>NC_041386.1:521392763-521499189 GCF_002162155.2 Triticum dicoccoides
GCTGTTGTTGTTGTTGTTGTTGTTGTTGTTGTTGTTGTTGTTGTTGTTGTTGTTGTTGTTGTTGTTGTTGTTGTTGTTGTTGTTGTTGTTGTTGTTGTTGCCTTGGTTCTGGACTAGAAACTGCATCAAGGCATTCTGCTGTTGGATCAACTGAGTGAGCTCCGGTGGGAAAACGAATCCGGGGTCACGTCTCAGAGGCATCTGATAGGTTTAGAGGGGTGAGAACAGAATAGAATAAGGTCTAAAGATATATTTCACTGCCCATATGCACATGAGACAAACATATTCAATTCACACCACTCAATTCAAACAAGGTTCATACAATTGACCTAACTACTATTACAAGATCTCGCACGATTTCTAACTACTTGGAAGAATACTAATAGTGATATGGTGGTCGACTAAAAATTTTGATCAGTGGAAGACTCCATAATGTCTGCTCCAGCTTCGTCTTCATAATCATCATCGCTGTCGGGCTCGGAGTCTGTGTTGTCTACTAGGATGTAGTCTTCAGAACAAATGTCCACTCCATGCTTGGGTTTCACCACTGCTATTCCTAGCTTCTTCTTCAGGTCTTCATTCTTCCCTAGTAGTACAGAAATTTCTTCTTCATATCCATCACGTGTAGCCTTGAGTTCCTCTTCTAGCTCCATGTTCTGGGTCATCACCTTCTTCATATCTATCATGTTAGCGCACATCTGGTTCTCATAACGACAAATGTGATGGTTCAATTCCTGTATGTAGGCTGCAATAGATTTATCCCTCCTGGTGCGAATCATCTCCCATTGCTCATCTCGACGTCCATATATCTGGTAGGTGGTGTCTTTAAGATCCTTGTTGTACACCTCGCCTATGCGTCCAATGGAAATGTGGGCGGCCATGCTCTTTCCTAAACTCCAGGTTGGTGCGTCAAAGAAAACTCGATGGGCTCGGTAATTGGTGCAAAACTCCTTCCTGGAACATGAACTTGAATCGTCCAGCGCTCCTCTTCTGGTAAAGTGGCGGTGAAGGTTCCGGTGAAGCTTGGTATGCCGATGTTCAGGTACCTAGCGACTTCCTTCAAGTGTCGACCAAAAGGGGTGTCGTCATCCGGTAGAGTGAACTTGTACCTTGAGTCCGACATCTATAGTGTAGAAATAGAGAAGAGTTAGAAATGAGTATAGAGGAGTATCATGTGGCTTTGCCTAGTGGTCGCGTCCTACAGTCAGCGTGTGCTCTGGTACCATCTTGTAGCGACCCGATCCCAATGGACCGTAATCTCTATGCTTAAGTGCCATCCCTGGATCGGTATTGCTGACACACACAATACTCGAGGATTTATAACAGAGTTCAATCACACACATATTACATCGAGTGTCTCAAAAGAGTACTTATTACAGTAATATTGCTGAAGGCCATCTAAACAACTTGCGGAAGCATCAAAGATAATTGAGTCCATCCAACTCCACAACAAAACTGAGTGCATAACAACGACCTATCGCACCTTACTCTTCGTTTGAAAATTCTGTAACATGATATGTTACAGCCGTGTAGGTCAGCACATGGAATATGTTGGCAAGATCACACTATAGAGAAAAATGATGCAAGAATAACTATCACTACATGCATATTTGGCTGGTGGAGGCTCTAAGTTTAATATTTGCATAAAGCTAATTTTTCCCTACAACAAAGGAATAGATTTTATTTAACTACCAAGTTTAAGTCATTATTGAGAAGGTTCCTCCAACTCAATCCCAAAATAAAATTAATAATCCAACAAAATTCATTACGGTAAAGTGATGAGATCAATTAATAATTCAAATACCACATACTCAAGATGTCCATAACCGGGGACACGGTTAACCATGATTAGTTTATACACTCTGCAGAGGTTTGCGCACTTCTCCCCACAAGACTCGACCACATCCATGATCGGATGATCGAGACATAGTCATTCTGAAGCATTAAATCTTTACTCCGGGTAGACAGTACCACCTACTTTCCCCTACATCTGCTAGCCTACCATTGAAAGAGGTCACACAACTTACTCAACTATGCCAGAGCCCATAATGTCTTCTGGCTGCACACGGAAGTTTTTGAGTGTGAATAATATTATGATCCCTTTGAGCTTGGGTGGCATACCATAGGATGATCACACGGGTACTCCAGGATATCCTAGGACAACACTGGATTGCTCCTGGTGCCTGCAACCAATCCACCCAGATGTGTATTAAAGTAGCCACCTTAAGTTTGCCTTAGTTAAAAATCTCTCACAACTTTCACGAATCTCACATACCAATCCTGTCAACAAGCATGGCTAAGCAATATGTAAGTAACGTATATTCCCGGGGTTGATAAAAGACAATAGGTTCCTACCCCAACAACTACTTAAACATAACCACATGTTCACAATCCTACTCATGAAATGTTTGAGGGTTGAAACTAATGCATAAAAACTGGGTAATAAAGGGATATGATCAAAGTGTAACTTGCCTTGCCGACGATCGGAAAACCCTAGAGATTCGTAGTAGCAAGCTTCGCACTCCAGGTACTCTATTGTAAACAAACAATAGCATACATAAGCACTCCAGCATAAGATGCAAAGGTAAAACCCAATAAAAAGATCTGAATAGAAAGTACAAGTGAAAAGCTTAAATTTGTAAAAAGAATCAATCGAATCGGAGATACGAAACTCAAACTACGATCAAAAGAAGTTCAAATTCAAATCTATTTGAAACCAAATCTTAAACTTTCAAAAACATGTTTAAGTTGGTTATCTGAACAGAGGAGATCATAACGAAGAATTTTGCGTTGGTTTCATTGGATTTGGATAAACGAGCAAAATGTAGTGAGGGTTTGAAGATCAGGGACTAATCTGTGATGAAAATAATTATGGATAGGTCCCTGGCCGAAAATAAACAGTAAAAGAAAAATCTATCGCACGAGTGTCCACTAACAGAGACTAACGAACGAAAGCGTTCGTTGACGGATCTAAACGAACGAACGATCGCTAACTAAACTAACCTAAATAATAAACCGGGTTAAAAGAAAAAAACTGGAAAAAACCCGGTCAGGCGTTCGATTTATACAGGTTGGCGGTTCGGCGGTTCGACGGAGAAAACCGGCGGCGGCGGCGGCAAACTCCGGTGAGGGCGGGGTGGTGCGGTAGTGGCGGGGCAGCGCGGGGCGACGGCAAGGCGGTGCAGCGAGCGGCGGCGTGCGACGCGACAAGCGGCAGGCGGCGGTGCAAGGCGGCAGCTGCATGTGGCGGCGGCTTGGCGGCGCGGCGCTGTTGGGCGCCTGCTTGCGGCGTGGCGATGTGAGGAGGAGGGGCCGGGGCGGCGACTTATAAAGGGGGTCGGGGGGCTCCGACTTGGGCAAGGGGGCGATGGCGGCGTGGCGGCTCCGAACTCCGGCGGAGTCCAGCTCGGATGCGGCGCAGGGAAGGCGGCGAGGCGCGCTGGGCCGGCTGGGCTTCGGCCCAGTCGGTCCAAAATTTTATTTTTTAAAAAACTCCGCGAATAAAAATCTGAATAAAATAAAATAAAAATCCTAAAATTCCAAAAATAATTTTCACCATCCCCTCCTAATATTTGGGACAATGTGAACATTTTATGGGCTAAAATGCAATTTTTCTCTAATTTAATAAAATTCAAAATAAAAATCTAATAAATATATTTTTATTCAAAATTAAATTTCCAATATTTTCTAGATGTTTTGAAGAAGTTCTATTATCTTCTCTCATTTATTTAAATTGAAATAATTGGAAAAAATAATTTCGAATAAAATCACTTTGATCCAATTTACCAATTTTGAAAAATTCAAAAATGGATTTTTTTTTGTGAAAACCTCCAACTCTCTCGATTTGTCCTTGAGTTGCTTAAGGCTTCTAGGATCAAAAGTCAAAATAAAACAAATTCAAATGCACAAATTATGGATGCATATGATGACCTAATGATTAACATCCAAATTGAAAATTGGGATGTTACACGTCTCCAACGTATCTATAATTTATGAAGTATTCATGCTGTTATTTTATCATTCTTGGATGTTTTACAACCATTTTGTAGCAACTTTATATCTTTTTTGGGACTAACCTATTGACCGAGTGCCAAGGGCTAGTTGCTGGTTTTTGCTTGTTCTTTACATCGCAGGAAATCAATATCAAACGGAGTTCAAGAACCGCGAAGCTTTTTGGAGATTTTTTTTGGACCAGAAGGAACCCAATGGGCCAGAGTTGCACCTGGGGGGTGCCGCGAGGGGGGCACAACCCACCAGGGCATGACAGGGTTGTGCCCACCTCGGTGGCCTCCCGTACCCCTTCTTTGCACTATATGTTCCCAAATATTCTGAAACCCCTCGGGGTTAACCTAGATCAGAAGTTCTGCCACCGCAGGGCTCCATAGCCACCGGAAACCAATCTAGACCCGTTCCGACGCCCTACCGGAGGGGGGATCATCTCCGGTGGCTATCTTCATCATCCCGACGGCCACCACGATGAGGAGGGAGTAGTCCACCCTCGAGGCTGAGGGTTTGTACCAGTAGCTATGTGTTTAATATCTCTCTCTCTCTCTCGTCTTCTTGAGATGTCACGATCTTGATGTATCATGGGCTTTGTTAATATAGTAGGATCATATGGTGTTTTCCCCTCTATATCTTGTTGTGATGAATTGAGTTTTTCCCTTTGAGATTTCGTTGTTATCGGAACGAATACTTTAATGGATTTGAGAACACTTGATATATGTCTTGCAATTGAATACTCGTGGTGACAATGGGGTATCGTATTGATTCACTTGATATATGTTTTGGCACTCAACTTGCAGATTCCCGCGGTGACATTGGGGTAATCTATGCATAGGGGTTGATGCATGTTCTTGTCTTTGATTCACCGGTAGAAATCTTGGGGCACTCTTTGAAGTTCTTTGTGTGGATTGAGTATTATGAATATGAATTTGCTTTGGTATTACTTTAGTACGAACTCTAGGTTAGATCGAACAGAAAGGATAGCTTAGTGTTACTTTAGTGTGGACTCTTGAATAGATTGATCGGAAAGAATAGCTTTGAGGTGGTTTCGCACCCTACAAACAATTCCGTCTTATGTTCTCAGTTATACAGGAACTTTGGAGTGATTCTTCGTTGCATGTTGAGGGATGGTTATATGATCCAATTATATTAGCATTGTCCAGAGATTGCACTAGCGAAAGTACTGACCCTAGGCCTTATTTTTAAGCATTGCAATACCATTTTTGTGCCCGTTTACTATTTGTACCTTTCCGTTTTTATTTATTCAAATTACAAAAATATATTTCTACCATCATTAAAACACTTTTATCACCATCTCTTCACCGAACTAGTGCACCTATACAATTTACCATTGTATTGGGTGTGTTGGGGACACAAGAGATTTCTTGTATTTGGTTGCAGGGTCGTTTAAGAGAGACCATCTTCATCCTACACCTCTCACGGATTGATAAACCTTAGGTCATCCTTTTGAGGGAAAGTTGCTAATGTCCTACAAAACTCTGCTCTTGGAGGCCCAACACGTGTCTACAAGAACAAAGTTGGGTAGTAGACATCAAGCTCTTTTCTGGCGCCGTTGCTGGGGAGGTGAGTGCTTGAAGGTATATCTTTAGATCTTACAATCAATCTTTTAGTTTCTTGTTTTATCACTAGTTTGGCTTATAAAAAGAAAACTACAAAAAATGGAATTGAGGTTGCATCATAATATTGATCATCTTTATAGTATCTTTCTTGAAAATGATGGTTCAGAAAATTGTGCTCAATTGTTAGAAGAAGAAGTCAATAAAATGTTTGGCACAAAATATCTGAATGATGAGCATGATTGCAATGTTGTTAGTATAAATTCTATGAATATCCAAAATGCTAATGATGATTGCACAAGTCATGACAAAAATGTTTCTTATAAGCATGTCAATTTTTGTAGAGTGAATTGGGAATGCTTTGCACACTAAAAAGGGAAGATAGATTTTGTAAGAAGCATAAATATTTAGAGACGAAAAAGTTGCAAGAGAGGCTAGATGATTGTGCTGAAAGATTTAATTTTTTCGCCATCCTTGTGAACTTTGCAATGAACATGGTCATTTAAATCTCTAATGAAAATTCTTTGATGATCAAATCGTGTCCAAAAATTGTGATAACTTGATTACCCTTGAGCATCATAAAGAGCTTAGTCTTCTTTTGGGGTATGAATAAATGAAACGTATAACTAAGGGTATTCCAAAATTTAATCTCGAGAGATTTCTTGATTTTGATCAAGAAGAAATTTATATGTTTTGTGTGGTAAATTACATTGAGAATCATTATATTGCCAACTACTTAAAGACAAGAAAACAAATGGAGTATGAAGAGAGTACTAATGAAAGGGAAAATATTTCCCAATACCCTCCTAGTGTTTATTATGATGAATCGGGTAACAAGGAGGAGCTTCCTATCCAATCAATCTCTTCAACAAGAAGCTTAAAAAATTAATTAAACCCACACATGGTGTGGTGAAGAAGAAGAAAATAAGAAAGAATAGAGGTAAAAAGGTATCTCTCCTAAATAATGTTGCTCCTATCACCATTGTGCCTCATGAAAGTAAATCAAATATGTTGATGGAGGATGATGATATTGATGATGATTTTGTTATGCCTATTGCTTGTTGTGATGATTATGATTGGGAAGACAATGATATCCCTTATGATCTTGAAGATATTTTTATCACTTGCTTGGAAGAATATGATAATAATGTTTGCTATACTATTGGTGCCATTCATGCTATTGATAAGAATGATTGTGATGATATGCAAAACCACAAGCTTGGGGATGCTATGTTTAATGAGTATGATATGTTTGAAGATTTATTTTCTGGAAGTAATGCTTGTCCTAAGCTTGGGGATGCTTTGCTTAATGAATATGATCCTTTGATTCCTTCTACTTTCGATAAGAAAATTTATTATGATGATAGCATGCCTCCTATTTATGATGATTACATTGATGAAAGTGGGTTTGGAAGAGTGTCAACTCTAGGTAGTAGTGATCCCACTATTTTTGAGGGTGTTGAATCTTGTTACAATATTGATGAAAGTGGATTTGCAGAGGTCATGACTTTATTTAGTGATACATCCACTATTTTGGAAGAGGTTTCAATTGACTATGACAATAAAGTTGCTATCTATGATGATTATTACGATGACATGTATGCCATAAAGAGTAATAAATCTTCTATGCTTGTGCATCATGAAAAGAGTGTTGTATGTGATAGTTATATTGTTGAATCCATTCATGATGTTTCTGAAAATTATTATGAGGAAGGAACTTATGCTCTTACATATCTCAATAATATCAAGTTTCTTCTCTATGTGTTGACCGTTTTGAAGTTGCACTTGTTTTGCCTTCCTATGCTAGTTGATTCTTGTTCCCATAAGTTGTTTGGTCACAAAATCCCTATGCATAGGAAGTTGGTTAGACCTAAATGTGCTAGTCATATACTTCATGATGCTCTTGTTATGTTTCAATTCTTATCTTTTATGCGAGCATCATTGAAATCATTATGCCTAGCTTAAAAGGCATAAAAGAAAATCATTTGTTGGGAGACAACTCAACACTTTTACCTACTGTTTTTGTGTGCTAATATGATTAGGCTACTTTAGTATCATGTTTTATTTCTTTTGTTTCAATAAAGTACCAAGTAAGACCTTTAGGATGGCTTATGGTTATAGTTGATTTGATCTTGCTGAAAAACAGAAACTTTTGCGCTCAGGAAAAAATTCTCATTTTTTACAGAAGCGTGATAAAATGCTAATTATTTTTGCAGAAGATTAATAGACAAATTGCTCAGGTTTTCCTAATGTTTCAGAATTTTTGGAGTAGCAGAAGTATGGTTTGAGTATAGATTACTACAGACTGTTCTGTTTTTGACAGATTCTGTTTTCAATGCACAGTTTGCTTGTTTTCTAGTTTCTATAGCTTATATTGCTTAATATAAATTGTAGAAATAATATGATATAGTAGGAATTGTGTAAGAACAATTATGAATATTGTATTTGGCAGTACCAAAAGTGTAATGGTTTGCTCTTTATCATACTAACCTATCTCACAAAGTCCCGTTAAGTTTTGTGTGATTGAAGTTTTCAAGTTTTGGTGAGATATCAATATGAGGAGAATAATGAGTGACAAGAAACTAAGCTTGGGGATGCCCAAGGCACTCCCAAGGAAATATTCAAGGAATATCCAAGCAACTAAGCTTGGGGATGCCCCAGAAGGCATCCCCTCTTTCATCTCCAACATTATCGGTAACCTCACTTGGAGCTATGTTTTCATTCGTCACATGATATGTGTTTTGCTTGGAGCTTCAATTTATTTTGTTAGGATTTGCTTGCTTTTATTTATAATAATGTTTTGCATCTTTTATTTCAATAAAAGTGGCAATGATAGCCTTTGCCATGCTTATTTTGCAAGTATACATGTTGCTGTTTGAAAACAGAATGTTTACCGTTGTTGCAAAAATTCCCTAGAAAAATAGGAATGTGATAAAATTTTGAAACTTTTTAAAAAGTGAGCTATGATAAATTTTATACAGTGTGGTAAATTTTCATAATTTTTTGAGTTTAATAAGTATTGATACTCTTGCATTCTTTACAGACTATATTGTTTTGGCAGATTGCTGTTATGGTTGCATTGTTTGCATATGTTTGCTTGTTTAATGATTCTATTTGAGTATAGGAGTATTAAATATTCAGAGGCATTTAATATGCAATGTTGAATAATAATTTTAGTGATTTTCTACAGTAGAGAATGATAAGTGTTGGGAATATAGCTACCAGGTAAGACCCGCCCAGGAGGGGCCGGGTCAACCCCAATGGCGGGTTACAAAAGAAGCCTAGTAATATTCAAGGTGATAGTTTATTAAGACTTGTAGAAGGCCTAAGCCCAGAGGCGGCTTAAGGCCCAATATTGTAAACCGCCGTATGTAAAGAAAGACTTATAAAGAAAGGCATATAGAAGAAGTCACCGAGCCGGACACGTTTTATGAGCCGGCCGAGACTCTGCAGGCCGCCAGGTGTCAACCCATGTATATAAGGGGACGACCCGGCGGCGGCTTAGGACAAGAAAACAAGAGATCGATAGCCAAGCTAGCGGATTAGCTCCTTGGTCATCGAAACCCCAGCAACTCCAACACAACTAGACGTAGGCTTTTACCTTCATCGTAAGGGGCCGAACTAGTATAAACCTCTCGTGTACTTTGTCCCGATTAACCCCTTTAAGCTTCCTAGTTGCGATGGCCCTACAACTAAGTCCTTTTGCTAGGACATCTGCCGTGACAATTCCACGACAGTTGGCGCCCACCATGGGGCCAGTGCACGGTGGATTTGAGTTCTTGAAGGGCAACTTCGAAGGGCTCAAGGGATATGCTGTGGGCCGGATGACCAAGAGTCGTCGAGGCAAGCTCTACATCGACGACGAAGGCTGGAGCCCCGAGGCCGGCTCAATTGAGTACGGGTACCGGGTCCCCTTTGGCGGAATCCATGTCTTCATCGGCCGGATCAGCGAGTCAGACCCTGAGCCGGACGTCTACACCAATCTCATCGAGATGGCTCAGCGTGCGAGATCCTCCCGGGCTCAACCTGCCGTGAAGCATGCCTTCGTGGGTTGCATCCATGGAGGTAAATTCTCTGAAGGATTAGTGGATGGCGGTGAGACGGCCATCTGTTCCGACACTACATCATCCATAGGCGAGAAAAATTCTTTGTATCAGCTGCAAGATGGCATGCTTGGGGGCTGTTCCGATGGCAGCAGTATTCTGGACTCCTCTGAGCCGCCGAATCGAACCGAAGTCTTCATGGCTGGCACTCAACCCGGGCAGAACTCCACGACTGCAGCAGCAATAACCACCGGGTCGGCAGCGGCTGGGCCAGGAGACCCCGCACGCCCCCCGGCTCAGATGCTAATGGACCTCATGGATAAGTTGACAGCTCTGTGGACTGCTGTGGTGGAGCCGACGGATAAGGCTCAGCATGACGCGGAGGTGGCACGGCTACGCGAAGAGATGTCATAGGCCAAGGAAAATTTAGCAGCAGAAGAGGTCAGGATGGCCGCGGAGTGGGCGGCTTTGGATGCTCGTGCTCAGCAGCTTCAAGCGGAGACTTTCCGGCTCTCAGTGGATCTGGACGCGTCAAACGAGGTCATGAGGAGAAGGCACCAGAAAACTCAATCACGTCTGCTTCTAACGTAAGATCCTAGGAACCTTTTCCACACACCCGGGGCTAGTCCAAGTAACCTGCCGGAGGCAAACCAGATCATGACACCCAGGGCTGGGGCGCCGGTTCAACCGCGGGCCATGGAACCACCTCGTATGAATACTACTCCGCCTCATTACACACCAATACCACCGGGTCACTTTTCTAACCCTTTGGAGAATCTCATTGCTGCATCGGCTCATTTGGCGGCTCTCCCGATGGAAGGCGACTCTCTGACAGCAATTGAAACACGAAGGGTGAGAGAACTTCTTCAGACGGCTCTGGCGCAGCAAGATGCATACTCTTACTGTCTAGACATCTTCCATTCAACCCCTCGCCCAAGCTAGAGCCCGAGCTATAGCAGGCATATGGACTCAGCCGCTATGTCTACCAACGCTCAACGCTGTAACCAACCGCGTAGGCATGAGCCGGCGCATGATGGAGCCCTTAACTTGGCGGATCAGGAGAGAATCCGTCAAGAGACTGAGCGGGCGGCTCAAATGGCAGCTAAGCAGGCGGCTCATCAGACTTTTCCGGTTTATCTGGTAACCTCTGTTGAGGCAGGAGTAGCCACAAGAACAGGAGGTGTCCCTTGCCTGGTTCCGTCTATACGTAATGAGCGCTTGCCAAAAGACTTTAAGGGGCCTCGTAAAGTGCCTAATTACATGGCCGACTTGCAGCCTGGGCATGGATTGAAAGTTATGAGATGGCGATGGAGCTGTTAGAAGTCAGCGATGCAGCAATGGCTAAGTAGTTCACTATGATGTTGGATGGAATAGCTCACACTTGGTTGAAAGGGTTGCCACCCAATTCCATCGGCTCATGGGCGGAGTTAAAGGCCCCATTCATTCAGAACTTCAAGGACACATGTAAACAACCTATGTCAATCATGGACCTGACTAATTGTAAGCAAGAGGAAGGTGAGTCCATGACCCATTGGGTGTGCCAGGTTAGGGAGATAATACATTCATTTGATAAGATGGATGCCGGCTCTGCAGTCTTAATGTTGGAGAACAATTGCCGTTTTGAACCTCTGATGCAGAAGCTGGGGCGGCTCAAGCGTGACTGTAATGACATGGGCTAGTTGATGGCTACCTTGGTCAAATATGCTGTTTCTGACAGTACCAAGGATCCCGTGTCTGATGAAGAAAAAACAGGGAAGGGAAAGAAGAACAATAATGTCAAGGGTCACCAGCATAACCCGGCAAATCAAGGAGGTAATAAACATAAGGCTGACGAGTTTTTGGCTAACACCAATACACAGGGCGACAACCAACGACGCAAGGGTAGGCCACCTCCTCGGTCAGGTGGGCCAGGTCCACCCTCGAGCAACTACTGAATGAACCTTGTCCGTGACACGGCACCCGGGAGAAGCCAGCTACCCATCTGTGGAAGGACTGTACCATCATGAAGGCATTTAAAAATTCAAACATGTTTGATGGTAGCCACGGACCTGATGGCGGTGCAGGCGGAGGTGGCTTTTATGGCCCGGGCGCCGGTTCAGGCGGAGGCGGTTTTCACGGTTAGGGCCATCCAGGTAACCAGGGTGGTTATAATCAGCAACCTGGCCAAAGTAATCAGCAGCAACCGCAACAACAGTCTAGGTATCAGAGCAACCCAAAAATAGTTGAATAGTGGGCATTACCATGTATTTACCACTAGTTTATGCAAGAGGGACCAGAAGCTTCATAAGAGGGCTGTCAATGCCATTGAGCCAACGATTCCACATTATTTGAGGTGGTCAGAACAGCCTATTGTTTGGAGCAGGGAAGATCACACCCCGGGTTGATAATCTGGGTCACTTGGCCTTGGTGGTGGCACCTCAGGTTGGTGGATATTAATTCACTAAGGTGCTCATGGATGGAGGCAGTAGCATCAACATCCTCTATTATGAGACGTTTTGTCGGATGGGGTTGACTGATAAGAGTCTTAAACAATCCAACACTGTTTTTCATGGTGTTGTGCCTGATAAGTCGGCATACCCAGTTGGTAAGATTGAACTGGATGTAGCCTTTGGGGATGAATATGATTCCAGGGCTGAGAAGTTAACTTTTGAGGTGGTTAAGATCAAAAGCCCATATCATGCTCTGCTTGGATGGCCGGCTTATGCCAAGTTCATGGTCCGACCGTGTTATGTGTATCCTAACGCTCAAGATGTAGTGTTATAAAGGCACCATCACAGTACATGGAAGCCAGAAAATAGCCCTGGAATGTGAAGAAGGTGATGCCGCTTATGCTAAGTTTTATAAAGATAATGTTGACCCGTCTTTGAAGAAGCCAACTACGAAGCATGAACCGGTGATGAAATTCAAGTCAACTGATGACACCAAGATGGTTGATTTTGTGCCTGGCGACTCATCCAAACAGTTCATCATCAGTGCCAACTTGGATCCAAAATAGGAAAGCGTGCTCATTGAGTTCATCCGTGAGAACCGGGACATCTTTGCATTGAAACCTTCTGACATGCCGGGTGTCCCGCGAGAACATGCTGAGCATACTCTTAATATTGATCTGAAGTTCAAGCCGGTCAGGCAGTTTCTTCGATGGTTTAATGAGGAAAGGCGCAATGCCATTGGAGAAGAGGTGGCCCGTCTCTTGGTGGCCTGGTTCATTGTTGAAGTTTTTCACCCAGAATGGTTGGCTAACCCAGTGCTTGTACTCAAGAAGAATGGCACCTGGCATATGCATGTGGATTACACAGATTTGAACAAGGCTTGTCCGGCCGATCGTTTTGCTCTCCCTCGTATTGATCAGATCATTGATGCTACGGTGGGTTGTGAGCATTTGAGTTTTTTGGATGCATATTCAGGTTATCATCAGATCAAGATGGCAGTTAAGGACCAGGAGAAGACGGCTTTCATCACTCCGTTTGGAGCCTTCTGCTATGTGTCTATGCCTTTTGGACTGAAAAGTGCCCAGGCGACTTATCAACGATGTGTACAGAATTGTCTTCACAGTAAGATTGGGCGTAACGTTCATGCTTATGTGGATGACATAATGGTGAAATCCAGAGAGAAGGAAACCTTGGTAACTGATCTGAAGGAGACCTTTGATAACCTCCGGGTCTACAAGATGACGCTTAACCCGGCCAAATGTGTTTTTGGAGTCCCAGCTGGCAAACTTTTGGGTTTTTTGGTGTCTAATAGAGGTATTGAGGCTAATCTAGTGAAAATTAAGGCAATTACATCTCTGGCCAAACCGGTGTGCATCAATGACGTTCAACGTTTGGCGGGTCACGTCGCCGCCTTAAGCTGGTTCATAAGCCGGTTAGGGGAGAAGGCGATGCCTTTGTATCAAATGATGAAAAAGGCGGATGACTTTGTCTGGAGTGATGCTGCTAACTCTGCTTTTGAGGATCTAAAGAAACAGCTCGCTGAGCCGCCGGTTCTTGCTGCTCCGATTGAGAAAGAGCTGTTGTTGTTATATGTAGCTGCTAACTCACGTGCTGTCAGTGTGGCCATTGTCGTGGAGCGCAAGGGGGCTGGCAAAGAACATCCGGTCCAACGGCCAGTTTATTACGTCAGTGAGGTACTGATTGAATCTAAACAAAGATATCCACATTGGCAGAAGCTCGTTTATGGGGTGTTCATGGCAAGCCGGAAGCTCAAACATTACTTTCAGGGTCACCCAATCACTGTGGTTAGCTTTGCTCCTCTAGGAGACATCATTCAAAATAGAGAAGCCACAGGACGAGACATCAAGTGGGCTATTGAACTTGAGTCTCATGGTTTGAAGTATATGCCACGTACTGCGATCAAATCTCAAGCGCTAGTTGACTTCATTAACGACTGGACAGAGTTGCAGAGGCCAGAGGAGAAACCAGACAACACATATTGGACGATTCATTTTGATGGGTCCAGACAGTTCGAAGGCTCGGGGGCTAGAGTTGTTTTAACTTCTCCTCGAGGGGACAAGTTTTGTTATGTGTTGGATTGATGTTTCCTTATACTAACAATGCAGCAAAATATGAAGCCTTGCTCCATGGTCTTCGAATGGCTAAAGAGATGAGTCTGAGCCGGGTCCGGTGCCTTGGCGATTCAGATTTGGTGGCTCAACAGGTGTCAGGCAAGTGGGATTCCAAGGATCCTCTCATGGAGGCTTATCGCCGCGAGGTCGACGCTGTTGAAGGGCATTTTAAGGGTTATCAAGTGGAACACATTGACCACAGAAAGAACGAAGCAGCCGATGCCTTAAGCCGGTTGGGATCTTAGCGTAAGTTGGTACCCCGTAACACCTTTTTGGATGTTTTACATAACCCGTCTGTTAAGTTCCCTACAAAGGAAGATTTGGCCATTCTTGACCCGGAGGCACAGTTAGTGGCGGCTACTCATGTTATTCCAGATTGGACAGTACCGTTCCTGGCTTACATGACCTGGGGCGAGTTGCCAGAGGACGAGACCCTGGCCCGACAGATAACCCAACGGTCCAAGTCAATGACGATTTCTAATGGAGAGTTGTATCATTGCAGCGTCACTGGAGCATTTCAGCGTTGTGTTTCTCCTGAAGAAGGTCAAAAAATACTTCGTCATATCCATGAAGGGGATTGTGGTCATCACACCAGTCAAAGTATCTTGTGGCCAAAGCTTTTCGTCATGGTTTTTACTGGTTAACGGCTCACGCTGATGCAGAGGATCTTGTCAGTAGGTGTGATGGATGTCAAAAAATTTGCACGACGAGCGCATGTGCCGGCTCAAGAGTTGCGGATGATTCCAATCACTTGGTCATTTGCATTTTGGGGGCTTGACATGGTTGGACCTTTCAAAAAGTCTAAGGATAAAAAGACACATCTTTTAGTGGCAATTGACAAATTCACAAAATGGGTTGAGGCAGAGCCAGTGAGTAAGTGGTGATGCAGCCACGGCGGTTCAGTTCATGAAAAAGGTGATTTTTTGCTTTGGTTTTCCACACGGCATTATCATTGACAATGGCACTAATTTTTCCCAAGGTGCTATGGATGAGTTTTGTCAATGTGAGCATATCCGGCTTGATGTTTCTTCGTAGCTCAGCCTCAATCTAATGGTCAGGCTGAGAGAGCAAATCAGGAAATCTTAAAAGGTCTCAAGCCCCGGCTTATGGTTCCCTTACAACGGACGCCGGGTTGTTGGGTAGAGGAGTTACCCTCAGTGCTGTGGAGTATCAACACCACTCCTAACAGGTCTACATGTTATACACCTTTCTTCATGGTTTATGGAGCGGAAGCGGTGCTGCCCAGTGATATCCGTCATGACTCGCCTCATGTGGCGGCTTATGTTGAAGCTAATAATGAACAAGCCTGACAGGTTAAACTTGACTTGTTAGATGAGGAGAGAGACTTGGCGGCGGCTCGATCAACAATTTATCAATAGGACCTGCGCCGTTATCACAGTCGCCGGGTTAAGTCCAGGACCTTTCAAGAAGGTGACCTGGTGCTCCGGCTCATTCAGGATCTGTCGGATGCACACAAACTATAAGAATTTAAACAACGGGTCATATTACCTCATCGACGTTCGAGAGCACAAAGACTCACGTAAGTCGGAGGAGGAGACCCACCAGCCGTGGAACATTGCTCAGCTTCGGCCATACTACACCTGAGCTATCGGCTCTTGTCATGTACATACTTTGACGTTGTATATATTATGATAAGTAATAAAGCAGGACCTCTGCCTTTTTCCTCTTCAAAGATCATATATCTTTACTATTTTCATGAATATTAAGGAGCTGATAATATCTGAATCTAGCTTAACCTTTCTGGTCCAACTTATGATCGTATTCGAATCTAGCTGTAAATCTCATGATCACTTGGGGGCTTCCTATTCAAACATAGGCAAAATATGCAGCTTTTTAAACTAACCTATTACAAGGCATTAAGAGCCCAAAAGGTTACTGTTTCTCTCTCTTAAGACAAGCCCTAAGCTAAAAGCTGGATTGTTCAGATGGTTATGACTCCCCCTGGCCGGTTCACCTCCCTCCATTGGTTGAAAGCCGGTATTGGACCAATCAAAGCCGTTCAGAGCAATGAATTCAGCCTCATCATCAATTAAGCCGGCCAGGTCAATCTCTGGGGCAAATGTATGTGGGCGACCCGGCGGGATAAGATCCGTCACTTTATAAGAGGGAGTCGCCATCTTCTTATTTTCCATATCAAAACCCGACTGATATTTATCAATGTTGGTCTCATCTCCAAGGACGGTAGCTTGAGGTCGAACTCCCCTCACGCAGGCACTGAAGTCATCTTGCTCAAATAGAGTCTCATCTTCCTTCATTGTAGGGTACCCCTTAGCTACATCCGTCGGGTCTAGATCTGGCACCCAGGCTTTGGAGCGGCTCAGGGCACTCAAGGCTCCAGCTCTGGCAAAGGATTGTTTGACCTCTTGAAACCTGGCGGGTAAGATCGATAATTTCTTCAAAATGTCACTCGGCCAGTTGGGTCCTTGGTTGGAAGGGGAGATAGCAGCAAGTACTCGTTGAGCACCAGTATACAACTGCTCCACTAAGGTATAAACCGCCTTCAGTTTGGTCACACTATCTTGGCTCAGATTTTGGCTTCGTGGACCTACGAGTTATTTTCAACAAAGGTTCAGTAGGTGGTCTATATTCCTGGTCACAATAAGGTATAAGTGATTACTACAAATGACTTACCGAAGATGGCGGAGACCATTTGAGAGACACGGTTCTTTAAGCCGGTGAGCTCTGAGGTAACCTCTTAAAGAGCCGCCTCAGCTGTTTCGGCACGTTGAACCAGCACCATCTTTTCTTCAGCCCAGGATCTCTTCTTTGCAGTCAAGCTGGTCTTTAATTTTTCTGTCTCAGAAAGACTCAATTGGAGTATAGACTCAGCAGTTTTGATTTCCGCCTCTTGATTCGCTAGCCGGGTTTTTGCTTTAGTTAATTGGGAGCCTAATTCAGATAGGGCGTTCTACAAAACATACACAGATATGTCAAGGCTTAAACTAAAAGTTATAAGGGTTCAAGTCTCAAGTACTTTTCACCACAATACCACTTGACACTTGGGGGCTAATGTCTGCCAAAGAAATTTTTTATGACTCTTATATGTTTCAAGTCCCAAGTGTTTTACAAAGTAACAACACTTGGCACTTGGGGGCTAATGCATGATATTCAGAAAGTTTTTCAAGATTGAGTCGGATTGCATTACTTATTGGGACTTGTAAAAGACAGTTATAAAGTTAAGTACCGGTTCATTTATGATAAATTGAGCTGGACCTTGGGGACTACTGGTCAAGTTTATGCTACTCGATTGGACATTCAGAGGAAAAGTTTCAACCTATATCATAAAGTCTATAGATCATTCAGGATCATCATCTGAAGACTTGGGGGCTAACAGAGTATAAATAAGCCGGAAAACATACCTCATATTTTAGCTGCAATTGCTTGACCATGTCAATTTCCGACTCACGGTTGGAATGCACATGACTGAGATAGCCGGACAGTATGTCACTAGCATTCAGATGAGTATAGCGAGAGATATCAAACTGTACTTTCTGCCTTTCTAAGGCCTCCTGTTTGGCAGAATGCCTGGCTAGCATAGTTGGATTACCCGGCGCAACAAATCTGCTGCCAGTGATCAGAATGTCATGATCAGAAGATGTTGGTGGGTTAGCTGATCTGGATGGTCTGGCGGTAGAGGGATTAACAATGGTATCATCAGCTGACGGCTCAGGAGGATCCAATTGAGTATCAACAGCCGGGTCTTTTGGTGCTTCAGTTTGAGGGGGAGAAGTTGGCATGGCCGGTTCAGGTGCAAGAACTGATGGGTCTTCGGCCAGTTTAATCACCTTGATCTTCTTGGACTTGGCTTGACCAGTAAGAAAGATTTTATGAGACAGTCAGTACAATGATGCAGTTTTAAAGATACAGAGGAAAACTGATTTTTCCTTACCCAGGAGCAGTTTTGAAAGCCGGAAACTGAGTCTGAGATGAGTTGCCAGAAGAGCGAGAAACCTCCTAAGTGAGGCAAGGGAATAGATTCATTAATGAAAGCAACAGATGAAGATGAAAGAAACCTCATTCTGGCGCTTTCGAGGAGTTTGTTGTAAAACGGAAGGCGGTTCATCGTCGTCATTATTCCGGGCTTGACGGCGGCTCTCATGTTGCTGTTCTTTCAAAAGAAAATGAGGGTCCAAATAAGGCAAAGGGTGCGAAAACCTTACTTTCCGGGTTACCAGTCGAAGTTTATGTCTTGGCAAATGGGCCGAGTCGGAGGAAATAGTTACCTCTTCTTCTACGACCTGACTGGCCCCCATGTCGTCCTGGCAATAGTCAGTGTCAATAAGGTTATTAAAAAACTAGCCAAGGGAGTCAAGGGCTACCTCCGACTCAGAATCATCGTCAAGCTTTAACAGGTCCTCAACAGTGCTCCTTTTCTTCTTGGACCTCCGGGTCGTCTTCCTGGCGGCTATGGTGGCGGCTCTAGCCTTCTTGGCAGCTTCATGGTCATACTTGGCTTTCCAGAGGTCGGATTTGGCCTATAAACAAATAAACAGGATAAAAGGTCATGCAAGTATTTAAAACTACTGAGGAAAAACACAAAAAGAGGAGGTCAGGGGTTTTTTCACCTCTGGTGCTGGGTTAAGTTTACAGAAGGGGTTTAACCCAACTTTACTGCAGTCCTCATACTTGCCGTTCACAAGGATGGTTGGCATTGAAACAATATCTTCTTCAGTTAGTTGTATAGAGTTGTAACGCAGAGAGTCATCTGGGCCTCCGCCATATTCATACATCAATTTGGATTGGCGGCTTAGAGGAATGACCCGCCACGATATCCAGCAGTGGATCAAGTCAACGTCGGTTAAGCCATTCCCCAGTAAGGCATTGATCCTTTTAATAGATGGAATAAGCTTCTTGCGTTCAGCAGCAGTAAGCTTATCAGGGAGCACAAACATGGAGTCCACACGCTCCGCGTGGTAACCCGACAGTGGTTTTTCATTAGCTGGAGACGTATCTTGGCAATAGAACCAGGTCTGATTCCAATCTTTGGGATGACTCGGTAAGACTATTAGGGGAAAGACGACGCCATGTCGATGCTGAATTGAGATTCCACCAAGTTCCAAGCTAGGGCCATTGGTACACTCATTCAGGCCGTTCAGATAAAAGTACTCTCTGAAGAGTTCCATGATCGGCTCTTCTTGATGATACACCTCACAGAGAACTTGAAAATTGCAGATGTTGGATATGGAACTGGGTCCAATATCTTGAGGGTGAAGTTTGAAAAAATGAAGAATGTCTCTGAAGAACTTTGAGCTAGGTGGTGTAAAACCTCGATTCATGTGGTCAGAGAAGACAATAACTTCACCGTCTTTGGGATTAGGCCGTTCCTCGTCCGGGTCAGGTGCATGATAAGACATAACATTTTTCCCTGGCAAAAATCCTATGGTGAAGAATTCCTTCAAGGTATCTTTAGTGACTGTGGAAGGGACCCAGTTGTAGACATTCGGTGCTTTTGATAGCATGATGATCAAAGGACGAACTGAAAAGAAAGTAACGTGACGATTCAATTCAATGGTGAAGTTAAATGATGATGGTGCAAATGAGTAATGGCGGCTCAAGTAAGGGCTAATGTCATATAAGGGAAAAGTGAGCTGGTGTAATAAGCCGCCATGACTATAGATATTTGAGAAATGCCAGAAACAAGATTGGCCAAGTGTTGAGGCAAACAAGTTTCCTAATTTCTTGATATTTTTATGGATAAAATGGTTGTTCAAAATGGAAAATATTCTAGACCTAAAAATCTAGCACAGAGGAGTTCGTGAGTTCTAATGAGGTCTTTGTACCAGAAAAAGGGATCTACTGGTATCAAGAATGGGTACAAAACAACTACCACACGAGTATATGTTCTTTTTGGATCAAGAAGAAGCTGCAGTGGAAGAACTATGAAGAAACTGTGATGAACTATGAAGAACATGCAGAAACCTAGAAACCCTAATGCGGATCTGAGGATCAGGAAGGTAAAACACTTACAACCACGGATCTTCTGCGGAGGGTCGCCGCCATTCTCTGGACCTATTTAGGTTGATGCAGCGGCCAAGGTCAACGAAGACGAGGTGCTCTGTGACGGCGGCGGAGCTCGGGTAGCAGTAGGGTTGCGAGAGGAAGAAGACAAAGAGAGGGAAGAATGAGAAAAGACTAGGTCGTGTCTATTTATATGGGGATAAGCGAACATGCAGGTGCGAAAATCGAGGAAGACCCAAATAATGATTATCCGACTAAACGAACGCCTCGATTCTCGGAAGACATTTAAGGATAAAGATCCATTGAAGATGACGTCATAGCAGCCTTTCGTGTTTTTAGAAGATGACGTCATGGCGGGTTACAGAGTTTTTGCAGAGAGAGGAAGATGGATTTCGTTTAAGTATTGAAGATTGACAAAGAACAAAGTTCAAGTCAACCTGGGGCCTAATGTTGGGAATATAGCTACCAGGTAAGACCCGCCAAGGAGGGGCCGGGTCAACCCCAATGGCGGGTTACAAAAGAAGCCCAGTAATATTCAAGGTGATAGTTTATTAAGACTTGTAGAAGGCCTAAGCCTAGAGGCGGCTTAAGGCCCAATATTGTAAACCACCGTATGTAAAGAAAGACTTATAAAGAAAGGCATATAAAAGAAGTCACCGAGCCAGACATGTTTTATGAGCCGGCCGGGACTCTGTAGGCCGCCAGGTGTCAACCCATGTATATAAGGGGATGACTCGGCGCCGGCTTAGGACAAGAAAACAAGAGATCGATAGCCAAGCTAGTGGATTAGCTCCTTCGTCATCGAAACCCCAACAATTCCAACACAACTAGATGTAGGCTTTTACCTTCATCATAAGGGGCCGAACTAGTATAAACCTCTCGTGTCCTTTGTCCCGATTAACCCCTTTAAGCTTCCTAGTTGCGATGGCCCTACAACTAAGTCCTTTTGCTAGGACATCTGCCATTACAATTCCACGACAATAAGGTTTTTGCATTGGTATATAATAACTGATCTCACTAGTTCTTGTTGAGTTTTGTGTGGATGAAACTTTTGAGATTTAGGAGAAACGTGATTTGAGATGAATTAAGGAGACACAAAAGCTCAAGCTTGGGGATGCCCAAGGCATCCCAAGATAATATTTCAAGAAGTCTCAAGCATCTAAGCTTGGGGATGCCCCGGTAGGCATCCCACCTTTCTTCTTCAACAATTATCGGTTAGTATCGGTTGAGCCTAAGTTTCTGCTTCTTCACATGAGTTGCGCTATTCTTAGAATGTAATTTTATTTTCATTTTGCTTGTTGTTTTAATAAGATACTTAGATCTAAAAGTTTTTGAATAAAATAGAGTCCTCAAATATTTGCCAGAGAGGCTTAGTAAGCGGCATTCACATCCCGTTAACGAAGCTCTTTTCTATGTCATTTACTCTTGTGCTTCATTATATCCTATGAGTAAATTGTTGAATAAATTGAGTGTCATGAAGTTGAAACCATATCATGCCTAGTGGTAGCTTCACATTGGGTTTAGAAAGTGAAATCTTTTGAGGCTTGACAATCACAATATTGGTCATACAAGCAATTCACGAATAATTAGTATAAGGAATACAACTTTCACATGCAAATATACTATCATGGAAAAATTTTGTGATTGTTATCCCCCATCAAAATATTATATGCCAAAATTGTTGACGTTGGACAAGGAAGACAACGTAATGGTTTATGTTTGTTCATATGCACATAGAAATTATATTGTCATAGATCCTTCAACATGTGGTGCTTTCCCCCCATCTTTGCTAGCCAAAAATTCCGCACCAAGTAGAGATACTACTTGTGCATCCAAAAACCCTTAAACCCAAATCTTATTTTCAAGATTCCACCATACCTACCTAAGGATTGAGCAAGATACTTCAAGTAAGTTGTCATCGATGCAATAAGGCAATAAAAATTGCTTGTAAAAGTGTAAGATCATTTAGTGTAACAGAAAATTGAGCGTTGTACGAACTTGTGATGGTAGAGCAATAAAAGCGACAGACTGCATAATAAAGGTTGCTATCACAAGGGGCAATATAATGTGATGTTCTTTTGCACAAAGGGATTGAGCATACAAAAAAATAAGCGCATGGCAACCTCTTCTTCCCTCTGCGAAGGGCCTATCTTTTACTTTTATGTATTTACTTTTATGCAAGAGTAAAAGTTCTTCTCTCTATTCCTTTTTATTTTTATCTTTTGGCAAGCATCATGTGGTGAGGAAAGATCTAGGCACATATATCCAGTTGGATATGGGTAGCATGAGTTATTATTGTTGACATCACCCCTAAGGTGAATACGTTGGGAGGCGAAATTATAAGTCCCTATCTTCCTATGTGTCCGGTTTGAACGTTTTGCTCATGTGTACAAGGTGAGTGTTAGCAATCATAGAAGACTATATGATGGTTGAGTATGTGGAGCTCTTACTTAAACTCTGATGAATAAGTTGAATTGCAATTGCTTGGTGACTAAGAACATGGTTGTTGAGTTTCAAGAGAATTCATTGTTTGAACCTTAACATGTGAATTGGTTGCTACTATAACATGAGAAGTTTCATAAGAAAGAATTGTTGTTATGATGCTAGGAAAAGTAATTGAAATTATCGTTGATCAAACTTATGCACTTTGCTAGCAATCGCACTTCATAAATTATTTCTTTTATCATTTACCTACTCGAGGACGAGTAGGAATTAAGCTTGGGGATGCTGATATGTCTCCAACGTATCTATAATATATGAAGTATTCATCCTGTTATTTTATCATTCTTGGATGTTTTACAATCATTTTATAGCAACTTTATATCATTTTTTGGGACTAACCTATGGACCCAGTGCCAAGTGCCAGTTGCTATTTTTTGCTAGTTTTTTACATCGCAGGAAATCAATATCAAACGGAGTCCAAACACCACGAAACTTTTTGGAGATTTTTTTAGACTAGAAGGAACCCAATGGGTCAGAGCTGCACCTGGGGGGTGCCCCAAGGGGGCACAACCCACCAGGGCGCATCAGGCCCCCCTAGCGCGCCCAGGTGGGTTGTGCCCACCTCGGTGGCCTCCTGTATCCCTTCTTGGAACTATAAATTCCCAAATATTCTAAAACCTCTCGGGGTTAACCTAGATCAGAAATTTCGCAGCCGCAGGCCTTCGTAGCCACCGAAAGCCAATCTAGACCCGTTTCGGCACCCTGCCGGAGGGGGGAATCATCTCTAGTGGCCATCTTCATCATCCTGGTGGCCACCATGATGAGGAGGGAGTAGTCCACCCTCAGGGCTGAGGGTTTGTACCATTTGCTATGTGTTTAATCTCTCTCTCTCTCTCTCTCATGTTCTTGAGATGTCACGATCATGATGTATCGCGGGCTTTGTTAATATAGTCGGATCATATAGTGTTTTTCCCTCTACATCTTGTTGTGATGAATTGAGTTTTTCCCTTTGAGATTTTGTTGTTATCGAATTGAATACTTTAATGGATTTGAGAACACTTGATATATGTCTTCAATTGAGTACTCATGGTGACAATGGAGTATCGTATTGATTCACTTGATATATGTGTTGGCACTCAACATGCAGATTCCTGCGGTGACATTGGGGTAATCTATGCATAGGGGTTGCTGTGCGTTCTTGTCTTTGTTTCTCTGGTAGAAATCTTGGGGCACTCTTTGAAGATCTTTGTGTATATTGAGTATTATGAATATGAATTTGCTTTGGTGTTACTTTAGTATGAACTCTAGGATAGATCGAACAGAAAGAATAGCTTAGTGTTATTTTAGTATGGACTCTTGAATAGATTGATTGGAAAGAATAGCTTTGAGGTGGTTTCGCACCCTACAAACAAGTACGTCTTATGTTCTCCGCTAGATAGGAACTTTGGAGTGATTCTTCGTTGCACGTTGAGGGACGGTTATATGATCTAATTATATTAGCATTGTTGAGAGATTGCACTAGCGAAAGTACGAACCCTAGGCCTTATTTTTAAGCATTGCAATACCGTTTTTGTGCCCGTTTACTATTTGCTACCTTGCTGTTTTTATTTTCTTAAGATTACAAAAATATATTTCTACCATCATTATTACACTTTTATCACCATATCTTCGCCGAACTAGTGCACCTATACAATTTGCCACTGTATTGGGTGTGTTAGGGACACAAGAGATTTCTTGTATTTGGTTGCAGGGTCGTTTGAGAGAGACCATCTTCATCCTACACCTCCCATAGATTGATAAACCTTAGGTCATCCATTTGAGGGAAAATTGCTACTGTCCTACAAAACTCTGTGCTTGGAGGCCCAACACGTGTCTACAAGAATAAAGTTGCGTAGTAGACATCAACCATCTGCTTAGTTTGGACATCATGCTTCTGAATATCTTATGCATTGTTATTCATCAGTATGTACTTCATTTGTCTACCATACCATGTTCTTTTTTTACATTGAAGTGTTGTTCTAGTGGTCTATTGCAATGCCATCTTAGTTTCCCAATCATACACACATATGTTGCCTTAGTGTTTTTATGTATGTATTCCGCTAGCATGCAGTTTTACATTCAAGTAGTGTTTTTTACATTGTTGTCATGTCGTATCCCTAACTCTTACATCATACTCCCTCCATTCGTATTACATGTCATAGAAATGTATAAAAATGGATGTATCTAGAGCTGAAATATGCCTAGACCCATCCATTTATTTCTGGATGGATGGAATACATGTCAATATGCCATGCCTTTCTATTCTTCAGTACCTATTCCATCTCTGATGTAGCATGTTTTATAATTGAAGCACCATTCTTCTATATAAGGCATGCAAGGGGAATACGGCTATGTTAGAATCTGAGTGGTTACAAACCAGGTCTTTGCAAAAGATCCAAACGCCAGGAGATAGTAAACCAACTCTAGTTTTCATAGATACTGCTCCAGCACAGAGAAACCCAACTCCTACTGATAATAAGCAGATTCCAGTGGCCAAAGAAATAGTCCGCTCCAGCCCAGCAAAAATATGTCAACTACATTCTAAGAAGTGTGTGTGTATCCTCACATCATGAAATTTTATAGCATTCTGATCATATTTTCTACATGTTTCTTACCCATCTCTGTTTTAGAAAATAAGGTTAAATGATAGAAGACTTTCTGCACTAGGATTGTATTTGAGGAAAGTATCTTATGGGAATTCTCTGTGCTCCAATGCTGATGTAAGTACCTGTTGTATATCACTATATTTTTACATCAACATGTATTTTGTTAATCGGCATGAATCCAACCTTTATCTGATCTAAATTTAGTTGTAGCAAAATGTATGGGGCTATTTGGTTCCCAGCCACAGTTTGCCAAGCCAAAATTTGGCAGCCATAGTTTAGTTGGCATGTGTTTGGTTTTTGCCACACTTTATTGCCACTATGGCCACTTGTCATGGAGACAATTTTTTGCCAACTTTTGCCAATGTTTGGCGTCCAATTTCTCAGCCACACTTGTGTGGCTTGCCATACTTGTGTGGCTAGCCACACTTTGTCTTGGCCACAGTAGTCTCCAACCAAATAGACCCTAAAGGCGACAATGTTGATTTTTGTAACAAAAACTGCCTGGTAGTTTTCCATACTGAGTTGCATGGGTGTACTATCTCATATCATGCACATGACTGAATTGTAGTTCTGCTCTGGTTGCCCATTCATTCATTGTGTTAATGTTGCTTTCTTATTACCTTACCTGGCTAATGATAGTTGTGCCATATTGTGTTAATTTGGTGTAGGCTGGTGTGGTCTGGTTGCCCAAACGTTCGTTGTGTCAATGTTGCTTTCCTATTAACTAACCTGGCCAATGATAGCAATGCTAGTGTGTTAATTTGGTGCAGGCTGCTGAAGATAAGAAGACAAACTCTGAAAACAGTAAGGCAACCCCATTGTTTCTTTTCAATAAATCTAGGCCAGGTAATATGGCAATAACTCTTGATTAATCTGTTCAGTTCCCCTCCTAATATATGTTATGATGCAGTGGTCGAGACACTCTCCACTATCAATAATACAAACTTGCCAAAATCGCCATCTGAATCTGTTCAGTTCCCTCTGTCTCGAATACAATGGAAAAAATGTATGTTTGTGAACCAATTACTGGCTGAAGCAATGATGGAAATGGTGGAGGAATCAGAGGTGCACATTCGTGTGCAACAACAACTGATCAATGTTTTCAGAGACAATGTAGCAAAGTAGCAAGAACTTGCCACATGCTTATGGGCGTCATCCGTGCTGAGATTACAGATTATGACGTTGTAGATTGTTAGGTTCTGTTCATTTATTTGCACCGGCATCAATCTTTGATTGCCCAGTGGATGTAATTTCCTGTAATATATGCTGGATGTGCAACATTTTTCCCTGTATGCCATTCCTTTGCTTAGCACGCCACACATTCCAGCTAAATGGTCGCTAGGAAGCTAAAAAAGCAGTGAAATTATTAGTTAGCACGAACAGTCGTGGGCCCTATATGAAGGAAGCAGCCCATTGGCCTTAATGAGCTTCCCTAATGGGCTCGCAGGGGCCAAAATTCTCATAGGCCTTTGATTGATCGGTTTTGGCCGTGTGCATAATTGCTCGTCGTAATGGGCTCAAATTATCTAATTGGGCCTACAGACATGTACGAACTTTAGTGGGCCCATTAAGTTAATGGGCCGTTACTAGGCCAAAAGTTAATGGTCAGCCCTGTTACCTCCCGGTTCATTAACAGGTCAACATCAAAGTGGGCAACAGGTGGGCTGATGACCCAAAAGTATAAGGGATCAATTGTAGCTCTTTTCGATAAGTAAGAGTGTCGAACCCAACGAGGAGCAGAAGGAAATGACAAGCGGTTTTCAGCAAGGTGATGTCTGCAAGTGCTGAAATTGTAAGTAGCAGAGTAGTTTGATAGCAAGGTAATTTGTAACAAGCAAGTAACAATAGTAGTAACACAAGTGCAGCATGGTGGCCCAATCCTTTTGAGGCAAAGGACAGGCCAAAACGGTCTCTTATGATAAGCAAAGCATTCTTGAGGGTACACGAGAAGTTCATCTAGTCACTTTCATCATGTTGGCTTAATTCATGTTCGGTACTTTGATAATTTGATATGTGGGGTGGACCGCTGCTTAGCTGCTGTTCTTACTTGAACAAACCTCCTACTTATGATTAACCCTCCCTCAAGCATCCACAACTATGATAAAAGTATTAAGAATAAATTCTAACCATAGCATTAAACTTTTTGGTCCAGTCGGTCCCTTACGGAATAGCGCATAAACTGGGGTTTAAGCTTCTGTCACTCTCGCAACCCATCATCTAATTGCTACTCCACAATGCATTCCCTTAGGCCCAAATATGGTTAAGTGTCATGCAGTCGACGTTCACATGACACAACTAAGGGAATCACAACATACATACTATCAAAATATCGAACATATATCAAGTTCACATGATTACTTGCAACATGATTTCTCTAGCATGATGCCCTCCATAAGCTTCGGAGTGACATTTCCGTAGGATTTGTCCCCCTTCATGCTCAGGTACACAATGTCTAATAATACCATCTACTCCTTTATAAAGATGTGTGTCATCCAAAAAGTAATGTCTTAAATCATAGTAGAATTTTTCCTTTTGTTGGTATGTAAAGCTAGGTGGTAAATATTTAGCAACAATATAATTAGCATAATCAGCATACCAAGGAGTACTTTGAGCAACATTTATTGCGGCTAACTGCTCATCAGGAAAGCTATCATCAATAGGTAGTGGGTCATCAAGCACATTTTCAACTGTAACATCCTGAAATTCTAAATTTTGGAATGTTATATTAAATAAATTATTATGATTGTTTGTTTATTGTTGTGTGATTGATTGTGTGAAAATGATTGGAAATTGAAAACTTTTTGAAAGTTGAATGATATGGAATAAAAGGACTTTCCCAAAAACATTGCATCTTGCATTTTGATTTTCCTGAATTCAAATTCATTTCATCACAAAACCCTAGAGTGAAGATGATATGACTTCTTCCATTTAAAGAAATGAAAAGGGGTTTGAAAATGATTTGAATTCCATTTTGAAATATTTCCAACTTAGAAACTTTAAGCAACTCAATGAGTTCATGAGGGAAGATAAAATGACTTCTTCATATTTAAAGAAAGAGAGTTGGAAGTTTCAAAGAAATAAATTGGAAGTCACTTTGAAATTATTTGAAACTCATTTTCCATTTGAAGTTGTTTGAAATTCCAAGTTCAAATCCAATTGGGAGTTATTTGAGTTTCTTTTCAAAATATTTTTCTCCTAAAAATAAATAAATGGAAATAAGGGTAAAATGATTCCCTTCAATGGAAAATTAGGAGAAAATAAATTTGAAATCATTTTGCTATTTAAAAAAAGATTTTTGTTGATTTTAAATGCAACAGTAGCATTGTTTAACTTTATGATTTTCTATATAATTTATTTGAACTTGGAAAACAGTTCATCTTATTCTTGGTATTTTTCTGAGCATTTTGGTATATAATATGCCTATGTAATGTTTTTGTTTTTTTTTCTCTATTATAGTTTTGTTCTGTAAAAAAAAAGAAAAAAAGAAGACACACGCACGCACGCGCTGGCCAGCCGGCCCAGCCACAGGCCAGCGAGGCCATGGGCCAGCCGCAGCGCTAGGTCAGCCAGTGGCCTGCCAGGCCAGCGCCAGGAGGCCAGCGCCGCCCGCACGAGCCACGTGCTCCTCCTGCGCTCGCTACCCGCTGCTGCTGCTGACGCAAGGGGCCCGCCCTTCGTCTCCAACCTCAGCTCGTTCCGCTCGGATAGAGCACGCGCTCGTGCTCCCGCAACCACCGGCGCTATTGCCCACGGGATAAGCCTTATCCTGCAGCCCTGAGCACTCCTGACCGCGCCTATAAAACCCCCAAGACCCCCTCTCTCCGTTCTGCCAATTCACTCGCCCCCTCGCTCATCACAGCCGCCGCCTTCGTCAGTTGGATCTCGCCGGAGCCGTGCTAGTTCACCAGAGGATTTCGTCGCCCGTGAGCCACCCCGGCCTCCACCGACTACTTCTTTTTGTTGCCCGAGTCGAAGCGCATCTCGTTGACATCCTCCTCTTGTCCCTAGGTCACCAGAGACGCCGCCCCGACGACCTGCGTCCTCGCCAGAGCATGGAGCCGCCGCCCTTTGCTCCACC
The DNA here is from genome assembly GCF_002162155.2 of Triticum dicoccoides. NCBI lineage: Eukaryota > Viridiplantae > Streptophyta > Magnoliopsida > Poales > Poaceae > Triticum > Triticum dicoccoides. The sequence continues at coordinate 521,422,091 of NC_041386.1, forward strand.
CGTCCCAGCCACCCCAACGCGCGCCGTCACCACCACTGGACCACCCACCTCGTGCCCGTCCCATCCGTCCTCTTCCCGCCGCCGAGGAGCACCGCAGCCGCCGCACCGTCCACCGCCCACTGCCAGCGCCGTCGTCCCTGTTCGTCGTCGTCGCCATCGTAAGAGAACCCTCCTGTTCGCTTTGTTTAGTTTTTTCATTTATTTATTAGTATTAGATCTCTTAATAGTGGTTTGTTTAAACCGGACGGTTTTGATTAAAACTGATTGTTGGTTTTCTTTAGTTAAGCCGCGGTTGCTGTTTTTTCCTATTTAGCGGCTGTTCGCCCTGTAAGCCTCAGAGTGAACAACTTGCAACCCATAGAAATCTGCCACGTGGCCAGGACCTGTTCGTGATTACTTTTCTTCACAGTTCAGTCCCTGGAATTAGCATATTAGCCCATAAACTTAGATTAGCCACAACTTTTTAACCGTAGATCCAATGTCACACCCTAGCTAGTTCATGCATTAGAGTGTTGCATCATGTTTAATTTCCGAGAAAACTGAAATGGGGATGACAGAACCCCCAGCACCCCCCTGGAACAACTAGGGTTTACTGAAAACTTTTTCAATGAACCTAAAATGCCCTTCTAAAAAGTCCACCCTTTTTGTTTTGGGTTAAAACCTTTGACAAAAATGGCGCACATTTTTCTAGGACATCCTAAGGTCATTGGATTAATTCATATAGTATTTGCATTTGGGCATTTAAATGCTATAAAATATTTTAAATGCTCAAATAATGATAAACTAAAATATTTACTGTTGGATATATTCTAAGCAGTAGCCATGATTAATTTTATGGTTTTGGAAATGCCCTGACATTTTTAATAAAGCCCTGAAGTTACAGAAATAATAGAATAAATAAAAAAACAGAAGAAGTGAGAGAAAGGAACTAACCTGGTGCAACCCACCTGGCAGCCCACTGGCCGGCCCAGCACTGTGCTGGCCCGTGCCAGTCATCGCCTACCTCTGCCAGTAGGCAGAGGAGGGACATGGCGCATGCGCCCGAGCTCGCCACGCCACCTCCCTGCTCCTCTGCTTCACCTGGTCACCGCCTCGACGCTGCGGATGACCTCCACGTCGTCGCCCCGACCCTGCAGACCCCTCCGTTCACCCCCAACGCCTCTCCCTCGCTCGCTCCCACCATGGCCGACGCCCCTGCCGCTGCATCGTCGTCGTAGCCGCGCCCTCCGTCATCCTCGCGTCGCACCGTCGTATCCACGAGCTCCGCCATCGTCGACTACGTCGAGCAGGCTGAGCCCCGAGCGCTCGCCCACTCTAGAATCACCCCGACCTCGTCTTCCCCAACTCCGACCACCGGAGATCCCCTTTGCCGTCCCCGCCGCATCAGCTCGCCCCCGACCTCGCCGACTGCCTCATCATGACCCTCGTGAGCTCAGCCATCTCCCCATCCCCTCCATTTACCTTCTCGTGCACCATAGCGACTGCACCATGCTCACCCGAACGCGCCACCGCCCGCGCTCGTCGTCGGCGATGCTCCGGTGACCGTTTGGTCCCGGGCATGCGCCCAACGCGCTCCCTGCATCGCCTAGAGCCCCCGTAGCACCTTGTCGCACTCATTTGCGCACCACAGCCCCATCCCCACCTGCACCCGAGCTTCGGCCGCCGCCAAGCTCGTCGCCGGCGCCACTCCGGCCACTCCTCGGCTGCGCCACCACCATGGTTGGATGCGGACGAGCGTCCCGTAGCTGTGCTCAGCGTGCCAAACTGCGCCTTGTAGGTGAATCCCTTGCTGCTCCGCCGCGTCTGGCCTCGCCTGCGGCTAAACGTCGACGAGTTTGACCCTGTTTAACCCCGTGTGGGCCCAGGTTGACCTCCCCTGAGTCACTGACATGTGGGCCATGCCCCTGTCTAATTTAGAATTAGTTTAGTTAACACTAAGTGCTTTAGTTAATAGGTTGACTCACTGACATGTGGGCCCAGGGCCTAACTAACCTAGTTTAGTGCTAACGAAACACTAACTAACTTTGTTAGTTAGTTGTTACACTGACAGCTGGGGCCCACCAGTCAGGTTTGACCTGGGCTGGTGCCTTTGACCCGCTGACGTCACACTGACGCTAGGCTGACGCAATAAATCCTTTTCTGGAATTATTCTTATATAGGTAATTCCAGAAAATAACCAAAACTTCAAAAATTCATAACTTTTAATCTGTAACTCCAAATGCAAAGATTTATATATGAAGTTTGATCAGAAAAATTCAATCTTTCCATCTGTATTAGTTTCATGCATGACAAAACACTTTAACCTTGCTGTTTAGGTGGAACAAGATAATACACTTATAATGCTTAATAACATAAGCTCCCATTTGAATCTTTGATTCAAATGGACCCAAACCAAGTTGTTTCACATTGCATTAGGCCGGACACCTCATATTGCCATGTCATAGCATGCATCATATTGTTGCATATTGCCATGTGATGATTGTGTTCTGTGGTGTCTTTCGTGGTAGGTTCTGCCTCCGAGGATATTTCCGAGTATCCAGCTGAAGGGCAGTACCCTACTACTACTCCATCAGGCAAGCAGCCCCATTGATCATATCGATACAATCCCATGTTCTCGCTTCTGCTCTCATTTACTGCATTAAGACAACAACGTTTCAAACTGTTGTGTGCTGCGGTAGTTGAACCCTTATCCTCTGCATGACCTGTCATTGCTACAGTAACTAGATGAAACCCACTAGCATGTGTAGGAGTTGATTGAGCCATGTATGTGTTTCCTACCTTGCTATGCCTGCTATGCTTAGAGTTGTGTCAGGTCTGGTTCATCTAGGTGATGGGCTAGAGTGAAATGATTACGTCGGTAATGTGAGGGATGTGTTGAACATGATTTGGTAAAGGTATCGATGAGAGGCCATGTAGGAGTACATGGTGGGTTGTTTCATTGAGGCCATCCCTAAGAACTGAGATCTGTATGTGTGATTTAAGAATCAGTTACTACCATACATTGGGCCCGAAACCAATGGACCCTCTCGGCTTCTTAATCACCCTAGTACTTTGTCTAGGAGTTGCAACTAGTTTCTGGTGTTTGTAGGTTATGTGTTGGCGGCCATGCGTAGCGCTGACCCTAGGGGTGGGCAATGATGCGGTAGATACACCGTGGCCAGGTATGCCGGGCGCCCGTTTGGCGTCCCGGGACCTTGTACACATCGTTCGGGGCCGTATGTGGAAACCTCGGCTGGACTCCCCGCGGATGGAACCTAGATAGGCAATAAACCTGGACTAGAGACTTGAGTGTTTAGGTAGGCCGTGGCCGACACCCTCGTTGGGCTTCCGCTTGAAGGTTGCTGAGTACATGTCGTGTAAACAACGATAAGTGGTGAGAGCATGTATGAAGAAGTACACCCTTGCAGGGTCAACATCATCTATTCGAATAGCCGCGTCCGCGGTAAAGGACTACTTGGTTGCCTATACAGTTCATAGACAAGTTAATGGTTACTACTAAAAGACTCAAGATAAGTGTGAGTACCGAGGATGGCCCTCTCGTAGGATGATGAGGGAGGATCCCCGGTGGAGTATTGTGTTGGTGATTAGTGGACTCGTGTGCGAAAACTATTTTACAGTGGTGTCTTGTAGGATAGCTTAGCCAAGAGTCAAAGCTAGCTTGCTGCAATAACTCCACCACCTTTTGAGAATGAGCATGTATAGTAGGATCTATTATAAGACTTGTTGAGTACCTTTGTACTCATGTTGCTTTAATTACTGTTTACAGATGACAAAACCGCCCCCTCCGATGGGTTTTATGTGGACCTCGACGTCGATGAGTAACTTGCCACCCAGGTGGTGATTCTGGCCATGGAGGTCCCTATGTAGATAGACAGGCTTCGACAAGCCTTCTTTCTTTCTAGTGTCTGTACTCAGACTATTTGCTTCCGCATGTGCTTGTATGCTTGTATGACTTGAGTGTCGGGTCATGCGACCCCTACCTGTATGAACATGTTATGTATGGCTCTCTGGAGCTTTTAAATAAAGTACTTGAGTTGTAGAGTTTTGTTGTGATGTCATGTTGTATTTGCACATATCGAGCATATTGTGTGTATGATTAAAATGCTTGGTATGTGTGGGATCCGACAATCTAGTTGTTTATCCTTGGCAGCCTCTCTTATGTGGAAATGTAGTCTAGTGCTCCTTGAGCCATAGTAGCCCGCTACAGCCCGGTTCACCAGAGTCCTGCTAGCCCAGCACTACTGCTCAGGACACTTGACTGGCCGACATGTGTTTCACTTCGTTCCTATGTCTTTCCCTTCGGGGAAATGTCACGCGGTGACATCCGGAGTCCTGCCTAGCCGGCTACAGCCCGGGTTCCCCGGAGTCCTGTTAGCCCAGTGCTACAGCCCGGATTCACTCGTTGATGACCAACATGCTCGATGTGATTCATTATGCCTGTCCCCATAGGTTAGTGCCGCTTTGGGTTCACGACTAGCCATGTCGGCCCGGGTTCTCTGTCATATGGATGCTAGCGACACTATCATATACGTGAGCCAAAAAGCGCAAATGGTCCCGGGCCATGGTAAGGCGACACCCGTGGGGATACCGTGTGTGAGGCCGCAAAGTGATGTGAGGTGTTCCTGGCTAGATCGATGTGACTTGCAATCGGGGTCCTGACAGCGTTGGCATCAGAGCCGGACTACCTGTAGGTTCATTGAGCCAAACTGGTCGATGTCGAGTCTAGAAATGCTTTAGTTATATGTAGGGGAATTGATTGTGGAAGGGAACATAAGGCTCTTTTACTCCTTTACCTTATGCCCTCTGATCTGAGTCGTTCTCTTCTCATTCTACGTGGGTTAAGGACTACGCTCTCTTCTCTCTATCAGGTTCACGTGTTACTAATCTATAGTAGCTTATAGGATTGTTGTTACAAGCCTCAGTACAGTTTCTACTACTTTTAGTATGTTGTCAGTTGAACCAGAACCTTGATATGATGTTGTTGAGTGGTATTGCAAACTATTGTGGATGTCTCAAATCTTTTTCTGAGCATTTACAGCCGTTATGCTGTCCGATTTCTCCTAGGAAATTCTAATGCCTTTGCATTATTTTGTGCTTTCAGATGGCCACCCGTTCCCAGAACCAAGTGGTTCGTGTGACCCGGTGCCTCGATGTACCCGGTCACATGACTATGTTGGTTCGAGTGATGGTCGAGACAGACTATCGGTGGTATCCGGAATATACCGTCGAGGAGCAGTTCCGAGACTTTAACCAGAGCCAGTACCTTTGTATCGTCAGGATATATCCCTCTTATCCTGGAGCCACTGAACCCCTTCACTGTTCCTATGGACTTGGGGTCACTATTGAGATGTCTGTGCAAGATGCAACTTACTCAATGATGACTATCATTCGAGCCAGGACTGCCTTGCTTCAGAACGCCGATTTCCGCTACATGCCAGCCTCACTCCCTGGAGCACAGGGGTACTATCAGGCTTTGTACTATGACTCTACACATGAGGAGTCACTACTCCGCACCACTGCCGAGATGCTCGAGGATAAGGACCGCGAAAATCGGGCCTTGTGTATGGAGGTTTTCCACTCTCTTGCTCATCACTGGGCCACTTTGACTCGGTTTGCACCTGCGCTGCAGGCATGATACATGGACCTGAGGGACTTGTACCCTGTGCGGTCTGGATTGCCCGATTGTATGGAGTGGCGTGATGTAGGAGGCATCACCCCTCCTCGTGGTCCCCGTCTGCCACCGTCTGTGGGACCAAGGCCACATCCGAGTCCCTATGGTCCGCAGGCTCCGCAGGACCGTCTGTTCCTAGATGATCATGTTCCACTTCCAGGCTTTGGTGGTGACTTTTATGAGGATTACTACGGAGCCGTCTAAGCTAGTAGTAGTTTCACTAGTACTGTAATAGTTGTATTCTCCACAGTCCTGCGTGACCATGGGATACGACTTGGTGTGTATCACGCTCCGGAGGTGTAGAAAAATAATGTATAGGAGCTTGGAATGCCTCCGATGAGATGTAATGTCTTTCACCATAGTTGTACTCTAGCCTGGGCTTGTACTAAACTATGTACGGTGTGTATGACCAATGGTATATATATGACAATTTCTATATTACCATGTCGTGCAATGAACATCTTAGCATTCCATGTTATCCATTACATTCTGCCCTTCCTTGCCAAGTTTGTGCCATCCTTCTCTAAACCGTTGTCTTGTTTTTCCTAGGATGGTCAACACCCGCAGCAACCCTGCTGCCCCGGAGCAGGGAGAAGGCAGTGCAGCTAGGGGTGGAAATCTGCCTCACCCGCCTTCTCTGGCCGAAGTTATGTTGGAGGCAGAAAGAAACAAGCGTGAGACTAACCGCTTGCTGGAGCGGATTGAGCAGAACACTTCACGTCAACAACGAAATGACTTGGTGTCAATCAATGACTTTATCAAGTTGTACCCACCAAAGTTTAATCATTCCGTCGAGCCCCTCGACGCGGATGACTGGCTTCGCAGCATCACCCACAAGCTACGTTCTGCCAATGTAGCCGAAGCTGATAAGGTTACCTATGCTGCCAATCACCTCGAAGGCCCTGCTATCCTTTGGTGGGAAAACTTTGAGGCTATGCGTCCGGTCGGCCAAATCACTACTTGGGCTGAATTCAGTGAGGCTTTCCGTGAGCATCATATCCCGGAAGGTCTCATAGATCGTAAGAGGGAAGAGTTCTGCAATTTTACCCAAGGCAGACTGACTGTAGATGCATATAGTCGTGAGTTTGGGAATCTGGCACGATATGCTCCTGAAGAGGTATCCACCGATGCTAAGAAGCAGGCAAGGTTCCGCAAGGGACTTAGCCCCGAGCTTCACCGCGATCTTCGTCTACACGAGTGCACCTCCTTCCAGAAGTTGGTCAATAAAGCCATCAGTGCTGAGACGGGCCAGTCTGACTATGATGCTTCACGCAAGCACTCATGTGATTTTGGTTCTTCATCTGGCTCTGGATCTCAGAAGCGCCGGGTGTGGATTCAAGCACAACACTGCCACCCAGGTTCATTTCGAGGCCATCTTTTGAGGTGCCTCGCCCCAACCAGCAGTTTGCAGCGCCTAAACCCAATGGTGGCCCCGCTGCTAATGCTCCTCCACGCCCCAATGTTGTGACATGTTTCAAGTGTGGAGAGCCGGGTCACTACAGTCGAGAGTGTCCCCAGAACAACAATCCCAATCAGTCTGCAAAGTCCATTGGCCATAGTAAGCCAGCGGGAAAGATCTTCTATGCCAAGCCAGCCACCACTGCACGTGGCCATGTCAACTATGTCTCAGCTGAGAAGGCTCATGATGATCCTAACGTCGTCCTTGGTACGCTCCTTGTTAATTGCCATCCGACATCTGTTCTTTTCGATACTGGAGCATCTCATTCATTCATATCTGAGAGCTATGCTCGATTGCATAACATGACATTCTGTGACATGCCCACTACCATGGAAATTCAAACCCCTGGCTCTAGATGGCAAACCTCCAGAGTAAGCCATGGGAATGAAATTCTTGTCGATAGACTTGTCTTCCTTGCATCCTTAATAGCTCTCAAGTCTTCGGACATAAACATCATCTTGGGTATGGACTGGATGTCAGCCCATTATGCTAAGATTGATTGTTCTCCAAGAACTGTTCAACTTACTCACCCATCAGGCAAGACAGTCAATGTCTTAACTCGAGTGGCCAAGCGCCAGCTTTACTCCCTAAATGCCAACCCCCTTCTAGACCTTGAAGATATTCCGGTAGTCCGACACTTCCCGGATGTCTTTCCAAAAGAACTGCCAGGCGTTCCACCTGACAGGGATGTCGAATTTGTGATAGACCTTGTTCCAGGAACCATCCCAATTTCTGGAAGACCCTATAAGATGGCACCCTTAGAACTAGCCGAGCTTAAGAACCAACTCGATGAGTCCTTGAAAAAGGGTTTCATCCGTCCTAGTTCCTCTCCTTGGGATTGCCCCGTCCTCTTCGTTAAGAAGAAGGATGGAACGGATCAGATGGTTGTAGATTACCAACCTGTCAACTTGGTCACTATCAAGAACAAGTATCCGCTCCCTAGGATCAACGATCTATATGACCAGCTCGCTGGATCCTCAGTCTTTTCCAAGATGGATTTGAGGTTGGGCTACCATCGAATCAAAATAAAAAACGGGTACATTCCCAAAACGGCCTTTGTTACTCGCTATGGCCAATACGAGTACACCATGATGTCCTTCGGTTTAACCAATGCCCCAGCCACTTTCTCTCGGTTAATGAACTTGGTCTTCATGGAGTATTTGGATAAATTCGTCGTAGTATACCTCGATGATATACTCATCTAATCCAAGAGCGAGGAAGAACATGCCGAACATCTAAGGCTGGTATTGACGAAACTTTGAGAGCATCGCCTTTACGCCAAATTCTCCAAGTGTGAATTTTGGTTGCGAGAAGTGACCTATCTAGGCCATGTAATCTCTGGTAAGGGTATTGCTGTCAATCCCGAGCAAGTTCAAGCCGTCCTTGATTGGACTCCACCTGAAACGGTCAAGCAAGTTTGGAGCTTCCTTGGCTTAGTGAGTTATTGTCGCCGCTTCGTCAAGAATTTCTCCAAGGTTGCTAAACCTCTAACTGAACTCCTCAAGAAGATAAAAAGTTCGAGTGGACCCCACAGTGTGAGTTCAGCTTTCAGGAACTGAAAAGACGCCTGGCAACTGCTCCCATACTGGTACCACCAGATTTCTCCAAGGACTTTATTATCTATTGCGACGCCTCGCGACAAGGACTAGGTTGCATACTCATGCAAGATCGTCAGGTAATTGCCTATGCTTCACGGCAATTACACCCCCATGAGGAAAACTATCCCACACATGATCTAGAGCTTGCAGCTGTAGTCCATGCACTTAAAACTTGGCGACATTACTGAGGGAGTCCTGGATTAGGGGGTGTTCGGATAGCCGAATTATACCTTCAGCCGGACTCCTGGACTTGAAGATGCAAGATTGAAGACTCCGTCCCGTGTCCGGAAGGGATTTTCCTTGGCGTGGAAGGCAAGCTTGGCGATACGGATGTTCAGACCTCCTACCATTGTAACCGACTCTATGTAACCCTAACCCTATCCGGTGTCTATATAAACCGGAGGGTTCTAGTCCGTAGGACAACATACACATGAACAATCATACCATAGGCTAGCTTCTAGGGTTTAGCCTCTCTGATCTCGTGGTAGATCAACTCTTGTATTACCCATATCATCAATATTAATCAAGCAGGACATAGGGTTTTACCACCATCGAGAGGGCCCGAACCTGGGTAAAACTTCGTGTCCCCTGCCTCCTGTTACCATCCGGCCTAGATGCACAGTTCGGGACCCCCTACCCGAGATCCGCCGGTTTTGACACCGACATTGGTGCTTTCATTGACAGTTCCTCTATGCCGTCACCGTCAGGCCCGATGGCTCCTACGATCATCAATGGCGATGCAGTCCAGGGTGAGACCTTCCTCCCCGGACAAATCTTCGTCTTTGGTGGCTTTGCGCTGCGGGCCGATTCACTTGGCCATCTAGAGAAGATCAAAAGCTACGCCCCTGGCCGTCAGGTCAGATTCGGAAGTTTAAACTACACGGCCGACATTCGTGGGGACTTGATCTTCGATGGATTCGAACCACTGCCGGGCGCGCCGCACTGTCACAATGAGCATGATCTAGCTCTGCCGCCGAACAGAGCCCTGGAGGCCGCACCCACATCGGCTCCGACCCCTAGTTCGGAGCCGGCCGTGTCGATCGAGGATGGGCGGTTGGACGCCACCTCGGGGGCTGCGATCCCAACGGCGGTTGAGCCGAACACCAGCCCCGTACTCTGCAAGACTCGTGACTCCATGGAGCCGGATTCTTCTCCAGACTCCGAACTCCCCGCGCCCCTACCAAGCGAATCCGATTGGGCGCCGATCATGGAGTTCACGGCCGCGGACGTCTTTCAGCACTCGCCCTTCGGCGATATCTTGAAATCACTAAAGTCTCTCTCTTTGTCAGGAGAGCCCTGGCCGGACTACGGTCAACAAGGTTGGGGTACGGACGATGAAGAAATTCAAAACCCACCCACCACCCACTTTGTAGCCACTGTCGACAACTTAACCGACATGCTCGACTTCGACTCCGAAGACATCGACGGTATGGACACCAATGAAGGAGATGATGAAGAACCAGCGCCCACTAGGCCCTGGAAAGCCACCTCGTCATATGACATATACATGGTGGACACCCCAAAGGAGGGAGAGGGCGATGGAACGGCGGAGGATGACCCCTCCAAGAAACAACAAAAGCGCTGGCGTCAGCGGCGCCGCTCAAAATCCCGCCAACACAAAAACGGCAATTCCAGCACGGGAGATAATAATACACCAGAAAGCGCAGAAGAACATCCCCTCGAGCAAGATTTAGCACAGGAGGATGGAGAAACTGTTGGAAATATGCCCTAGAGGCAATAATAAATTAGTTATTATTATATTTCCTTGTTCATGATAATCGTTTATTATCCATGCTAGAATTGTATTGATAGGAAACTCAGATACATGTGTGGATACATAGACAACACCATGTCCCTAGTAAGCCTCTAGTTGACTAGCTCATTGATCAATAGATGGTTACGTTTCCTGACCATGGACATTGGATGTCATTGATAACGGGATCACATCATTAGGAGAATGATGTGATGGACAAGACCCAATCCTAAGCCTAGCACAAAGATCATGTAGTTCGTATGCTAAAGCTTTTCTAATGTCAAGTATCATTTCCTTAGACCATGAGATTGTGCAACTTCCGGATACCGTAGGAGTGGTTTGGGTGTGCCAAATGTCACAACGTAACTAGGTGGCTATAAAGGTACACTACAGGTATCTCCAAAAGTGTCTGTTGGGTTGGCACGAATCGAGACTGGGATTTGTCACTCCGTGTAAATGGAGAGGTATCTCTGGGCCCACTCGGTAGGACATCATCATAATGTGCACAATGTGATCAAGGAGTTGATCACGGGATGATGTGTTATGAAACGAGTAAAGAGACTTGCCGGTAACGAGATTGAACAAAGTATCGGGATACCGACGATCGAATCTCGGGCAAGTGTCGTACCAATAGACAAAGGGAATTGTATACGGGATTGATTAAGTCCTTGACATCGTGGTTCATCTGATGAGATCATCGTGGAACATGTGGGAGCAAACATGGGTATCCAGATCCCGCTGTTGGTTATTGACCGGAGAGTCATCTCGGTCATGTCTGCATGTCTCCCGAACCCGTAGAGTCTACACACTTAAGGTTCGGTGATGCTAGGGTTATAGAGATATTAGTATGCGGTAACCTGAAAGTTGTTCGGAGTCCCGGATGAGATCCCGAACGTCACGAAGAGTTCCGGAATGGTCCGGAGGTAAAGAATTATATATAGGAAGTGCTGTTTCGGCCATCGGGACAAGTTTCGGGGTCACCGGTATTGTACCGGGACCACCGGAAGGGTCCCGGGGGTCCACCGGGTGGGGCCACCTGCCTCGGGGGGCCACATGGGCTGTAGGGGGTGCGCCTTGGCCTATATGGACCAAGGGCACCAGCCCCAAGAGGCCCATGCGCCAAGAATCAAGGGAGAGGAAGAGTCCTAAAGGGGGAAGGCACCTCCGAGGTGCCTTGGGGAGGAGGGACTCCTCCCTGGCCGCACCCTTCCTTGGAGGAAGGGCCAAGGCTGCGCCTCCCCCCTCTCCCTTGGCCCTATATATAGTGGGGGGAAGGGAGGGCAACCAAACCTAAGCCCTGGCGCCTCCCTCTCCCTCCCATGACACATCTCCCTCCTCCCGCAGCGCTTGGCGAAGCCCTGTTGGAATCCCGCTACTTCCACCACCACGCCGTCGTGCTGCTGGATCTCCATCAACCTCTCCTCCCCCCTTGCTGGATCAAGAAGGAGGAGACATCGCTGCTCCGTACGTGTGTTGAACGCGGAGGTGCCGTCCGTTCGGCGCTAGGATCATCGGTGATTTGAATCACGACGAGTACGACTCCATCAACCCCGTTTTCTTGAACGCTTCCGCGCGCGATCTACAAGGGTATGTAGATCCACTCCTCCCTCATTGCTAGATGACTCCATAGATTGATCTTGGTGACACGTAGGAAAATTTTGAATTATTGCTACGTTCCCCAACAGTGGCATCATGAGCTAGGTCTATGCGTAGTTACTATGCATGAGTAGAACACAAAGTTGTTGTGGGCGTTGATTTTGTTCAATATGCTTATCGTTACTAGTCCAATCTTGATTCGGCGGCATTGTGGGATGAAGCGGCCCGGACCGACCTTACACGTACTCTTATGTGAGACTGGTTCCACCGACTGACATGCACTAGTTGCATAAGGTGGCTAGCGGGTGTCTGTCTCTCCCACTTTAGTCGGATCGGATTCGATGAGAAGGGTCCTTATGAAGGGTAAATAGCAATTGGCATATCACGTTGTGGTTTTTGCGTAGGTAAGAAACGTTCTTGCTAGAAACCCATAGAAGCCACGTAAAACATGCAAACAACAATTAGAGGACGTCTAACTTGTTTTTGCAGGGTATGCTATGTGATGTGATATGGCCAAAGGATGTGATGAATGATATATGTGATGTATGAGATGATCATGTTCTTGTAATAGGAATCACGACTTGCATGTCGATGAGTATGACAACCGGCAGGAGCCATAGGAGTTGTCTTTATTTATTTATGACCTGCGTGTCAACATAAACGTCATGTAATTACTTTACTTTATTGCTAACCGTTAGCTGTAGAAGTAGAAGTAATAGTTGGCGAGACAACTTCATGAAGACACGATGATGGAGATCATGATGATGGAGATCATGGTGTCATGCCGGTGAAAATGATGATCATGGAGCCCCGAAGATGGAGATCAAAAGGAGCAATATGATATTGGCCATATCATGTCACTTTTTGATTGCATGTGATGTTTATCATGTTTATGCATCTTATTTGCTTAGAACGACGGTAGTAAATAAGATGATCCCTCATTAAAATTTCAAGAAAGTGTTCCCCCTAACTGTGCACCATTGTGAAAGTTCGTCGTTTCGAAGCACCACGTGATGATCGGGTGTATAGATTCTTACGTTCGAATACAACGGGTGTTGACGAGCCTAGCATGTACAGACATGGCCTCGGAACACATGCGAAACACTTAGGTTAACTTGACGAGCCTAGCTTGTACAGACATGGCCTCGGAACACAAGAGACTGAAAGGTCGAGCATGAGTCGTATGGTAGATACGATCAACATGAAGATGTTCACTGATGTTGACTAGTCCATCTCACGTGATGATCGGACACAGCCTAGTTGACTCGGATCATGTAATCACTTGGATGACTAGAGGGATGTCTATCTGAGTGGGAGTTCATAAGATGAACTTAATTATCCTGAACATAGTCAAAAGGTCTTCGCAAATTATGTCGTAGCTCGTGCTTCAGTTCTACTGTTTAGATATGTTCCTAGAGAAAATTTAGTTGAAAGTTGATAGTAGTAATTATGCGGACTAGGTCCGTAAACTGAGGTTTGTCCTCATTGCTTCATAGAAGGCTTATGTCCTTAATGCACCGCTCAGTGTGCTGAACCTCGAACGTTGTCTCTGGATGTTGCGAACATCTGACATACACATTTTGATAACTACGTGATAGTTCAGTTAACGGTTTAGAGTTGAGGCACCGAAGACGTGTTAAAACGTCGCGAAACATATGAGATGTTTCGAGGGCTGAAATTGGGATTTCAGGCTCATGCCCACGTCAAGAGGTATAAGACCTCCGATGATTTTCTTAGCCCGCAAACTAAGGGAGAAAAGCTCAATTGTTGAGCTTGTGCTCAGATTGTCTGAGTACAACAATTGCTTGAATCAAGTGGGAGTTGATCTTCCAGATGAAATAGTGATAGTTCTCCGAAGTCATTGCCACCAAGCTGCTAGAGCTTCGTGATGAACTATAATATATATCAGGGACATATATGATGATCCTTGAGATACTCGTGATGTTTGACACCACAAAAGTAGAGATCAAGAAGGAGCATCAATTGTTGATGGTTGGTGAAACCACTAGTTTCAAGAAGGGCAAGGGCAAGAAGGGATACTTCATGAAACGGCAATTCAGCTACTGCTCTAGTGAAGAAACCCAAGGTTGAACCCAAACCCGAGACTAAGTGCTTCTGTAATAAGGGGAACAGCCACTGGAGTAGAGTTACCCTAGATACTTGGTAGATTAGAAGGCTGGCAAGGTCGATAGAAGTATATTGGATATACATTGTGTTGATGTGTAGTTTACTGGTACTCCTAGTAGCACCAGGGTATTAGATACCGGTTCGGTTGCTAAGTGTTAGTAACTCGAAATAAAAGCTACGGAATAAATGGAGACTAGCTAAAGGTGAGCTGACGATATGTTTTGGAAGTGTTTCCAAGGTTGATATGATCAAGCATCGCACACTCCCTCTACCATCGAGATTGGTGTTTGCGTTGAGCATAGACATGATTGGATTATGTCTATCGCAATGCGGTTATTCATTTAAGGAGAATAACGGTTACTCTGTTTATTTGAATAATACCTTCAATGGTCTTGCACCTAAAATGAATGGTTTCTTGAATCTCGATCATAGTGATACACATGTTCATGCCAAAAGATAGTAATGATAGTACCACCTACTTGTGGCACTGCCACGTAAGTCATATCGGTATAAAACGCATGAAGAAGCTCCATGTTGATGGATCTTTGGGCTCACTTGTTTTGAAAGTTTTGAGACATGCGAACCATGTCTATTGGTGTATATGCATGAAGAAACTCCATGCAAATGGACCGTTTGGACTCACATGATTTTGAATCACTTGAGACATGCAAATCATACCACATGGGCAAGATGACTGAAAGCCTCGTTTTCAGTAAAATGGAACTAGAAAGCAACTTGTTGGAAGTAATACATTTTGATGTGTGCAGTCCAATGAGTGCTGAGGCATGTAGTGGATATCGTTATGTTCTTACTTCACAGATGATTTGAGTAGATGTTGAGTATATTTACTTGATGAATCATGAGTCTGAATTATTGAAAGGTTCAAGTAATTTCAGGGTGAAGTTGAAAGATCGTCGTGACAAGAGGATAAAATATCTATGATATGATCATAGAGATGAATATCTGAATTACGAGTTTGGCACAGAATTAAGACATTATGGAAATTGTTTCACAACCAATACAGCCTGGAACACCATAGTGTGATGGTGTGTCCGAACATCATAACTGCACCCTATTGGATATGATGCATACCATGATGTCTCTTATCGAATTACCACAATAGTTTATGGGTTAGGCATTAAAGACAACCACATTCACTTTAAATAGGCCACCACATAATTCCGATGAGATGACACCATATGAACTATGGTTTAGAGAAACCTAAGCTGTCATTTCTTAGAAGTTTGGGGCTGCGACGCTTATGTGAAAAAGTTTCAGGCTGATAAGCTCGAACCCAAAGCGGATAAATGCATCTTCATAGGCACCCAAAACAGTTGGGTATACCTCCTGTCTAAGATCCGAAAGCAATAAGGGATTGTTTCTAGAATCGGGTCCTTTCTCGAGGAAAAGTTTCTCTCGAAAGAATTGAGTGGGAGGATGGTGGAGACTTGATAAGGTTGTTGAACCGTCTCTTCAACTAGTGTGTGTCAGGGCACAGGAAGTTGTTCCTGTGGCACCTACACCAATTGAAGTGGAAGCTTATGATAGTGATCATGAAACTTCAGATCACGTCACTACCAAACCTCGTGGGATGACAAGGATGCGTACTACTTCAGAGTGGTACGTAATCTTATCTTGGAAGTCATGTTGCTAGACAACAATGAACCTACGAGCTATGGAGAAGCGATGGTGGGCCCGGATTCCGATAAATGGCTCGAGGCCATAAAATCCGAGAGAGGATCCATGTATGAAAACAAAGTGTAGACTTTGGCGGAACGGCTCGATGGTCGTAAGGCTGTTGAGTACGGATGGATTTTTTAAAAGGAAGACAGACAATGATGGTAGGTATCACCATTAAGAAAGCTCGACTTGTCGTTAAGATGTTTTTCGACAAGTTCAAGGAGTTGACTGCGATGAGACTTTCTCACTCATAGCGATGCTAAGAGTCTATTGGAATTATATTAGCAATTACTGCATTATTTATGAAATCTTGCAGATAGGATGTCAAAACATTGTTTCCTCGACGTTTTTTGAGGAAAGGTTGTATGTGATACAAACCGGAAGGTTTTGTCAATCCTGAAAGATGCTAATAAGTATGCAAAGCTCCAGCAATCCTTCTAAGGACTGGAGTAAGCATCTCGGAGTTGGAATGTATGCTTTGATGAGATGATCAAAGATTTTGGGTGTATACAAAGTTTATGAGAAACTTGTATTTCCAAAGAAGTGAGTGGGAGCACTATAGAATTTCTGATGAGTATATGTTGTTGACATATTGTTGATCGGAAATGATGTAGAATTTCTGGAAAGCATGCAGAGTTATTTCAAAAGTGTTTTTCAATGGAAAGCCTGGATTAAGCTACTTGAACATTGAGCATCAAGATCTATAAGGATAGATCAAAACGCTTAATGGTACTTTCAAATGAGCACATACCTTGACATGATCTTGAAGGTGTTCAAGATGGATCAGTCAAAGAAGGAGTTCTTGCCTGAGTTGTAAGGTATGAAGTTAAGACTTAAAGCTAGACCACGGCAGAATAGAGAGAAAGGACGAAGGTCGTCCCCTATGCTTAAGACATAGGCTCTACAATATGCTATGCTGTGTACCGCACCTGATGTGTGCCTTGCCACATATCTGGCAAGAGGGTACAAAGGTAATCTAGGAGTAGATCACCAGATAGCGGTCTAAATTATCCTTAGAGGAATAAGGAATTTTCTCGATTATGGAGGTGGTAAAAGAGTTCGTCGTAAAGGGTTACGCCGATGCAAACTTTGACACTAATCCAGATTATTCTGAGTAGTAAACTGGATTCGTATAGTAGAACAGTTATTTGGAATAGCTCCAAATGTAGCGTAGTAGTTGCATCTACAAGATGACATAGAAATTTGCGAAGTACATACGGATCTGAAAGATTCAGACCCGTTGACTATAACATCTCTCACAAGCATAACATGATCAAACCCAGAACTCATCGAGTGTTAATCACATATCAATGTGAACTAGATTATTGACTCTAGTAAACTCTTTGGGTGTTAGTCACATGGGGATGTGACCTTGAGTGTTAATCACATATCGATGTGAACTGGATTATTGACTCTAGTGCAAGTGGGAGACTGTTGGAAATATGCCCTAGAGGCAATAATAAATTAGTTATTATTATATTTCCTTGTTCATGATAATCGTTTATTATCCATGCTAGAATTGTATTGATAGGAAACTCAGATACATGTGTGGATACATAGACAACACCATGTCCCTAGTAAGCCTCTAGTTGACTAGCTCGTTGATCAATAGATGGTTACAGTTTCCTGACCATGGACATTGGATGTCGTTGATAACGGGATCACATCATTAGGAGAATGATGTGATGGACAAGACCCAATCCTAAGCCTAGCACAAAGATCATGTAGTTCGTATGCTAAAGCTTTTCTAATGTCAAGTATCATTTCCTTAGACCATGAGATTGTGCAACTCCCGGATACCGTAGGAGTGCTTTGGGTGTACCAAACGTCACAATGTAACTGGGTGGCTATAAAGGTACACTACAGGTATCTCCGAAAGTGTCTGTTGGCTTGGCACGAATCGAGATTGGGATTTGTCACTCCGTGTAAATGGAGAGGTATCTCTGGGCCCACTCGGTAGGACATCATCATAATGTGCACAATGTGATCAAGGAGTTGATCACGGGATGATGTGTTACGAAACGAGTAAAGGGACTTGCCGGTAACGAGATTGAACAAAGTATCGGGATATCGACGATCGAATCTCGGGCAAGTGTCGTACCGATAGACAAAGGGAATTGTATACGGGATTGATTAAGTCCTTGACATCGTAGTTCATCCGATGAGGTCATCGTGGAACATGTGGGAGCCAACATGGGTATCCAGATCCCGCTGTTGGTTATTGACCGAAGAGTCATCTCGGTCATGTCTGCATGTCTCCCGAACCCGTAGGGTCTACACACTTAAGGTTCGGTGACGCTAGGGTTATAGAGATATTAGTATGAGGTAACCCGAAAGTTGTTTGGAGTCCCGGATGAGATCCCGGACGTCACGAGGAGTTTCGGAATGGTCCGGAGGTAAAGAATTATATATAGGAAGTGCTGTTTCGGCCATCGGGACAAGTTTCGGGGTCACCGGTATTGTACCGGGACCACCAGAAGGGTCCCGGGGGTCCACCGGGTGGGGCCACCTGCCCTGGGGGGCCACATGGGCTGTAGGGGGTGCGCCTTGGCCTATATGGGCCAAGGGCACCAGCCCCAAGAGGCCCATGTGCTAAGAATCAAGGGAGAGGAAGAGTCCTAAAGGGGGAAGGCACCTCCGAGGTGCCTTGGGGAGGAGGGACTCCTCCCTGGACGCACCCTTCCTTGGAGGAAGGGCCAAGGCTGCGCCTCCCCCCTCTCCCTTGGCCCTATATATAGTGGGGGGAAGGGAGGGCAACCAAACCTAAGCCCTGGCGCCTCCCTCTCCCTCCCATGACACATCTCCCTCCTCCCGCAGCGCTTGGCGAAGCCCTGTTGGAATCCCGCTACTTCCACCACCACGCCGTCGTGCTGCTGGATCTCCATCAACCTCTCCTCCCCCCTTGCTGGATCAAGAAGGAGGAGAGTCGCTGCTCCGTACGTGTGTTGAATGCGGAGGTGCCGTCCGTTCGGCGCTAGGATCATCGGTGATTTGAATCACGACGAGTACGACTCCATCAACCCCGTTCTCTTGAACGCTTCCGCGCGCGATCTACAAGGGTATGTAGATCCACTCCTCCCTCGTTGCTAGATGACTCCATAGATTGATCTTGGTGACACGTTGGAAAATTTTGAATTATTGCTACGTTCCCCAACAGAAACCAGCCCTCATGAGGGAGCGGCCGATAGAGAGGTCGAGGACAATAATTGTATGCCTCCCTCCGAAGACGAGGCAAGCCTCGACGACGACGAATTCGTCGTGCCAGAGGATCCCATCGAACAAGAGCGTTTTCAACGCAGGCTTATGGCCACGGCAAGAAGCCTCAAGAAAAAATAGCAATAACTTAAAGCTGATCAAGATCGGCTAGTCGATAGATGGACTGAAGTCCTTGCGGCCGAAGAGCATAAACCCGAACGCCCCTCCAAGTGCTACCCGAAGCGCAGGTTGCTACCCCAATTAGAGGAGGAAGCACTCGACGCAGCCGACAGGCCACCTCGTGGCCGCGACAGAGAGGCCTCATGACCCTCCGCCCAAGCCGCACCCCGTACCAAGGCACGGGAATATGCGCCGGAGTTACGAGACATGTTGGAGGACAAGACAAGGCACACAAGATCGATCTATGGATCGCGTAGGCACCCCATGGCTGGAGACGACAACCGTCACGCCGGCCACTAATTCGGCAGGGCCGAACACACTAGACAAAGCTCATTGGAGCTACGTCATGATATCGCCCAATATAGAGGCGCCGCACACCCATTGTGCTTCACAGACGAAATGGTGGATCATCAAGTCCCCGAGGGTTTCAAACCCATAAACATCGAAGCATATGATGGCTCAACAGATCCCGTGGTATGGATCATGGATTATCTCCTTCATATCCACATGGCCCGCGGCGATGATTTCCACGCCATCAAATACCTCCCACTCAAGCTTAAATGACCAGCCCGGCAGTGGCTTAACAGCCTGCCAACAGGGTCAATCAGCTGTTGGGAGGACCTGGAAGCCGTATTCCTCGACAATTTCCAGGGCACTTATGTGCGACCCCCAGACGCTGACGACCTAAGCCACGTAATTCAGCAGCCAGACGAATTGGCCAGGCAATTCTG
Source organism: Triticum dicoccoides (assembly GCF_002162155.2). NCBI lineage: Eukaryota > Viridiplantae > Streptophyta > Magnoliopsida > Poales > Poaceae > Triticum > Triticum dicoccoides. The sequence goes on from NC_041386.1 coordinate 521,442,081, forward strand.
GACACGGTTCCTAACAAAGAAAAATCAAATACTCGACTGTCCGGATGCAGAGGCCTTAGCAGCCTTCAAGCATAATATCCATGATGAGTGGCTTGCCCGGCACCTAGGACAAGAGAAGCCGAAATCTATGGCAGCACTCACGTCACTCATGACCCGCTTTTGCGCGGGAGAAGACAGCTGGCTTGCTCGTAGCAACAATATGACCAAGAACCCTGGTCGTTCGGACACCAGGGACATTAGTGGCAGGTCGCGTCGCAACCAACAGAAGCGCCGCATCAATGGCGACGATGCTAAGGATACGGCAGTTAATGCCGGATTCAGAGGCTCTAAATCCGGTCAGTGGAAAAAATCATTCAAAAGGAATCCCAGGGGCCCGTCCAGCTTGGACCGAATACTCGACCGCTTGTGCCAAATACATGGCACCCCCGGAAAGCCGGCCAATCACACCAACATGGACTGTTGGGTGTTCAAGCAGGCAGGCAGATTAAGCGCCGACAATGAAGACAAGGGGTTGCATAGCGATGACGACGAGGAGCCCCGGCCGCCGAACAACAATGGACAAAAGGGATTTCCCCCACAAGTGCGGACGGTAAACATGATATATGCCACCCACGTCCCCAAGAGGGAGCGGAAGCGCGCGTTAAGGGACGTATACGCGGTAGAGCCAGTCGCCCCAAAGTTCAACCCATGGTCCTCCTGCCGATCACCTTTGATCGAAGAGACCATCCCACTAGCATCCGTCATGACGGATTCGCCGCATTGGTTCTCGACCCAATTATTGACGGATTTCATCTCACTAGAGTCCTTATGGATGGCGGCAGTAGCCTGAACCTGCTTTACCAGGATACAGTGCGGAAAATGGGCGTAGATCCCTCGAGGATTAAGCCCACCAAAACGACCTTTAAAGGCGTAATACCAGGTGTAGAGGCTAGCTGCACAGGCTCAGTCACACTTGAAGTGGTCTTCGGATCTCCGGATAATTTCCGAAGCGAGGAGTTAATCTTCGACATAGTCCCGTTCCGCAGTGGCTACCATGCACTGCTCGGGCGAACCGCATTCGCCAAGTTCAATGCGGTCCCGCATTACGCATACCTTAAGCTCAAGATGCCAGGCCCTCAAGGAGTAATTACGGTCAATGGAAACACCGAACGCTCCCTTCGAACGGAGGAGCACACGGCGGCCCTTGCATCGGAGGTACAAAGCAGCCTCTCCAGGGAGTTCTCCAGTCCGGCCATTAAACGTCCAGACACAGTCAAGCGCGCCCGGAGTAACCTAGAACAAGACCGCCTGGCACATTCCAAGCAGGCGTAGCAATGTGGCCCCAACCCCAATCCTCGCAAAAAGGCGATGCCAGTACTTCACGTACATAACTACGCCCTAGAAATACCATGGGCATAGGGGGAGGGGCACCATCACGGCACGCCCAAACACGGCTTAAACCGCACCAGGGGATGCCGACTTTTTTATACTTTTCTCTTACTTCCAGGACTCTACTCTTCGGAAGGCTTGTTCGGCAGTTCAATTGCCGCACAAACGATGCAAGGACTAGGGAAGCAGACAAGCCATGCCGCATTAAGGAAATCCCAGGTGGTCTCTATCACGAGCAGTATACCTGTTTCGCATACTATCCCGCAGCTTGCCCCTAAAGCAGACATGTTAAATAGTCCAACTTTTCGTTTATCGCATCACTTGTATCGTTCTACTTTGATCGCAGCTATTTTAATGAACAATGCATAGCTTTTGTCTATTTTTTGCATTACCTTTTTTTAATATATATATATATATATATATATATATATATATATATATATATATGTTCCTTAATGACATGTTGCACCCGTACACTTTGGTACGGCCAAAATACGCCAGGGGCTTCAGTACCCCTCAACATGGTGTGAGAAGTCCGAACACTTTAACAAGTGTGGCACCCCGAACTTATAGCATTATATGCATCGGCTCCGAATCATGTCTTGGGTCAATAGTTGGGTTTGCCCGGCTCCTATGTTTTGGTGCCTTACGTTCCGCTATATCGGCTAAGGTAGCACTAGGAGAACCACTGCGATTGTGCCCCAGTTGAGCTGGGCCGAGCACCTCAGTGGAGAAAGCTAAAACTGACTGTCATGATGAAGCGAGAGCTGGTCGCTGTTCGAGAGGTTTTTTTCGAGTCCCTAAAGACTTATGCCGCTTCGGGCGAGGAGTCGGCTCTGTCCGGCCAACGCGTGGATAGCGCCCCGAAATCGGTCTTCCGAATACTAGGGGCTTCGCCGAAATTTAAAATTATAGAATTCTATGGCTAAGTGAGAGTGTTCACGCATTATAGTCCGATTGCCTCGTTAGTTGGGCTGAGCGCCTCCCTCGAAGGGCCCAAATATGGGAAAAAGAGCGCCCAGGTTTATCCCCGAACACCCCAGCACTAGCGGCATGGGGGCAGAAGCCGATGACTCGCCATCTCTCAGTATTGATAAACAGCCGCACAGAAGGTAATATTTTAAATTCAAGCAGCATTTCTTAGCGCATATGAACAAGTTTTCAGCGCACAGGATAACACGAGCGGGTTTTACTCAAAAAAATACATCCGTGGTACATTCATCCGCAACAAGGCGGGCACCCTTCAGAACATCCTTATAATAATTCTCGGGCTTGCGATGCTCTTTCCCCGGCGGTGGCCCGTCCTTCACAAGCTTCTGCGCATCCAGCTTGCCCCAGTGCACCTTAGCACGGGCAAGGGCCCTACGGGCACCTTCAATGCATACGGAGCGCTTGATGTCTTCAAGCCTCGGACAGGCCTCCACCAGCCGCCGCACCAGCCCGAAATAGCTCCCGGGCAGAGCCTCTCTAGGCCACAGCCGAACTAGGAAGCCCTTCATGGCCTGTTCGGCCGCCTTGAGCTCGACCAGTTGCTTCAGCTGGTCGCTCAGGGGCACGGGGTGTCCGGCCTCAGCGTACTGAGACAAGAACACCTTCTCCGTCGAGCTGCCCTCCTCGGCTCGATAGAATGCGGCGGCATCAGATACACTCCGGGGAAGATCTGCGAACGCTCCTGGAGAGCTCCGGATTTGGGTAAGTAACAGGTAACTCACGTTTATGTGTTTGCTTTGCATAAAGAATGCCTTACCCGCCGCAATCTTCTTCACCTCATCCAACTCCTGGAGGGTCTTCTGGGACTCGACCTTGGCAGACTTGGCATTTTCTATAGCTGCCGCGAGCTCGGACGCTCGCGTCTTCGAGTCAAGCTCCAAACTCTCATCTTTCTTCATGAGAACCTGGAGCTCTTGCCACACCTTGCCAATCTCAGCCTCATACCTCTCTCGCTCGGTGCGCTCCACGGCCGCACTCTTCTCGTCCTCGAGCAGCGCTTGCTTAAGGGTCGCCACCTCAAACATGGCCCCTGCAATAGCCATGTCAATCCTATCATTTTTTGCAATTGCACCTTTTTTATATACATACTCAAACAGGGTATTTCTTCCTTCCTTCTCCTCGAGCTGCTTCTTGGCACACCCGAGCTCTTGCTCGGACTTCTCGAGACTCTGCTTCAGCACGTCCACTTCCGCAGTCAGTGCGGCGGATGCTAGCAGAGAAGCCTGCACACGCAGATTGACTCCTTTTGTTAGACTCCTGCGAAATCTTTGATCCTCTATTCGGCTTTTCTTCCCGAATGCCCAACAGAGCATCAGGGGCTACTATCTATGCGGTAACATTATTTGAACATTCTTTCCTTACCTCAAAGCCTGTTAAAAGGCTTGTACAAGCTTCAGTCAGTCCGCTTTTGGCGGACTGAACTTTCTGGATCACTGCACTCATAATAGTGCGGTGCCCCTCGTCGATGGAGGCACCTTGGAGCGCCTCCAACATATTGTCCGGCGCCTTCGGTTGGACGGAGGTCATCGAGCAGCTTCGCCAAGCGAGCGTCCGCTTGGCCTTCGGGCAGAGGAGCCGGACAGTTGATCTGTCCAGACGTCGCCACCCAATCCTATCAAAGATAAGGGAACTCAGATCCCGCATAGAGTCAAACTATGAAAAACTGATACCCTGTAAAAGGACAAAAACGGCTTACCGCATGAGCGTGATGCTGAGTAGTGAATCCGCGATCCTCGACAGCGGATGCGGGAGCCTCGGCGCCCTTGAAAAGCACCCTCCAGGCATCTTCGTATGTCGTGTCAAAGAGCATGTTTAGTGTTTGATGCTGCGCCGGCTCGAACTCCCACAGGTTGAAGGCCCGTCGTTGACACGGGAGGATCAGGCGGATGAGCATAACCTGGACTACATTGACAAGCTTGAGCTTCTTGTCCACCAGGGTTTGGATGCATGTTTGGAGTCCGGTTAGCTCTCCTTTTTTACCCCACGACAGGCCGGTCTCCTTCTAGGAGGTGAGCCGCGTAGGGGGTCTGGACCGAAACTCGGGGGTTGCGACCCATTTGGGGTCGCACGGCTTGGTGATGTAAAACCACCCCGATTGCCACCCCTTCAGGGTCTCCACAAAGGAGCCCTCGAGCCACAGGACGTTGGCCATCTTGCCAACCATGGCACCGCCGCACATCGCCTGGCTGCCGCGCACCACCTTTGGCTTGACGTTGAAGGTCTTTAGCCATAAGCCGAAATGAGGGCGGATGCGGAGGAAAGCCTCGCACACGACTATAAATGCCGAGATGTTGAGGACGGAGTTCGGGGCCAGATCGTGGAAATCCAGGCTGTAGTAGAACATGAGCCCCCGGACAAATGGATGTAGAGGGAAGCCCAGTCTGCGGAGGAAATGGGGGAGAAATACCACCCTCTCATGGTGCCTAGGTGTGGGGATGAGCTTCCCCTTCTCAGGGAGTCGGTGCGCGATGTCGCTGGCCAGATATCCGGCCTTCCTCAGCTTTTTTATGTGTCCCTCCATGACGGAGGAGACCATCCACTTGCCTCCCGCTCCGGACATGACTGGAGAAGGTCGAGGTGGTAGTGCGGACTTGGGCGCTGGAGCTCGAGTGTGCAAGAATGGATAGGCAAAGGAGGAAGAAGGCGTGGGTGAAAAGGTGGATCCTTATCCCCTTATATGGGTGGGCGCGACTACATGCCCCCATCAGCCTGTAATCAAAGGCGCGGTTGGGTTACCCACGCCCGTATTGATGAGAATCCCGGAATAAAGGGACACGATCTCTGCTTTGACAAGACATGCCAAGGAAACCGCCTCGCGTAACGCGCTGAGGTTGGATAATGAAACGATTTGGATAAAGGCTTGGCCGTGGTGTGTCACACCACGGAATACGTCAGCAGATTAGATTTGTGTTAATATTATTATTCTCTCTATGGCAATATGTGGAAACTTATTTTGCAGAGAAGGACACTATCTTTGTGTTCAAAATCTTCTATGAAGTGCTTGGAGGAGGAACCCGCCTTGCAATGCCGAAGACAATTTGCGCGTCGGACTCGTCGTCATTGAAGCCTGCTTCAGGGGCTACTGAGGGAGTCCTGGATTAGGGGGTGTTCGGATAGCCGAATTATACCTTCAGCCGGACTCCTGGACTATGAAGATGCAAGATTGAAGACTCCGTCTCGTGTTCGGAAGGGGTTTTCCTTGGCGTGGAAGGAAAGCTTGGCGATACGGATGTTCAGATCTCCTACCATTGTAACCGACTCTATGTAACCCTAACCCTATCCGGTGTCTATATAAACCGGAGGGTTCTAGTCCGTAGGACAACATACACATCAACAATCATACCATAGGCTAGCTTCTAGGGTTTATCCTCTCTGATCTCGTGGTAGATCAACACTTGTATTACCCATATCATCAATATTAATCAAGCAGGACGTAGGGTTTTACCTCCATCGAGAGGGCCCGAACCTGGGTAAAACTTCCTGTCCCCTGCCTCCTGTTACCATCCGGCCTAGACGCACAGTTCGGGACCCCCTACCCGAGATCCGCCGGTTTGGACACCAACAATTACCTTCTCGGTAATCGTTGCGAGATCTTCACCGATCACTAAAGTTTAAAGTATATCTTCACCCAACCAGATTTGAATCTCAGGCAAAGACGTTGGGTCAGTTGATCTCGGATTACGACTTAGGAATAACTTACACCCCGGGCGAGGCCAATGTCATGGCTGATGCGCTAAGTCGTAAATCTTATTGTAACAACCTGATGTTACAACAAATTCAACCACTTCTCCACGAGGAATTTCGTAAGGTTAATCTTCACATGGTTCCTCAAGGATTCCTATCCACCCTGGTGGCGAAACCAACCCTTATGGATTAGATCATCAAGGCACAGAAGGTAGATCCGGGAATCTCTCGTATTAAGAGAAACATTAAGAAAGGAGTCACGAATTGTTTCTCCATTGATGATCAAGGTGTCGTATACTTTGGAAACCGTTTAGTGGTTCCCAAAGCACGAAACCTGAGGTGGCTGATCCTTAAGGAAGCTCATGAATCCCCTCTCGCCATTCATCCCGGTAGTACTAAAATGTATCAAGACCTACGCCAGAGGTTTTCGTGGACTAGGATGAAGAGAGAAATTGCTCAATACATTGCTAGTTGCGACGTCTGTCATCGTGTTAAAGCAGAGCATCAATGGACTGCTGGCACCCTTCAACCTTTGGCTATTCCCGAATGGAAATGGGATAAAATCAGTATGGATTTCATTACTGGGTTTCCTAGGACCAAGAGAGGGAATAATGGAATCTTCATCGTGATTGATCGTCTTTCCAAAGTAGCCCATTTCCTACCTGTTTGTGAGAGTATCACCGCTAGCCAGCTAGCTGACCTATACATCTCCCGAATAGTGTCTCTTCATGGTGTCCCATTGGAAATTAACTCAGACCATGGGAGTCTCTTCACCTCTCGATTTTGGGAAAGTTTCCAAAATGCTATGGGAACTCGTCTCTCTTTTAGCACCGCGTTTCACCCCCAATCAATTGGTCAAGTAGAGCGATTCAATCAAATCCTGGAGGATATGCTCCAAGCTTTGGTCATCTCATTCAGAATGGATTGGGAGAAATGCCTTCCATTCACGGAGTTTGCTTATAACAATAGTTATCAAGCTAGCTTGGGCAAAGCTCCTTTTGAAGTTCTCTATGGACTAAAATGTTGAACGCCTCTTAACTGGTCAGAAACCGGGGAAAGACAACTCTTTGGCCCGGATATGATTCAGGAAGCAGAAGAGCAGGTTCGCGTTATTCGTGAGAAATTGAAAACAGCCCAATCTCGTCAAAAGAGCCAATATGATCGTAAACATAAGCTCATGACTTATGAAGTCGGTGAGAAGACTTACCTTCGGGTTACTCCGTTAAAGGGAACCCATCGTTTTGGTACCAAAGGCAAATTGGCTCCTCGTTACATTGGACCCATTCGCATTCTTGCCAAATGAGGAGAAGTTGCCTACCAATTGGAACTACCTCCGCATCTTTCCAGAGTTCATGATGTCTTCCACGTTTCTCAACTCAGGCGTTGCTTCGCGGATCCTATCCGTGGAGTGGACCACGAAACGCTTGATCTACAAGATAATCTCACTTATCGGGAATATCCCGTTTGTATCCTTGATCAAGCCGAGCGTACCACTCGACGCCATAACATCAAGTTTCTCAAGGTTCAATGGTCACACCATTCTGAAAAGGAAGCCACTTGGGAAAGGGAGGATCGTCTTCGACTCAAGTACCCCACCTTCTTCCCAATGGATCCTAAATCTCGGGACGAGATTCTTTTGAGTGGGGGTGAGTTGTCACACCCTAGCTAGTTCATGCATTAGAGTGTTGCATCATGTTTAATTTCCCAGAAAACTGAAATGGGGATGACAGAACCCCCAGCACCCCCCTGGAACAACTAGGGTTTACTAAAAAAATCAATGAACCTGAAATGCCCTTCTAAAAAGTCCACCCTTTTTGTTTTGGGTTAAAACCTTTGACAAAAATGGTGCACATTTTTCTAGGACATCCTAAGGTCATTGGATTAATTCATATAGTATTTGCATTTGGGCATTTAAGTGCTATAAAATATTTTAAATGCTCAAATAATCATAAACTAAAATGTTTACTGTTGGATATATTCTAAGCAGCAACCATGATTAATTTTATGATTTTTGGAAATGCCCTGACATTTTTAATAAAGCCTTGAAGTTACAGAAATAACAGAATAAATAAAAAAATAGAAAAAGAGAGAGAAAGGAACTAACCTGGCGCAGCCCACCTGGCAGCCCACTGGCCGGCCCAACACTGTGCTGGCCCGTGCCAGTCATCGCCTACCTCTGCCAGTAGGCAGAGGAGGGACACGGTGCACGCGCCCGAGCTCGCCACGCCACCTCCCTGCTCCTCTGCTTCACCTGGTCACCGCCTCGACGCCGCGGACAACCTCCACGTCGTCGCCCCGACCCCGCAGACCCCTCCATTCACCCCCAATGCATCTCCCTCACCCTCTCCCACCATGGCCGACGCCCCTGCCGCCGCACCATCGCTGTAGCCGCACCCTCTGTCATCCTCGCGCCGCGCCGTCGTATCCACGAGCTCTGCCGTCATCGACTACGTCGAGCAGGCCGAGCCCCGAGCGCTCACCCGCTCTGGAATCGCCCCGACCTCTTCTTCCCCAACTCCGGCCACCGGAGATCCCCTTCGCCGTCCCTACGGCATCAGCTCGCCCCCGACCTTGCCGACTGCCTCGTCGTGACCCCCGTGAGCTCAGCCATCTCCCCATCCCCTCTGTTTACCTTCTCGTGCACCATAGCGGCTGCACCATGCTCACCTGCACGCGCCACCGCCCGCGCTCATCGCCGGCGATGCTCCGGTGACCATTTCGTCCCGGGCATGCGCCCAACGCGCTCCCCGCATCGCGTAGAGCCCCCATAGCACCTCGCCGCGCTCATTTGAGCACCACAGCCCCATCCCCACCTACACCCGAGCTTCGGCCGCCGCCAAGGTCGTCGCCGGCGCCACTCCGGCCACTCCCCGGCCACGCCACCACCACGGATGGATGCGGACGAGCATCCGCGTCCCGTAGCTGTGCTCCGCGCACCAAACGGTGCCTTGTAGGTGAATCCCATGCTGCTCCGCCGCGTCTGGCCTCGCCGGCGGCTAAACGCCGGCGAGTTTGACCCTGTTTGACCCCGTGTGGGCCCAGGTTGACCTCCCTTGAGTCACTGACGTGTGGGCCATGCCCCTATCTAATTTAGAATTAGTTTAGTTAACACTAATTACTTTAGTTAATAGGTTGACTCACTGACATGTGGGCCCAGGGCCTAATTAACCTAGTTTAGTGCTAACGAAACACTAACTAACTCTGTTAGTTAGTTGTTACACTGACAGATGGGGCCCACCGGTTAGGTTTGACCTGGGCTGGTGCCTTTGAACCGCTGACGTCACACTGACGCCAGGCTGACGCAATAAATCCTTTTCTGGAATTATTCTTATATAGGAAATTCTAGAAAATAACCAAAACTTCAAAATTTCATAACTTTTAATCTGTAACTCCAAATGCAAAGATTTATATATGAAATTTGATCAGAAAAATTCAATCTTTCCATCTGTAATGGTTTCATGCATGACAAAACACTTTAACCTTGCTGTTTAGGTGGAACAAGATAATACACTTATAATGATTAATAACATAAGCTCTCATTTGAATCTTTGATTCAAATGGACCCAAACCAACTTGTTTCACATTGCATTAGGCAGGACACCTCATATTGCCATGTCATAGCATGCATCATATTGTTGCATATTGCCATATGATGATTGTGTTTTGTGGTGTCTTTCGTGGTAGGTTCTGCCTCCGGGGATATTTCTGAGTATCCAGCTGAAGGGCAGTACCCTACTACTACTCCATCAGGCAAGCATCCCCATTGATCATATCAATACAATCCCATGTTCTCGCTTATGCTCTCATTTACTGCATTAAGACAACAACGTTTCAAACTGCGGTGTGATGTGGTAGTTGAACCCTTATCCTCTGCATGACCTGTCATTGCCACAGTAACTAGATGAAACCCACTAGCATGTGTAGGAGTTGATTGAGCCATGTATGTGTTTCCTACCTTGATATGCCTGCTATGCTTAGAGTTGTGTCAGGTCTGGTTCATCTGGGAGATGGGCTAGAGTGAAATGATTACGTCGGTAATGTGAGGGATGTGTTGAACATGATTTGGTAAAGGTATCAATGAGAGGCCATGTAGGAGTACATGGTGGGTTGTTTCATTGAGGCCGTCCCTAAGAACTAAGATCTGTATGTGTGATTTAAGAATCAGTTACTACCATACATTGGCCCAAAACCAATGGACCCTCTCGGATTCTTAATCACCCTAGTACTCTGTCTAGGAGTTGCAACTAGTTTCTGTTGTTTGTAGGTTATGTGTTTGCGGCCATGCGTAGCGCTGACCCTAGGGGTGGGCTATGATGCGGTAGATACACCGTGGCCGGGTATGCCGGGCGCCCATTTGGCGTCCCGGGACCCTGTACACACCGTTCGGGGCCGTATGTGGAAACCTCGGCCGGACTCCCTGCGGATGGAACCTAGATAGGCGATAAACATGGACTAGAGACTTCAATGTTTAGGTAGGCCGTGGCCGACACCCTCGTTGGGCTTCCGCTTAAAGGTTGCCGAGTACATGTCGTGTAAACGACGATAAGTGGTGAGAGCATGTATGAAGGAGTACACCCCTGCAGGGTCAACATCATCTATTCGAATAGCCGCGTCCGCGGTAAAGGACTACTTGGTTGCCTATACAGTTCATAGACAAGTTAATGGTTACTACTAAAAGACTCAAGATAAGTGTGAGTACCGAGGATGGCCCTCTCGTAGGATGACGAGGGAGGATCCCCGGTGGAGTATTGTGTTGGTGATTAGTGGACTCGTGTGCGAAAACTATTTTACAGTGGTGTCTCGTAGGATAGCTTAGCCAAGATTGAAAGCTGGCTTGCTGCAATAACTCCACCACCTTTCAAGAATGAGCATGTATAGTAGGATCTGTTGCAGGACTTGTTCAGCACCTTTGTACTCGTGTTGCTTTAATTAGTGTTTTCAGACGACAACACCGCCCCCTCCGATGGGTTTTATGTGGACCTCGACGTCGATGAGTAACTTTCCACCCAGGTGGTGATTCTGGCCATGGAGGGCCCTATGTAGATAGACATGCTTCGACAAGCTTTCTTTCTTTCTAGTGTCTGTACTCAGACTATTTTCTTCTTCATGTGCTTGTATGCTTGTATGACTTGAGTGTTGGGTCATGTGACCCCTACCTGTATGAACATGTTATGTATGGCTCTCTGGAGCTTTTAAATAAAGTACTTGAGTTGTAGAGTTTTGTTGTGATGCCATGTTGTATTTGCACATATCGAGCATATTGTGTGTATGATTGAAATGCTTGGTATGTGTGGGATCCGACAATCTAGTTGCTTATCCTTGGCAGCCTCTCTTATGGGGAAATGTAGTCTAGTGCTCCTTGAGCCATAGTAGCCTGCTACAGCCCGGTTCACCGGAGTCCTGCTAGCCCAACACTACTGCTCAGGACACTTGACTGGCCGGCATGTGTTTCACTTCGTTCCTATGTCTGTCCCTTCGGGGAAATGTCACGCGGTGACATCCGGAGTCCTACCTAGCCTGCTACAGCCTGGGTTCCCCGGAGTCCTGTTAGCCCAGTGCTACAGCCCGGATTCACTCGCTGATGACCGACATGCTCGATGTGATTCATGTATGCCTGTCCCCATAGGTTAGTGCCGCTTTGGGTTCACGACTAGCCATGTCGGCCCGGGTTCTCTGTCATATGGATGCTAGCGACACTATCATATACGTGAGCCAAAAGGCGCAAACGGTCCCGGGCCATGGTAAGGCGACACCCGTGGGGATACCGTGCGTGAGGCCGCAAAGTGATATGAGGTGTTACTCGCTAGATCGATGTGACTTGGAATCGGGGTCCTGACATCCAAATCCGACGAAACCAGCGGCAAAATGTTCGTCTCGAGTAGCTTTATCCAGAAAGCCAACTTTGAAAACTTTTGACCAAATTCAAATTTGAATTTATTCATATTTGAATTCAAACTTCAAATGGCCATATCTCCTAAACCATAGCTCTGATTGATGTGATTCTTTTTGCACCGTGTCACCGTTGCCAAACCCTATCACTTGGACCTATCTCACGATATTTTTCACACATTAGGATCTGTCCATAGTAGTTTTACTCGTATGCCTAGTATGCACTGTGGTCCATGTCACATTTTTTTTGGCACCCATGCCCTATGTTGTTTTGCACTTAGTATTTTCTTTTGAAGTTAAGTGTGTTGTGTGTTCATTTGGATTTTCCGAGTCTTTTCATGTTGCATGTTATTTGGGTCTCCGAAATGATTGCTTATTTGAATGCAATGTTGACCTTATAGATTTTCATCGGAGAGTGACGAATAGCTCTATTAAGTAAATTTCTGAGAGCCATATAATCTTCATCAACTATTACCAGGCAAGTTCACATTTGACCATTCTTTCAATTACCTATGTTTTTCTTATGCAGTTAGTCCTTTGAGGTAGGATTGCATTGTAAGATTTATTGTTGCCAGATGGCTATGCCGTTACCTAGTAATTCATTTGAGGTAGGTCTGATCTATACATCCTTGTCACCACCGTGTAAGTTTATTTTTGCCTTGCTAAATATAGACGTGGTTTGGGAAGCGAACATGGTGAGACATGAGTGACAAAGTAGTAATCAGGACCAAGACTTGTAAATGAACTACCTGGGCGGTATTTTGGTTTGAATGGTGGCGAAGTATAGTGGGAGCATGCATGGTTAATCCATGGTGGTGCACCACTAGTGGTCGGCCGCCCAGGCTCAAAAAGATCAATCATATTCTCATGTCTAGAAGCTTACGTGTGCAGCCACAAGCCAATATGGGCTCTGGCTTAGTTGAGTAGTTAGTGTGACCCCTTCTGGGATGGGCTAGCAGATGTAGAATGATGTAGGTGTACCGGCCTATCCGTGGGTTAAGGGGGACCATTTTCGAAAGACTATGTCTCGGTCATCCTGTTCTCAAACACCAGGTAGTGCAAGAATTTCAAGGGAGGCGATCGAGTCTTGTGGGGAAAGTGCGCAAACCTCTGCAGAGTGTTAAAACCTAATCGACTAGCCGTGTCCCCGGTTACGGACAACTTGAGCATCTAGTAGTGGAAATGCTGGGAGATCTCATCACTCTTAATTAAACAGTTGGGTTTTAAATGAAACTTTGGGAATGAGTTGAGTTGGGTTTACCAACTCATCCTATGCTATACAGTAGTGGTAGAATAATATCTTTTATTCTAGGGGAAAACTAGCTTTATGCAAAAACTAAACTTAGAGCTTTCCACCAGCCAAATTGCATGTACAAATAGGTTCATTATTCTTATGATGTGACTTGCCAGTACATTCAATGTACTGACCTACAGGGCTGCAACGTCTTATGTTGCAGGGATTTTTCTATGACGAGTAAGACTTACGTTGTAGGGTTATGGTCTACACTCAACTTGCCGTTGGCGTTGATGGACTCCACACCCTTATGTTTGTTTCCGCTGAGACTTACGAGGTATATATCAGTTTTACGTTATTTATACATGTGATTGCACTTTGATATATACATTGATGTAATGTGTGTGCCAGCATACCGATCCAGGGATGGCACGGATACACAGAGGCTTGACCGTTTGAGGTTGGGTCGCTATAGAGATGGTATTAGAGCACATGTTGACTATAGGACGTGACCCTAGAAACCGGAAAGCCCTTAGGAAAGGATTTCTCTTAAACTTTATTTTCAAAAAGGACCTTCACCTCCCTTCTTTTCTGAGCTTTATCAAATCTTTCCTTTTACCTCAAATAGTTAGACAATACCCCGCTCCCTTTGGACCACACGGAGGATGAACTGAAGCCACTCCGAGAATGACAAGATATCAGACTTCACCATACACTAGAAGAACTGAAGCTACAATAGTCGAATCCTCTGAAGAATTGAAGAATTTGAAGACACTGACATATTCCAAGATTTATATGAACTTTAGAGGACCAAACCCCTATTGTCTACTCATGTTAGGTGTGATGTTTGTGAGCTGTCATTGTTTGATGTTTTTCCTGACAGCCATAGATAAAACTTATTTTCAAAACTATATTTTGTGTATTGTGTGTATCTCTCTATCCCTCTTATCTCATCCCAAAATCCTTGGACCCAATAGATGATGAATGAAGATGGACTTGCATTCTCTGAACCGATCACTCAGCTGGAGGCAGAGCTATGGATTCAAAACATGGAGAATCACTTCAGGAGCAATTTGGTTGCAAGGAAGTATGAGGTTCAATACGCTCTTCAGTACTTTACAAAAAGTGCCGCAACCTGGTGGAAAATGCATCAGGCCATACAAGGATGTAACGGAGCAAAAACTTGGGAGGAATTCAATATGACTCTGCTGAGGTCTCATCTTATTCAGAAGCCCTATGGCAATAAAATGAAGAAACCTTGTGCATGCAAGATTTGTGGTGAGATAGGGCATACCCATGAAGAACACAAGGATGGATGCCCTCATTGTGAAGGAAATCACCGAGCTGAAGAATGCCCAACTAGGCAGGTTACTTGTTTCTTGTGTGAAGGAACTACGCACTACCCTGCCCAGTGTCATATTTATCCCAAGGTACAAGAAATTACCAAGCAGTAGAAGGAAGCAGTGAAAGAATCCCTCAGGGAAAGTTTAAGAAAATTGGTGATGAAAGAAGATGTTGATGACCCTGATGGAGAAAGCCTAAATCGATTTTTACTCCAATGCTTGCTATTCATGTGGAGAAGAAGGACATTTTTCACAATATTGCATGAAGGAAAACCAAGAGTATCTGGGAGACTTCCCGATAGAAGAAGTGGAGTTTGATCCACATGAGATAGAAGAATTGATTGGAACGAAGAAGTCCAGGAAGAGAAAGAGCATGTATCCCCAGAACAACCCAATTTCTGCAGAAAAGGACCTGAGTCAAATCACTTGTTACAGGTGCAAGGATTTAGTTCATTACGCTAGCAAATGCCCAACAAGGAAGCCAAGAACCCAAGGAGCCAAGATAACCACCAGGAAGCCCCTGGATTTGTCTGAAGTCATTTGTTTATGCTACAAAGGTGTAGGACATTTTGCCAGAGAATGTTCAGACCCGAGGAGAGCTTGAGCAGAGTAGTTGAGATCTTGATATTGGAATAAAGCATGTAATAAAGTTGGAATGCACTTTTATTTTCGTTGGGGATGTTGAGTTCAGTTGTGAAATGGAAATTGTTATAGCTCATGAAGCAATAAAAGTTGAGGTGTTTGGAATCTCATATGAAATGTTATGAGTGGTTTGTTGACTGTGAGTACCTCTCTCGCTATCTCACCCGGACTAAAACCTTGAACCCATGGACAAACTGACCCCAAACTTTTCCCATAAAAACAACCACATTTCACCCAAGGAAATACATGCAGTATCCTGAGTACCCCTTCTATCTTATGCCTGCAGATGACAACCTTTTACGAGTCTTTTCTGAAGGGCCCAGAAACAATCATGCCCCTGACCAGTGATCAGGATTACCCGAAGATCCTGAAGGACATGATGAAGCATATTCATCTTGAAGGAGATGCAGTCTACAAGGGTTATCCTTTCATGGATAATGGAGTTGAACTTTGGTACGTGGAGGTACACCTCCACCGTGTGAAGGGAGTTTGCCCAAAGACTATGGGGCAATACTTTTTCATTTCTCGAGTACCACGAGCAACATTCTTCGATTCTGTTCGTGAAGCTGCTATGGAAGCCATACGTCAGATTGGAGAAATACTAGAAGCAAGACTCCGTCACACTCAGGAATACTTGAGGGAGGTCCATGCAGAGATGATGGAGATGAAGCTCATGGCCACCATGATGAAGCAAACCATCGATTATTTGAAGGATCATATCGCACAATTCTAGTGGGACTGAAGTATCTTCAAGGAGGGCAAATGAATAAAGATAGAAGTAATGCTTGACCATACCAAACTATGTGGATGGCAACTTTTGTAATAGAGTATTTGAAATTTGAGTTTTGAGTAGTTGTTAAGGATGTAATAAAGGATTTTATATGAAGAGAATTATGGATGAACCAGTGCATTTTTTGGCGATACTTGTCTGTGTGAACACTTGAACAATGGAAAAGAAAATGTATTCTATAGAGTGGAGTTTGGACAAATGAGTTGGAGTTTGGTTTGAGTTATGATGGTTACCCCAAGAGTATGAAGTAATGAAGTACTATTGGATTGAAAGGAGATATAATGTTGGAATATGGAACAATAGTAACTCCAAGGATGAGTTAAAGATATACAAGTGTTGAAGTGGCCCATAACCCACAGGACCCAGGATTTGATAAGGAAACAAGCACAATCTTGTTGAAGAAAAGAATTCTGAAGGAAGCTATGATTTCATCAGCAGACGTTCCATAGGAGGTTACGTAAACCCGAGAGTTGTGAAGAAGCGATAGAGATTTTGTTTGGCTTGCAGAACAAATGGATTTACCCGAACCCAGTTCGTGGAGAAGATAAGTTCTGCAATGCTTGTCAGGATGCCCAAGTGTTAGAATACGTGATTCACTATCTGCGTATGTGGTAATGATTCAAGTACGGGATGGATTGGCCCCCATACCGGAGACTTCTATCATGGGCTATCATATGTTGATAGAAAATCAGAGAGCCTTAAAACCCTAGAAGAGTGTTGACACGACAAACCAAAGGCCTTAGAATGGCAGGACGACGGAAACCCTGTACAGGCCCTATTGCCAATCGTAGGTTATGCGGTGAGGTTCAACCCAGACCCATTTCCTGCAGGAGAAACCAAAAATTGTCGACCACCATGAGGTTTTCGATAGTTGTTTAGCATTGGCACTAGACCTGTCAAGTCTCAGAAGGATCCTATTTTGATGCAAGGACTCCTGATTTTGAGGAAAAGGCCACGCCCTCACCGAAAGAGCAAAAGTGAAGTAGTTATCTCGGAGAATATGAGAAGACCGACGCCATCAACCCAAAGGGCAGAGTACATGAGTTTTGTTGGAACCGTGACCATGCTTCTAAGGGTGGTAGCACCCCATACCATGTGTTGATTAATGGATTTTCATGGAGACCCCCCAAACCTAACCTTCTTTCTAGCCTCTCCGAATCTCGAGGACGAGATTCATTTTAAGGGTGGTAGTTTGTAACATCACAAAATTCTAAATTTTGGAATGTTATATTAAATAAGTTATTATGATTGTTTATTTATTGTTGTGTGATTGATTGTGCGAAAATGATTGGAAATTGAAAAATTTTTGAAAGTTGAATGAGAGGGAATAAAAGGACTTACCCAAAAACTTTGCATCTTGCATTTTGATTTTCCTGAATTCAAATTCATTTCATCACAAAACCCTAGAGTGAAGATGATATGACTTCTTCCATTTAAAGAAATGAAAAGGGGTTTGAAAATGATTTGAATTCCATTTTGAAATATTTCAAACTTAGAAACTTTAAGCAACTCAATGAGTTCATGAAGGAAGATAAAATGACTTCTTCATAGTTGAAGAAAGAGAGTTGGAAGTTTCAAAGAAATAAATTGGAAGTCACTTTGAAGTTATTTGAAACTCATTTTCCATTTGAAGTTGTTTGAAATTCCAAATTCAAATCCAATTGGGAGTTTCTTTTCAAAATATTTTTCTCCTAAAAATAAATAAATGGAAATAAGGGTAAAATGATTCCCTTCAATGGAAAATTAGGAGAAAATAAATTTGAAATCATTTTGCTATTAAAAAAAATGATTTTTGTTGATTTTAAATGCAACAGTAGCATTGTTTGACTTTTATGATTTTCTATATAATTTATTTTAACTTGGAAAATAGTTCATCTTATTCTTGTTATTTTTCTGAGCATTTTGGTATATAATATGCCTATGTAATTTTTTTGTTTTATTTTTTTTTGCTCTGTTATAGTTTTGTTCTGTAAAAAAAAGAAAAAAAAAAGAAGACACACGCACGCGCACGCTGGCTAGCCGGCCCAGCCACAGGCCAGCGAGGCCATGGGTCAGCCGCAGCGCTAGGGAAGCCAGTGGCCTGCCAGGCCAGCGCCTGGAGGCCAGCACCGCCCGAACGAGCCGCGTGCTCCTCCTGCGCTCGCTACCCACTGCTGTCGCTGACGCAAGGGGCCCGCCCTTCGTCTCCAACCTCCGCTCGTTCCGCTCGGATAGAGCACACGCTCGTGCTCCCACAACCACCGGTGCCATTCCCCACGGGATAAGCCTTATCCCGCAGCCCTGAGCACTCCTGACCGCGCCTATAAAACCCCCAAGACCCCCTCTCTCCGTTCTGCCAATTCGCTCGCCCCCTCGCTCATCACAGCCACCGCCTTCGCCAGTTGGATCTCGCCGGAGCCGTGCTAGTTCACCATAGGATTTCGTCACCCGTGAGCCACCCCGGCCTCCACCGACTACTTCTTTTTGTTTCCCAAGTCGAAGCGCATCTCGTTGACATCCTCCTCTTGTCCCTAGGTCACCAAAGACGCCGCCCCTACGACCTGCATCCTCGCCGGAGCACGGAGCCGCCGCCCTTTGCTCCACCCGTCCCGGCCACCCCGACGCGCGCCGTCACCACCACTGGACCGCCCACCTCGCGCCCGTCCCGTCCGTCCTCTTCCCCGCCGCTGAGGAGCATCGCAGCCGCCGCCCCGTCCACCGCCCGACGCCAGCGTCGTCGTCCCTGTTCGTCGTCATCGCCGTCGTAAGAGAACCCTCCTGTTCGCTTCGTTTAGTTTAGTTTATTTATTTATTAGTATTAGATCGGTTAACCGCGGTTTGTTTAAACCGGACGGTTTTGATTAAAACCGATTGTTGGTTTTCTTTAGTTTAGCCGCGGTTGCTGTTTTTTCCCTATTTAGCGGCTGTTCGCCCTGTAAGCCACACAGCGAACAACTTGCAACCCATAGAAATCTGCCACGTGGCCAGGACCTGTTCGTGATTACTTTTCTTCACCGTTCAGTCCCAGGAAATAGCATATTAGCCCCTAAACTTGGATTAGCCACAACTTTTAACCGTAGATCCAAATCCGACGAGACCAGCGGCAAAATGTTCGTCTCGAATAGCTTTATCCAGAAAGCCAACTTTGAAAACTCTTGGCAAAATTCAAATTTGATCTTATTCAGATTTGAATTCAAACTTCAAATGGCCATATCTTGTGAACCGTAGCTCTTATTGATGTGATTCTTTTTGCACCGTGTCACCGTTGACAAACCCTATCACTTGGACCTATCTCACGATATTTTTCACACATTAGGATCTGTCCATAGTAGTTTTACTCATATGCCTAGTATGCACTGTGGTCCACGTCACAAATTTTTTTGGCACCCATGCCCTATGTTGTTTTGCACTTAGTATTTTCTTTTGAAGTTAAGTGTGTTGTGTGTTCATTTGGATTTTCCGAGTCTTTTCATTTTGCATGATATTTGGTTCTCCGAAATGATTGCTTATGTGAATGCAATGTTTGACCTTATAGATTTTCATCGGAGAGTGATGAATAGCTCTATTAAGTAAATTTTTGAGAGCCATATAATCTTCATCAACTATTACCAGGCAAGTTCACATTTGACCATTCTTTCAATTACCTATGTTTTTATTATGCACTTAGTCCTTTGAGGTAGTATTGCATGGTAAGATTTATTGTTGCCAGATGGCTATGTCGTTACCTAGTAGTTCATTTGAGGTAGGTCTGATCTATACATCCTTGTCACCCCCGTGTAAGTTTATTTTTGCCTTGCTAAATATAGACGTGGTTTGGGAAGCGAACATGGTGAGACATGAGTGACAAAGTAGTAATCAGGACCAAGACTTGTAAATGGACTACCTGGGCGGTATTTTGGTTTGAATGGTGGCGAAGTACAGTGGGAGCATGCATGGTTAATCCATGGTGGTGCACCACTAGTGGTCCGCTGCCCAGGCTCAAAGAGATCAATCGTATTCATGTCTAGAAGCTTACGTGTGCAGCCACAAGCCAATATGGGCTCTGGCTTAGTTGAGTAGTTAGTGTGACCCCTTCCGGGATGGGCTAGCAGATGTAGAATGATGTAGGTGTACCGGCCTATCCATGGGTTAAGGGGGAGCATTTTCGAAAGACTATGTCTCAGTCATCCTTTTCTCAAACACCAGGCAGTGCGAGAATTTCAAGGGAGGCGGTTGAGTCTTGTGGGGAAAGTGCACAAACCTCTACAGAGTGTTAAAACCTAATCGACTAGCCGTGTCCCTAGTTACGGACAACTTGAGCATCTAGTAGTGGAAATGCTGGGAGATCTCATCACTTTTAATTAAATAGTTGGGTTTTAAATGAAACTTTGGGAATGAATTGAGTTGGGTTTACCAACTCATCCTATGCTATACAGTAGTGGTAGAATAATATCTTTTATTCTAGGGGAAAACTAGCTTTATGCAAAAACTAAACTTAGAGCTTTCCACCAGCCAAATTGCATGTACAAATAGGTTCATTATTATTATGATGTGACTTGCCAGTACATTCAATGTACTGACCTATAGGGCTGCAACGTCTTATGTTGCAGGGATTTTTCTACGACGAGTAAGAGTATGTTGTAGGGTTACGGTCTACACTCAACTTGCCGTTGGCGTTGATGGACTCCACACCCTTATGTTTGTTACCGCTGAGACTTACGAGGTATATATCAGTTTTACGTTATTTATACATGTGATTGCACTTTGATATATACATTGATGTACTGTGTGTGCCAGCATACCGATCCAGGGATGGCACGCATACACAGAGGCTTGACCGTTTGAGGTCGGGTCGCTACATCAAGCCTAGATAAATTATCAGCTACTGGGTTCTCAGCTCCTTTTCTATCAATGATATGTAAATCAAATTCTTGTAATAACAGAACACATCGAATAAGTCTAGGTTTAGCATCTTTGTTTTCCATCAGATATTTAATAGCAGCATGGTCTATGTGAATAGTTACTTTGGAATCAAGAACATAAGGTCTAAATTTATCACAAGCAAACACAACTGCTAAGAATTCTTTTTTAGTAGTAGCATAATTTCTTTGAGCACTGTCTAGAGTTTTACTAGCATCATGAATTACATTAAGTTTCTTATCAACTCTTTGTCCTAGAACAACACCAATAGCATAATCACTAGCATCACACATAATTTCAAAAGGAAAGTTCCAATCAGGTGGTTGAACAATAGGTGCAGAAATTAAGGCTTTCTTGAGTGTTTCAAAGGCTTCTAGACAATCATCATAAAAAACAAAAGGAATACCCTTTTGCAAAATACTAGTAATAGGCCTAGAAATTCTTGAAAAGTCTTCAATAAATCTCCTATAGAAACCAGCATGACCTAAGAAACTACGAATAACTTTTATATCTTTAGGACATGGCATTTTCTCAATTGCATCAACCTTAGCTTTGTCCACTTCAATACCTCTTTCAGAAATTTTATGACCCAAGACAATGCCTTCATTAACCATAAAGTGACACTTCTCCCAATTCAAGACAAGATTTGTTTGTTCTAATCTCTCCAAAACTCGATCAAGATTGCTTAAACAATCATCAAAAGACTTCCCATAAACAGAAAAGTCATCCATGAAAACCTCAACAATCTTTTCACAGAAGTCAGAGAATATAGCGGTCATACATCTTTGAAAGGTAGCAGGTGCATTACATAAACCAAAAGGCATACATCTATAAGCATAAGTTCCAAAGGGACAAGTAAAAGTGGTCTTTTCTTGATAAGGTTGAGAAACAGGTATTTGTGAAAAACCAGAATATCCATCAAGGAAGCAAAGATGTGTGTGCTTAGATAATCTCTCAAGCTTTTGATCAATAAAAGGCAAGAGGGTAATGATTTTTTTCTAGTTGATTTGTTTAATTTTCTAAAATCAATTACCATTCTATAGCCTGTAACAATTCTTTGTGGATTAAGTTCATTCTTATCATCATGAACAACAGTAATACCTCCTTTCTTAGGGACACAATGAACAAGACTTAACCATATACTATCATCTATTGGATAGATTATACCTTCTTCCAGAAGTTTTAATATTTCCGTTCTTACCACTTCTTTCATCTTCGGGTCTAATCGACGTTGGTGATCAACAACGGGTTGAGCATCAGGTTCCATATTAATTTTGTGCTGACATAGAGTGGGACTAATGCCCTTTAAATCATCAAGAGTATCCAATAGCAGCTCGGTGCTTCCATAGAACTTTTAATAATCTTTCTTCTTCATGTTCTGAAAGGTTAGCACTAATAATAATAGGATATATCTTGTTTTCATCAAGATAAGCATATTTCAAAGTGTCTGGCAATTGTTTTAATTCAAACACAGGATCACCTTTAGGTGGAGGAGGACCTCCTAGAGTTTCAATAGGCAAATTGTGTTTAAGCAAAGGACGTTGTTCAAACAAAATCTTATCTATTTCATTTATTTCATGCATATGTAAATCATTTTCATGGTCTAGCAAATATTGTTCTAAAGGATTAGTAGGTGGTACAACAATAGAAGCAAGACCAATTAATTCATCCTTACTATGCAATTATTTTTCATGAAGCTTTCTACTAAACTTTGAAAAATTAAATTCATGAGACTCATCACCAAAACTAACACTGACAGTTTGCTTCTCACAATCTATTATAGTATCAACAGTGTTCAAGAAAGGTCTACCAAAGATAATGGGACAAAAGTCATCTTATGGGGAACCAAGAATAAAAAAATTAGTAGGGTATTTAACTTTCCCACACAAGACTTCAACATCTCTAATAATCCCAATCGGTGATATTGTGTTTCTATTAGCAAGTTGAATAGTAACATCTATGTCTTCTATTTCTGTGGGTGCTACGTCATTCATAATTTCTTCATATAAGGTGTAGGGAATAGCAATCACACTAGCACCTATGTTACATAAACCATGGTAACAATGATCTCCTATTTTAACTAAGATGGTAGGCATGCCAACCACAGGTCTATGTTTATCATTTTTATCAGGTTTGGCAATTCTAGCAGCTTCTTCACAGAAGTAAATAACATGACCATCCATATCTTCTTCCAAGAGATCTTTAACCATAGCAATACTAGGTTCTATTTTAATTTGTTCATCAGGTTTAGGTGTTCTAATATAGCTTTTGTTAACCACAGTTGAAACTTTATCATGTTCCTTTATCCTAAAAGGGAAAGGTGGTTTCTCTATATAAGCAGAAGGAACAACTGGATCAACATTATAAAGTATAGTTTCTTCTTTAACTGGTACCAGTTCTTTAGTTTCTTCTTTAATAGGTGGGTGATATTTAAACCACTTCTCTTTAGGGAGTTCAACATGAGTAGCAAATGATTCACAAAAGGAGGCTACTATCTCAGAGTCAAGTCCATATTTAGTGCTAAACTTTTGAAAAGCATCGGTATCCGTAAAGATTTAACACAATCATATTTAAGTTTAATACCTGACTCTTTACCTTTGTTGAGTTTCCAATCTTTAGAGTTGTGTTTAATTCTTTCCAAAAGATCCCACCTGAATTCAATAGTCTGCTTCATAAAAGAACCAACACAAGAAGTATCAAGCATGGTTTGATCATTATGAGAAAGCCGAGCATAAAAGTTCTGGATAATAATTTCTCTTGAGAGCTGATGATTGGGGCATGAATATAACATTGACTTAAGCCTCCCCCAAGCTAGAGCGATACTTTCTCCTTCACGAGGCCAAAAATTATATATATAATTCCGATCATGATGAACTAGATGCATATGATAATTTTTTTTGGTGGAACTCCATTTTCAATTGATTCCAATTCCAAGATCCAATATCATCGCACAGCCTATACCATGCCAATTCTTTTCACTTAAAAGAGAAAGGGAAAACCTTTTTCATAACTTCATCCCTGGGTAAACCTGCAAGCTTAAACAATCCACAAATTTGTTCTACATATATCAAGTGCATATCAGGATGTTCAGTTCCATCTCCTGCATAAGGACTAGCAAGCAGTTGTTCTATCATACCTGAAGGAATTTCATATTCAATATTTTCAGTAGGTGCAGTAGGTTGACGGGTAGCTAATTGTGCTTCCAGACGAGGTGAAGATACCCCGAACAAACCCCTCAAAGGATTGTTTTCCAGAGTAACAAGCGACAATAAATTTCAGCACACTGTATAAATGTTTCCTTACCAAATTCCACTTACCAAAGGCGCTTCACTCCCTGGCAATGGCGCCAGAAAAAAGCCTTGACGACCCAAAAGTATAGGGTATCAATTGTAGCTCTTTTCAATAAGTAAGAGTGTCGAACCCAACGAGGAGCGGAAGGAAATGACAAGTGGTTTTCAGCAAGGTGATGTCTGCAAGTGCTGAAATTGTAAGTAGTAGAGTAGTTTGATAGCAAGGTAATTTGTAATGATCAAGTAATGATAGTAGTAACAAAAGTGCAGCAAGGTAGCCCAGTCCTTTTGAGGCAAAGGACAGGCCAAAACAGTCTCTTATGATAAGCAAAGCGTTCTTGAGGGTACACGGGAAGTTCATCTAATCACTTTCATCATGTTGGCTTAATTCATGTTCGGTACTTTGATAATTTGATATGTGGGGTGGACCACTGCTTAGCTGATGTTCTTACTTGAACAAACCTCCTACTTATTATTAACCCTCCCGCAAGCATCCGCAACTACGAGAAAAGTATTAAGAATAAATTCTAACCATAGCATTAAACTTTTTGGTCTAATCGGTCCCTTATGGAATAGCGAATAAACTGGGGTTTAAGCTTCTGTCACTCTCGCAACCCATCATCTCATTTATACTCCACAATGCATTTCCTTAGGCCCAAATATGGTGAAGTGTCATGTAGTCGACGTTCACATGACACCACTAAGGGAATCACAACATACATACTATCAAAATATCGAACATATATCAAGTTCACATGATTACTTGCAACATGATTTCTCCCATGACCTCAAGAACAAAAGTAACTACTCACAAATGATAATCATGCTCAAGATCAGAGGGGTATTAAATAGCATATTGGATCCGAACATATAATCTTCCACCAAATAAACCATCTAGTGATCAACTACAAGATGTAATCAACACTAGCTACTAGTCACCCACAAGCACCAATATATAGTTCTGGTAACAAGATTGAACACAAGAGACGAACTAGGGTTTGGGAGGAGATGGTGTTGTTGAAGATGTTGATGGAGATTGCCCTCCCCAAGATGGGAGAGTTGTTGGTGATGATGATGACAATGATTTCCCCCCCTGGGAGGGAAGTTCCCCTGGCATAATCGCTCCGTCAGAGGGCAAAAGTGCTCCTACCCAAGTCCCGTCTCGAGGCGGCAGCGCTCCATCCCGAAAGTCTTCTCCTTATTTTTTCTAGGTCAAAATTACTTATATATATACCAGAAGATGGGCACTGAAGGTGGGCTTGGGTGAGCACAACCCACCAGGGCACGCCTGGGCTCCCTGGCATGCCCAAGTGGGTTGTGCCCATCTGGTGGGCCCCTTTGGTACTTATTGGCTCCAATATTCCTCATATATTCCATAAAAATTTTCTGTGAAGTTTTAGCTCATTTGGAGTTGTGCAGAATAGGTGGCCTGATGTAGCTTTTCCAGGTCTATATTTGCAGCTGCCGAAATTCTCCCTCTTTATGTATACCTTGCATATTATGAGAGAAAAGGCATTAGAATTACTCAAAAAGCATTTTATGGATAAAAACATTATAAATAACATTAAGAAAACATGATGCAAAATGGACGTATCATGGGCCCATTTGATTTCACGGGCCATTAACAGGCCAATACTAAGGTCGGGATACATATGGCCCAACTATACTGTGGGCCTTTAGTAGGCCAAAAGAGACAGTGGGATCGTACTGGACCATGAATGGCATGGGCCGCAAAGAGGCCGAAAGTCAGGTCATACTGTATATGGCCCAACTGTGTTGTGGGCCTTTAGCAGGCCAAAAGAAAAACCTGGTTGGTATTGGACCATGAAGAGCATGGGCCGTTAAAAGGCCAAAACTCAGGCCCAACTTCAAATGGCCCAACTCATTTATGGGCCGTCAATAGGCTGAAAGACACACCGGGCCGGAAATTGGCCCAACACTTAAATGGGTCACTAAAAGCCGAAATATGTACATCCTGGAAATTGGACCATCCCTTGAATGAACCGTTAACAGGCCGAAACTACATCAGGCCTACATTGAGCCCAAATATATAGCAGGTTGTTAACGGGCTCGAACTGACGATGGGCTACAATGGTGTCAAATCATTAACGGGGCGTTGACGGGCCGAATTGGCACATCTCGTATGGGCCGTGGGCTTAAATGGACCTGACACAAGTAGGCCTTATATGGGCTGGCCTACTAATTTTTACTATGCCAGCCTTTTTCACCGAAATGGGCCACTGTTGGGCCGTGCCACGTGTCGACCTATCATAGGCGCCTCCTGTCCAATGAGTGGATGACATCTGTCCCAATGGTGAGCCAACACGTGTTCCGTCCGGCCAATGAGAATTTTACACGTGGAAAATCCCCATTGGTCCGGGTTGTTAACGGGTTATCGGATCCAAACCGGAACCCAACAGCATAATGGCGACTCGTTACGGTGGATGCCACATGTCGGTCACCCTTGACGAAAGCACTTTATGACGCACGATTTATCATCATGGAAGTGGACACTTCCATGATGATAATTTTGGTAATGTCATGGAACACTTCTACGATAGCACATTTATGACATGCATGACAGAAAACGTGACCTACTGTGACAAACACGTATCATCACGTAAGTGTATTTTTTTGTAGTGTTTGCTGCCCGGATCCGCCCAACTCCGGCCTCTCCTGCAACACTCTTACACGCAACCCTCGTTGGCCTTCGATCCCCTGCCTGATGCCAAGACCGTAGATCCATGTCCTCGTGGACGCCAAGTTCTCTTTCGGAGACCTCCTCAAGACTAGGAATGCCCTGACCGAGACCGACAAGTACCACTACGACCATCCCTTGCCAAGACCGACCCTGAAAGACTCGGATTCATCAAGTGTGCAACGACCCATGTACAACTACGCGGATTCGCCAAGTCCGACTACAAATTGAAGACCATGTACCACTACTGTTCCCGTGGATTTTGGCAAGTACCCCTACACATGGATACGCCAAGGTAGACTACGCCAGATGATGCGATAAGTACCTCTACCGATGACTCAAACATCAACGAACCGTGTACGACTACCATCGCCAATATCATAGTACCTCTACCGTCGTCGTGTTCCACTACTTCCAGTACCGTTGCTGAGGACCAATAGTACCGCCACTTCGACTATACACTGTGTACATCTACACCACTTTGACTTGATCCGTTCCGAAAATGCATGCTTCGAAGGTATAGCCCTAAGATGGCACCCGTGAAAGAATGCATGTGTGTTGTATGAGATGCTCGTGTGTGCACTGTGTCTAAGTTGTCATTGCACGTTCCTCCTTGTTTGCCATGCCGTTGACCCATGGGAACCCGGTACCCGGGATCACCCCACCATCTCTATCATGTTTCGCACATCCACACTTTCGTTTGCACCGACAGCTCAGCGAGTTGTCGGATCATCGGAATGTTGTCAGGGCACCATTTCCGTTGTCGTTGCCGTGGCACCCCTTTCGTTCCGCCATGGTGACCAAATGCTTCATAACATGCTCTTGTCAACATTTTCAAAAATTGCATAAAACTTGTATATGTCATCCGCATCATGATAACAACATTTAAAATGTTTAAAATTATGTTGCATTAAATTGCTATATGACATGTGGGGATTTACCAGAATTGTTGTTTGTTGTTTCCAACCTCATTTAAACCCGCCTAGATAGGTAGATCATGTATGCTTCATCTCTTGACATGTTAATCAACATTTAATATTGATGGGTACATAAACGAGAGTGAACTAAATAATTCAAACTCGAAGTTTCCTCAATATGCAACTTGTTGCATATTGTGCTCCACTTAATTTGTAGTATTATCTGTTGCACTTTGCCATGCCATGAATCATTAAACCGGGCATGCATCATACTTGATTGTTTACCATGTTGTTTGCTTCTTTCTAGTGTTGCTTCTTAGTTCCGGTAAAGTTGTGATTGCGAGGATTTGTTCGACTACGCCCATTCATCTTATTCATGGACTCATTCTTCTTCCTAGTGGGATTTCAGGCAAGATGACCGTCACCTTGGATCTCACTACTATCTTT
The DNA here is from genome assembly GCF_002162155.2 of Triticum dicoccoides. Classification (NCBI taxonomy): domain Eukaryota; kingdom Viridiplantae; phylum Streptophyta; class Magnoliopsida; order Poales; family Poaceae; genus Triticum; species Triticum dicoccoides. Next base: position 521,470,251 of record NC_041386.1, read on the forward strand.
GCTAAGCTAGTTGTCTCGATGCTATTGCTATGTCGCGCTACCCACCACTTGTTTAGCAAGCCTTCCAAATTGCCACGACAACCTCTAACCTTTTTCACCATCCTAGCAAACCATTGTTTGGCTAGCTATGTTACCGCTTTGCTCAACCCCTCTTATAGCGTTGCTAGTTGTAGGTGCAATTGTAGGTTGTTCCATGTTGGGGCATGGATATCATGGAATATCACAGTATCTCTTATTTAATTAATGCACATATATACTTGGTAATGGGTGGAAGGCTCGACCTTTTGCCTGGTGTTTTGTTCCACTCTTGCCGCCCTAGTTTCCGTCATATCGGTGTTATGTTCCTTGAATTTTGCGTTCCTAATACGGTTGGGGTTTATGGGCCCCCCTTGATAGTTTGCTTTGAATAAAACTCTTCCAGCATGGCCCAACATTGGTTTTACCATTTTCCTGTAGCGACCCGACCTCAGACGGTCAAGTCTCTGTGCTTAAGTGTCATCCCTGGATTGGTATTGCTGACACACAAGTACTCGAGGAATTATAACAGAGTTCAATCACACACTAATTACATCAAGTGTCTCATAAAGAGTACTTATTAAAATAATATGGCTGAAGGCCATCTAAAATAAGATAACATCGGAAGCATCAAAGATAAATGAGTCCATCCAACTCCACGACAATACTGAGTGCATGACAACGACCGCGCACCTTACTCTTCGTCTGAAAATTCTGCAACATGATACATTGCAGCCATGTAGGTCAGCATATTGAATATGCTGGCAAGATAACAGTATAGAGCAATGGACAAAATAACAGCTATCACTACATGCAGGTATGACCGGTGGAGGCTATATGGTTATCATTTGCATAAAGCTAGTTTTTCCCTACAACAAAAGAGTATATTTTATTTATCTACAAAGTTTGTTGAAAATGTTGAGAAGGTAACCCCAACTCAATCCCAAAATTAAAATTGATAACCCAATAAATTAATTAAGTAAAGTGATGAGATCAACATAATGATTCAAGTACCAGATACTCAAGATGACCATAACCGGGGACACGGCTAACCATGATTAGTTTGTACACTCTGCAGAGGTTTGCGCACTTTTCCCCACAAGACCCGATCTCCTCCATTGGATTTTCTCGCACTACATGATGTTTGAGAAACAGATGATCGAGACACAATCTTTCCGAAGAGGCCCCTTAACTGATAGATAGGCCGGTACGCCTACAATCCTCTACATATGCTAGCCTATCACGGAAAGGATTCCCATAACTTACTCAACTATGCCAAAGCCCTTAATGGCTTGTGGATGCACACGGAAGTTTCTAGCATGAATAACATTATGATCCCTTTGAGCCTGGGTGGCGAACCATAGGATGATCACATGGGTTCCCCGGGATCTCCTAGGACAACACCGGTATATTCCCAGGTGCCCACAACCAATCCACCCAGTTATGTATTAAAGTAGCCACCTTAAGTTTCCCTTAATTAATAAAATCTCTCACAACTTCCATGAATCTCACAAACCAAACCACATCTACGAGCATAGCATAACAGTATAAGCATAACTAGTAACACCCAGGGTTTGAATATAAGACAATAGGTTCCTACCTCATCAACTACTTCCCAATACCCACATGTTATCAAATCCTACTCACGCAATGTTTGAGGGTTGAAAGTAATGCATAAAAATTGGGTAACAAAGGGAGTACGATCAAAGTGTTACTTGCCTTGCTGACGATCGGAAAACCCTAGAGATTCGTAGTAGCAAGCCTTGCACTCTGGAAACTCTATCGTGAACAAACAATAGCATACATAAGCACTCAATCATAAGATGCAAAGGTAAAACCAAAATAAAAGATCTAAACTGAAAGTTCAAGTGAGGAGCTTCGATTTGCAAAAAGAATCAATCAAATCGGAGTTACGAAACTCAAACTACGATCAAAAGAAGTTCGAATTCAAATCTACTTGACACCAAATTTTAAATTTCCAAAATCATGTTCAAGTTGATTATTTGGATAGAGGGGAACAAGACGAAGATTTTGGCATTGGTTTCACTGAATTTGGACAAACGAGCAAAAAATGAACGTTCGCTATTTAACGAACCCTAAAAATAAAACTGCTCTAACAGAAAAAAAACCGAAACAAAAAAACTAAAGACAGAATCAGTTTTTACCGGTTCGGCGGTTTTCATCCGCGATCAAGTCAAGGAGGCAGACCGATACCTCTTGAGCACTGCGTTGGTTTTCCCATGAAGAGGAAAGGGTGATGCAGCAAAGTAGCGTAAGTATTTCCCTCAGTTTTTGAGAACCAAGGTATCAATCCAGTAGGAGGACATGTACGAGTCCCTCGCACCTACACAAACAAATAAAATCCTCGCAACCAACGCAATAAAGGGGTTGTCAATCCCTTCACGGTCACTTACGAAAGTGAGATCTGATAGATATGATAAGATAATAATTTTGGTATTTTTATGATAAAGATGCAAAGTAAATAAAGCAAAATAAAAATGATAAAAGAAATAGCTTGTTGATAGAAGATTAATATGATAAAAAATAGATCCGGGGGCCATAGGTTTCACTAGTGGCTTCTCTCGAGAGCATAAGTATTACGACGGGTAAACAAATTACTGTTGAGCAATTGACAGAATTAACCATAGTTATGAGAATATCTAGGTATGATCATGTATATAGGCATCACGTCCGAGACAAGTAGACCGACTCCTGCCTGCATCTACTACTATTACTATCCACACATCGACCGCTATCCAGCGTGCATCTAGAGTATTAAGTTCAAAAGAACAGAGTAACGCTTTAAGCAAGACGACATGATGTAGAGGGATAAACTCATGCAATATGATATAAACCCCATCTTGTTATCCTCGATGGCAACAATACAATACATGCCTTGCTGCCCCTACTGTCATTGGGAAAGGACATCGCAAGATTGAACCCAATGCTAAGCACTTCTCCCATTGCAAGAAAGATCAATCTAGTAGGCCAAACCAAACTGATAATTTGAAGAGACTTGCAAAGATAACCAATCATACATAAAATAATTCAGAGAAGATTCAATATTGTTCATATATAAACTTGATGAGAAACCCACAATTCACCGATCTCAACAACCACACCGCAAAAAGAAGATTACATCGAATAGATCTCCACAAGAGAGGGGGAGAACATTGTATTGAGATCGAAAAAGAGAGAAGAAGCCATCTAGCTATTAACTATGGACCCGAAGGTCTGAAGTAAACTACTCACACATCATCGGAGAGGCTATGGTGTTGAAGTTGAAGCCCTCCGTGATCGATGCCCCCTCCGGCGGAGCTCCGGAAAAGGCCCCAAGATTGGATCTCACGGGTACAGAAGGTTGCGGTAGTGGAATTAGGGTTTTGGCTCCGTATCTGGTAGTTTGGGGGTATGTAGGTATATATAGGAGGAAGAAGTACGTCGGTGGAGCAATGTGGGCCCCACGAGGGTGGAGGGCGTGCCTGGGGGGGGGGGAAGGCGCGCCCCCTACCTCATGCCTTCCGGGTTGCTTTCTTGACGTAGGGTCCAAGTCCTTTGGATCACGTTCGTTCCAAAAATCACGTTCCCGATGGTTTCATTCTATTTGTACTTCGTTTGATATTCTTTTTCTGCGAAACTCTGAAATAGGCAAAAACATCAATTCTGGACTAGGCCTCCGGTTAATAGGTTAGTCCCAAAAATAATATTAAAGTGTATAATAAAGTGAACAAGCCCAATAATGTCCAAAACAAAATATAATATAGCATGGAACAATAAAAAATTATAGATACGTTGGAGACGTATCAAGCATTCCCAAGCTTAATTCCTGCTCGTCCTCGAGTAGGTTAATGATAAAAACAGAATTTTTGATGTGGAATGCTACTTGGCATAATTTCAATGTAATTCTCTTAATTGTGGTATGAATATTCAAATCCAAAAGATTCAAGACAAAAGTTTAATATTGACATAAAAATAATAATACTTCAAGCATACTAACTAAGCAATTATGTCTTCTCAAAATAACATGGCCAAAGAAAGTTATCCCTACAAAATCATATAGTCTGGCTATGCTCTATCTTCACCACACAAAGTATTTAAATCATGCACAACTCGATGACAAGCCAAGCAATTGTTTCATACTTTAGATGTTCTCAAACTTTTTCAATCTTCACGCAATACATGAGCGTGAGCCATGGACATAGCACTATATGTGGAATACAATGGTGGTTGTGGAGAAGAAAAAAAGGGAGAAGATAGTCTCACATCAACTAGGCATATTAACGGGCTATGGAGATGCCCATTAATAGATATCAATGTGAGTGAATCGGGATTGCCATGCAATGGATGCACTAGAGCTATAAGTATATGAAAGCTCAACAAAAGGAACTAAGTGTGTGTGCATCCAACTCGCTTGCTCATGAAGACCTAGGGCATTTTGAGGAAGCCCATCATTGGAATATACAAGCCAAGTTCTATAATGAAAAATTCCCACTAGTATATGAAAGTGATATCATAGGAGTAAATCTGAGAAAAGTTTGAGAACTAAACCTTACCTCAACCAAACCTGCACGAATAGACGTGGCAACCCAAACCAAACTAAACTCAGTGTATATTTATGTCAGCCCAACCATAACCAAACCAACTTGACTTTCCACCCAAATCGAACTGAAACCGAGTGCTTACCTGTAGTTGAAGCCAGTTTCTGAAATGGTTTGAAGACCATTCGAGTAGTAATAATAACCATCGTCCTATGGCACGCCCCCGCCTCTGCTTCAACTCCTGATCGCCGCCGCCTCCTCCTCCTCGCACCCCTGCCTCCGCTCCCTCGTCACTCCCTCGCGCTCGCGCAACGTGTGCCCGCCGCCGCCGGCCCGCTCTATTGTACACGCTCTGCTCCGCGCTCCGCCACGCCTTCACGGCCGGGTCCCTACACCTGCTCGTCACGAGGTCCGGGTGGCTCGGCAGTGCCTTCGTGTCCTGCATGCTCGCCACGTGCAGTTCCTGGACGCCTATAGGCTCGACGAAAGCTCCATCAGGAGTGGCGTCTTTGAGGACACCGTTCTCGCTGCCGACGTGGGCACAGGGAAGTGGACTCCGGCTCTGGAGTTCGCGAGGAGGTTTCGGGAGTTTGGGCTACCGGCTGATGGGTACATGATGACGGCTGTGGCGAGGGCCTGCGGAGAGACGGCAAATGCCGGTCTGGGCGGCGGGCGGCTGTGGAGGCCAGTCTGACGAGCGGCACAACGACAACGATTGCAGAGGCAGGGCCGAGGAACCACACATGAGCGGCGCTTGACGTGGAGGCCAGTCCGCCAAGCCGCGCGTGACGATGGTGGCCACGGAGGCAGGTCCAGAGAGCCGCGCACGAGCGGCGCTCGACGGCAGCGGCCGCAGAGGCAGGTCCAGAGAGCTGCACGTGAGCGGCGCTCGATGACAATGGCCGTGGAGGCCACTCCGGCAAGCCGCGCGCGACGGTAGCTCCTGCGAAGGCGGGGCGAGCGACCTACTCCGGCGCTGACACGCCAAGCGCGAGCGGCAGCTGCTGTGGTCCGACGGGTTGAGAAGAATGAGCTCGAGAATTACGAGCAGAACCAATATCAACAACCGGGCATGAACTGCGGGTCTAAACTTTTGGAGCTGGACCTGTTCAGGCCTATAACCGACCATACCCAACCATTTGCTATAAGAAACCAAACTGAACCAAACTCTTTTCAGAGTCAACCTATTACACCTGAACCAAACGAACCCGTTAGCAGAAACCAAACCAACACACCCGGTTAATCCAAAACTATTCTCAGATTTACATAGGAGACTCTCTATCATGAAGATCATGGTGCTACTTTGAAGCACAAGTGTGGTGAAAGGATAATAGCATTGTCCCTTCTCTCTTTTTCTCTCATTTTTCTATTTGGGCCTTTTTTCATGACCTCTTTTTTTATTTAGTCCGGAGTCTCATCCTGACTTGTGGGGGAATCATAGTCTCCATCATCCTTTCCTCACTTGGGACAATGCTCTAAAAAATGATGATCATCACACTTTTATTTACTTACAACTCAACAATTACAATTCAATACTTAGAACAAAATATGACTCTATGTGAATGCCTCCGGTGGTGTACCGGGATGTGCAATGATGCATGAGTGACATGTATCAAAGAATTATGAATGGTGGCTTTGCCACAAATACAATGTCAACTACATGATCATGCAAAGCAATATGACAATGATGGAGCGTGTCATAGTAAACGGAACGGTGGAAAGTTCATTGGCAATATATCTCGGAATGGCTATGGAAATGCCATGATAGGTAGGTATGGTGGCTGTTTTGAGGAAGGTATATGGTGGGTGTATGATACCGACGAAAGGTGCGCGGTATTGGAGAGGCTAGCAATGCTGGAAGGGTGAGAGTGCGTATAATCCATGGACTCAACATTAGTCATAAAGAACTCACATAATTTTTGCAAAAATCTATTAGTTATCGAAACAAAGTATTACGCGCATGCTCCTACGGCGATAGATTGGTAGGAAAAGACCATCGCTCGTCCCCGACCGCCACTCATAAGGAAGACAATCAATAAATAATTCATGCTCCGACTTCATCACATAACGGTTCACCATACGTGCATGCTACGGGAATAACAAACTTCAACACAAGTATTTCTCAAATTCACAACTACTCAACTATCATGACTCTAATATCACCATCTCCATATCTCAAAACAATTATCAAGTATCAAACTTCTCTTAGTATTCAACACACTCATAAGATTTTTTTTACTAATCTTGAGTGCCTAGCATATTAGAATTACTTTCCCGGTTTAAGTAAATTACCATGCTGTTTAAGACTCTCAAAATAATATAAGTGAATCATGAGAGAATAATAGTTTCTATAAAACAAATCCACCACCGTGCTCTAAAAGATATAAGTGAAGTACTACAACAAAGACTATATAACTCAAAAGATATAAGTGAAGCACATAGAGTATTCTAATAGTTTTCAAATCATGTGAGTTTATCTCAAAAGGTGTGTACAGCAAAGATGATTGTGGCAAACTAGCAAATAAAGACTCAAATAATACAAGACGCTCCAAGCAAAACACATGTCATGTGGTGAATAAAAATATAGCTCCAAGTAAAGTTACCGATGGAAGTAGACGAAAGAGGGGATGCCTTCCGGGGCATCCCCAAACTTTGGCTTTTAGGTGTCCTTAGATTATCTTGGGGTGCCATGGGAATCCCCAAGCTTAGGCTCTTTCCACTCCTTGTTCCATAATCCATCAAATCTTTTACCCAAAACTTGAAAACTTCACAACACAAAACTTAAAGTAGAAAATCTCGTGAGCTCCATTAGCGAAAGAAAACGAAACACCACTTCAAGGTACTTTAACGAACTCATTCTTTATTTATATTTGTGTTAAACCTACTGTATTCCAACTTCTCCATGGTTTCTAAACCATTTTACTAGCCATAGATTCATCAAAATAAGCAAACAACACACGAAAAACAGAATCTGTCAAAAACAGAACAGTCTGTAGTAATATGTAGGTAACGCAAACTTCTGGCACCCCAAACATTCTCAACTAAATTGCTGGACGTGAGGAATTTATCTGTTAATCGTCTGCAAAAAGAATTAACTAAATATCACTTTCCAACTAAAAATGGAAGCAGTTCTCGCGAGCACTAAAGTTTCTGTTTTTTTATAGCAAGATTAAAAAATACTTTCCCCAAGTCTTCCCAACGGTTCTACTTGGCACAAACACTAATTAAACACAAAAAAACACACAACCAAAACAGAGGATAGATAATTATTTATTACTAAACAGGAGCAAAAATCAAGGAATAAAAATAAAATTGGGTTGCCTCCCAAGAAGCGCTATCGTTTAACGCCCCTAGCTAGGCATAAAAGTGAAGATAGATCTAGGTATTGCCATCTTTGGTAGGCAATACATAAGTGCCTCTCATAATAGATTCATATGGTAATTTAATTTTCTTTCTAGGTAAGTGTTCCATACCTTTCCTTAACGGAAATTGGAATATAATATTCCCTTCCTTCATATCAATAATTGCACCAATCATTCTAGGGAAAGGTCTACCAAGAATAATAGTACATGAAGGATTGCAATCTATGTCAAGAACAATAAAATCTACGGGAACATAATTCCTATTTGCAACAATAAGAACATCATTAATTCTTCCCATAGGTTTCTTAATAGTGGAATCCGCAAGGTGCAAATTTAAAGAGCACTCATCAAAATCACGGAAACCTAGCAAATCACACAAAGTCTTTGGAATCGTGGAAACACTAGCGCCCAAATCACACAAAGCATAGCATTCATGATCTTTAATTTTAATTTTAATAGTAGGTTCCCACACATCATAAAGTTTTCTAGGGATAGAAACTTCCAACTCAAGTTTTTCTTCATAAGATTGCATTAAAGCATTAACGATATGTTTAGTAGAAGCTTTATTTTGACTATAAGCATGAGGAGAATTTAGCACAGATTGCAACAAGGAAATACAATCTATCAAAGAGAAATTATCATAATTAAATTCCTTGAAATCCAAAATAGTGGGTTTAACATTAACTAAAGTCATGACCTCTCCAAAACCACTTTTATCAAAAACTTCATAAGATTGAACATTCTCAAAATATGTGGGATCTAAAGTTGACACTCTTCCAAACCCACTTTCAATAATATTGCAAACACCATTATCAATCTCATATCATCATGGGGCTTAAATAAATTTTCAAGATCAAAAGAAGTGTCACCCCAATCATGATCATTGCAACAAATAGTAGTCATAACAAAACTAGCATCCCAAAGCTTGAGGTTTTGCATATCATTGACACAATTGACATTAAGAGAATTTATGATAACATCATTGCAATCATGCTTTTCATTGAAGGAACTATCAAGAATGGGTGCAATAGCAACGATTTCATGTTTAACATAAGGAACTATAGCAAATTCATCTTCATAAATATTGGCATCATGGCCACAAGAATAGCAAGCATCATGTTCATCAAGGGATATTTCAATCAAATCATCGGAATCATAATTATCTATGGATTCATGCATATCATTATTTTCTTTCGAAGCAACGGTCATTCTTTCAATAAATTCTTTGACATAGACATTATGAGCATAGTTTTCATAGCAATATTTAAGTATATCAACATTTTCAGATTCATAGAGAGTAACTTCATAAGCACCCTTAAAAGCAACAAATTCTTCAATTTGTTCGATATCATAGTAACTATAAACACCTTTTGCATAAGAAGATAAGATTTCATTATCATTAAACTCACATAGGTAGGGGAGGTGTTTTTTAGGGTTTTTAGAGCAACAAGTAAAATCAAAAATTTCACAAAGATTCCAAGCATAACATAGCAATCTATTTATTTGATCCCATAAGAGTCTCCCTTTTTCAGACAAATGGTGACGCACAAAGTAAGCATGCTCATCTACAGATTTCCCATCAACTAGGCTAGTTGGGGTTTCAGCACGAGCGCATAAGGATCAAAGATGATCCAAGTAGAACACTTTAAGTGGATCCATATCAATAGATTTTTAGCAAGAAAAGATGCAAGAAAATGGAAGGCACATGGAAACACAAACAAAGACACATACGGGAAGAAGGCGAACGGAAAAGAGGGCGAATAAAATGGCAAGGGTGAAGTGGGGGAGAGGAAAACGAGAGGCAAATGACAAATAATGTAATGCGGGAGATAAGGGTTTGTGATGGGTACTTGGTATGTTGACTTTTGCGTAGACTCCCCGGCAACGGCGCCAGAAATCCTTCTTGCTACCTCTTGAGCAATGCGTTGGTTTTCCCTTGAAGAGGAAAGGGTGAGGCAGCAAAGTAGCGTAAGTATTTCCCTAAGTTTTTGAGAACCAAGGTATCAATCCAGTAGGAGGCCATGCACGAGTGCGTCGCACGTACACAAACAAATAAAATCCTCGCAACCAACGCAATAAATGGGTTGTCAATCCATTCACGGTCACTTACGAAAGTGAGATCTGATAGATATGATAAGATTATATTTTTGGTATTTTTATGATAAAGATGCAAAGTAAATAAAGAAAAATAAAAACAATAAAAGAAATAGCTTGTTGATAGAAGATTAATATGATAGAAAATAGACCCGGGGGCCATAGGTTTCACTAGTGGCTTCTCTCGAGAGCATAAGTATTACGGTGGGTAAACAAATTACTGTTGAGCAATTGACATAATTGAGCATAGTATGAGAATATCTAGGTATGATCATGTATATAGGCATCACGTCCGAGACAAGTAGACCGACTCCTGCCTGCATCTACTACTATTACTCCACACATCGACCGCCATCTAGCATGCATCTAGAGTATTAAGTTCAAAAGAACATAGTAATGCTTTAAGCAAGATGACATGATGTAGAGGGATAAACTCATGCAATATGATATAAACCCCATCTTGTTATCCTCGATGGCAACAATACAATACGTGCCTTGCTGCCCCTACTGTCACTGGGAAAGGACACTGCAAGATTGAACCCAAAGCTAAGCACTTCTCGCATTGCAAGAAAGATCAATCTAGTAGGCCAAACCAAACTTATAATTCAAAGAGACTTGCAAAGATAACCAATCATACATAAAAGAATTCATAGAAGATTCAAATATTGTTCATAGATAAACTTGATCATAAACCCACAATTCATCGTTCTCAACAAACACACCGCAAAAAGAAGATTACATCAAATAGATCTCCACAAGAGAGGGGGGAGAACATTGTATTGAGATCCAAGAAGAAAGAAGAAGCCATCTAGCTAGTAACTATGGACCCGAAGGTCTGAAGTAAACTACTCACACATCATCGGAGAGGCTATGGTGTTGATGTAGAAGCCCTCCGTGATCGATGCCCCCTCTGGTGGAGCTCCGGGAAAGGCCCCAATATGGGATCTCACGGGTACAGAAGGTTGCGGCGGTGGAATTAGGGTTTTGGCTCCGTATCTGGTAGTTTGGGGTACGTAGGTATATATAGGAGGAAGAAGTACGTCGGTGGAGCAACATGGGCCCCATGAGGGTGGAGGGCGCGCCTGGGGGGGGGGGGTAGGCGCGCCCCCTACCTCATGCCTTCCTGGTTGCTTTCTTGACGTAGGGTCCAAGTCCTCTGGATCACGTTCGTTCCAAAAATCACGTTCCCGTAGGTTTCATTCCGTTTGGACTCCGTTTGATATTCTTTTTTTGCGGAACTCTGAAATAGGCAAAAAAATAGCAATTCTAGGTTGGGCCTCCGGTTAATAGGTTACTCCCAAAAATAATATAAAAGTGTATAATAAAGCCCAATAATGTCCAAAACAGATTATAATATAGCATGGAACAATAAAAAATTATAGATACGTTGGAGACGTATCAGAGACGTAGAGATTTTCAAGATACATACGGATCTGAATGTTGCAGACCCATTGACTAAGCCTCTCTCACGAGCAAAACATGATCAACATCAAGACTCCATGGTTGTTAGAATCATTACTGTGTAATCTAGATTATTGACTCTAGTGCAAGTGGGAGACTGAAGGAAATATGCCCTAGAGGCAATAATAAAGTTGTTGTTTATATTTCCTTATATCATGATAAACATTTATTATTCATGCTAGAATTGTATTGACCGGAAACTTAGTACATGTGTGAATACATAGACAAACAGAGTGTCCCTAGTATGTCTCTACTAGACTAGCTCATTGATCAAAGATGGTTAAGTTTCCTAGCCATAGACATGTGTTGTCATTTGATGAACGAGATCACATCATTAGAGAATGATGTGTTGGACAAGACCCATCCATTAGCTTAGCACTATGATCGTTTAGTTTATTGCTATTGCTTTCTTCATGACTTATACAGGTTCCTATGACTATGAGATTATGCAACTTGATGAACCACAAGTATAGGGGATCTATCATAGTCCTTTACTTAAGTAAGAGTGTCGAACCCAACGAGGAGTAGAAGGAAATGATAAGCTGTTTTTAGTAAGGTATTTTCTACAAGCAGTGAAATTATCGGTAACAGATAGTTTTGTGATAAGGTAATTTGTAACGGGTAACAAGTAATAAAAGTAAATAAGGTGCAACAAGATGGCCCAATCCTTTTTGTAGCAAAGGACAAGCCTGGACAAACTCATATATAAAGGAAAGCGTTCCCGAGGACACATGGGAATTATCGTCAAGCTAGTTTTCATCACGCTCATATGATTCACATTCGTTACTTTGATAATTTGGTACTGCCCTTCCTTGGACAAGCATCCCACTTATGATTAACCCCTCTTGCAAGCATCCTCAACTACAAAAAGAAGTATTAAGGTAAACCTAACCATAGAATGAAACATATGGATCCAAATCAGCCCCTTACAAAGCAACGCATAAACTAGGGTTTAAACTTCTTTCACTCTAGCAACCCATCATCTACTTATTACTTCCCAATGCCTTCCCCTAGGCCAAAACAATGGTGAAGTGTCATGTAGTGGACGTTCACATGACACCACTAGAGGAAAGACAACATACATCTCATCAAAATATCGAACGAATACCAAATTCACATGACTACTTATAGCAAGACTTCTCCCATGTCCTCAGGAACAAACGTAACTACTCACAAATCATATTCATGTTCATAATCATAGGGGTATTAATATGCATAAATGATCTGAACATATGATATTCCACCGAATAAACCAACTAGCATCAACTACAAGGAGTAATCAACACTACTAGCAACCCACAGGTACCAATCTGAGGTTTTGGGATAAAGATTGGATACAAGAGATGAACTAGGTTTTGAGATGAGATGGTGCTGGTGAAGATGTTGATGTAGATCAACCCCCTCATGATGAGAGGATCAATGGTGATGACGATGATGATGATTTCCCCCTCTCGGGGGGATGCTTCCAAGGCAGAACAGCTCCGCCAGAGCCCTAGATTGGTTCCGCCATGGTTTCGCCTTATGGCGGCGGAGTTTCATCCCAAAAGCTTGCTTATAATTTTTTCTAGGGTGAAAGACCTCATATAGCCAAAGATAGGCACCATAGGCCTACCAGGAGGCCCACGAGGAAGGGGGGCACACCCAAGGGGATAGGGCACGCCCCCCACCCTCGTGGATGGTGGGTGGCCCCCTCTGCTGCATCCTTCACCCAATATTTTTTATATATTCCGAAACTCACTTTCGTGGAGTTTCAGGACTTTTGGAGTTGTGCAGAATAGGTCTCTAATATTTACTCCTTTTCCAGCCCAGAATTCCAGCTGTCGGCATTCTCCCTCTTCATGTAAACCTTGTAAAATAAGAGAGAATAGGCATAAGTATCATGACATAATGTGTAATAACAACCCATAATGCAATAAATATCAATATAAAAACATGATGCAAAATGGACGTATCAACTCCCCCTAGCTTAGACCTCGCTTGTCCTCAAGCGAAAGCCGATATCAAAAAATATGTCCACATGTTTAGAGATAGAGGTGTCGATAAAATAAAATACGGACATGAGGGCATCATGATCATTCTTAGAACAACAACAACAACACACACACACACACACACACACACACACATATATATATATATTGTCATATGATTTCTTATGCTAAAGTAACAATTCATTCAAAATTTCAAGTATGAATCAGAAACTTCATTGAAAACTAACAAACTATAATCTCAGTCATTGAAGCAATTGCAGTTTATCATAACATCGGAAAGAGTCAATATAAGAGCTTTTCAGCAAGTCCACATACTCAACTATCATTTAGTCTTTCACAATTGCTAACACTCATGAAATACTTGTGGGTATGAAGTTTTAATCGGACACAGAGAAAGATAGGGGCTTATAGTTTTGCTATAACATCCCAAATATTCAATTTGGAATGTTATACACTAGATCATCATTGCATATCATATTTTATTGCATTTTGGTTGATCCAGAAATTTCACGAAACTCGAGGACCCTCAGAGAGAGTTGGGGATTTCGTTATTTTCATATTTGAGTCTTCTCAAATTTTGAAAATAGGATCATTTGATTTTATTTATTTTATCTTCAATTATTTCTATTATCAAAATATGAGAGAGGGAATAAAATGACTTTCCCAAAAGAAAGAAATATTGAGGATTTAATAAAAAAATCAAATAAGATTTTATTTTGGATTTATTTGCTATTTTATTTGAATTTAGGAAAAATGCGCATTTTTCAAAATTGCAGTTAGGCCCCAAATAAATATTCATCCTGTGCGGCTTGATTTTAGAAGCCGGGGAAAATTTATTTTGGGATTTTTGGAGTCCGTTTAGTATTACTTTTGTTTTTTTCTGAGTGTAATAATTTTTAAAAAAGTCGAACCGACCTAACCAGGCCGTGTCCGACCAGGACACCTGGCCCGGCCGGCCTTTATAGCCGCGAGGGCCCGAGCGGAGCCGCAGGCGCAACCGAAACCCTAGCCGCCTTGATCCGCGTGCCGCTGCCGCCTCGATCCGTGCGCCGCCGCTGCCTCGATCCGCGTGCGCTGCCGCCTCCCGCCGCCGTTCGCTGGAGCCGCTCGAGGTAGCCACCGTTGCCTCGGTTTTTGCAAAGAAAACCAATCGGGTTTTTTTCGAAAACCTAGATTCGTTTTTTTATTTTTCTCCGGTTCGGTTTATTTATTTTCCGGTTTAGTTTATTTAGCAAGCGTTCGCTCGTTTGTTCATTTTAACTAACGCGTTCTTCGTTTAGATCCAGATAACGAATGTTCGTTCGTTAATCTGTTCGTCGTTTTTCTTTTTCTCGGATTAAATCCGTGATTTTTCCGATCATGATTCCTGGTCCGATTTTTGTTCTAGTATAACTTTTCGCTCGTTTATCGGAATCAGGCGATTCAAGCGCCTGGAGTTTCGTCTCGAAACCCTCTTTCCGTTTAACCAACTCAAACAAGTTTATGCCTCTGTAAAATTTGACCTAGATCCAGAATAGTAAACGAAGCTTGTTTCTTTTGTCGTTTGTCTTTCGTTGCTTCATTCGATTTGGATCTTTTTGCCAACCGGAGTTCTTAAGTTGAACTTTCTGGTTAGATCTCTTATTTGAGTTTTACCTGTACATTAGTTGAGTACTTATTGTATGCTTGTTTTTTTGCGATAGAGTACCCGAAGTGCGCCACTTGCTAGTTCGAATCTCTAGGTTTTGCGGATCATCAGCAAGGCAAGTAACACTTTGACCATACTCCCTATTACCCAGTTTTTATTGCACTAGATCAATCCTCACATATTGCATCATTAGGATCTAATTAAATTGTGGGTTTGGGAAGTAGATGAGGTAGTACCTATTACCTGTTACTATTAAACCTTTGGGAGTTACTTCTTCGTTTGCTTATATCGCCATGCTATGCTAGTAGACGTGGATTGGTTGAGTGAAATCCATGACAGATGTGAGCTTGTTAAATTAACGGTTTATCTCAGGTGGCAACTTAAACACACATCTGGGTGGATTGAGGCACCTGGGTATTCCACCGATTGCCTGTTTTCTTTTGGACCGTCACCCAGGCTCAAAGGGATCATGAGATTATTCATACTAGAAACTTCTGTGTGCAGCCACAGGCTACTATGGGCTCTAGCATAGTTGATTAAGTTGTGCGAACTCTTACAGTGGTAGACTAGCAGATGTAGGGGAAAGTAGGTGTAACGGTCTACCCGATCGTAAGGTGCTAGCGCTTCTAAAAGACTATGTCTCGGTCATTCGTTTCTCAAACATCATGTAGTGCGAGAATCCCAACGGAGGAGATCGAGTCTTGTGGGGAAAAGTGCGCAAACCTCTGCAGAGTGTATAAACTAATCATGGTTAGCCGTGTCCCGGTTATTGACATATTGAGTATCTAGTACTTGGATTATCATGTGAATCTCATCATGTTACCCTAATTAATTTTGTTGGGTTTTAATGTTGATGTTTAATTGGGATTGAGAGCATGTCTACACTCTCAATGTTTAACAACTACCATGATAGTTAAATAAAATTTATTCCTTTACAGTAAGGAAAATTGGCTTTACGCACAACAGTAACCATAGAGCTTTCCACCAGCCAAATATGCATATAGTATAGTATTATTCCTTCATTGCTCTCTATGTGTTACATTGCCAGCATATTCCATGTGCTGACCCGTTTCGGGCTGCAACGTTCATGTTGCAGACTTTTCAGACGACGAGTAAGGTGCCTTTTAGGTCGTGGTTCTATACTCAGTGATGCAATTGGAGTTGATGGACTCACTTATCTTCCAAGCCTTCCGTTGTTATCGTTATTAGATGGCCTTAAGCCATATTTATTGTAATAAGTTCTCTTTTGAGACACTCGATGTAATAAGTGTGTGATTGCTACTCTGTAATAAATCCTTCAAGTACTGTGTGGTGTCAGCATTACAGATCCAGGGATGACACCTGAGCATAGAGATTGGACCATTTGAGGTCTGATCGCTACAAGATGGTATCAGAGCACACGTTGACTGTAGGACACGACCACTAAACTAAAGCCCTAGAACACTACTCACTCTTCTCACTCTGACTCCTCATCTTTTTCTACTCTTTTAGGATGGCGGATGCAAGGAACAAGTTCACGCAACCGGATGAAGATACACCCTTTGGACGTCACTTGAAAGAAGTCACTAGATATCTGAACATAGGAGTACCAAGCTACACCGGAACCTACAATGCCACTTTACCGGAAGAAGAGCGCTGGATGATTTAAGTTCAAGTTCCAGGAAGGACGTTCATGCCAGTCACTGAGCCCATAGAGTTTTCCTTTGATGCACCAACCTGGAGTCTAGGAAAGAGCATGGCAGCTCACATCGCCATGGGACGCATTGGAGAAGTTTACCGCAATGATCTCAAGGATACAATCTACCAGATTTGTGGGCGCTGAGATGAGCACTGGGAGATGATCAGCACCAGGAAGGATAGATCAGTTGCAACTTTTATCCAGGAGTTAAACCAGCACATTCGACGTCAGGAGAACTAGATGTACGCCGACATGATAGATCTGAAGAAGGCGAGGACAAGAATCAAGGAACTGGAGGAAGAACTCAAGTCTACACGTGAAGATTATGAAGAGGAAATCGAAGTATTAGTGGAGAAGAATGACGATCTGATCAAGAAGATCGGAATATTTATGGGAGGCCCTACACCAGTAGAAGAAGAAGAAGAACCCAAGGAGATTCGCCAGGAAGACTACATCATCATCGACGACACCGACTCGGATCCAGATGATAGCGATGATGACTATGTTGATGAAGCAGGAGCAGATATCATGGAGTCTGCAACCGAAGAATATTTCTAGTAGACCACCCCAACAGTAGTAGTAGTCCACCATGTAAATATAGTAGTCCGAGCACTTTTGCGATAGTTAGATCGATTGTATGCCCTTGTTTGATTGAATGAAGTGAATTGTTTGCTTTTGCCTCATGTGCATATGGGTAGTGTTTTCTTTCTAGACCCCTCTCTATTCTTAAATCTCATCTTTTCTAAACCCTCAGATACCTCCGAGACGTGACCCCGGATTTACCTTCCCACCAGAGCTCACCCAGTTGATCTAGCAGCAGAACACATTGATGCAGTTGCTAGTCCAGAATCAGAATCAGGGGAACAAAAACAACAACCCACCACCACCACCACCTGTTGATCACTTAGCCCATTTTCTTAGGCTAAATCCGCCGGTGTTTTCTAGTAGCACCGAGCCGATAGTAGTAGATGATTGGCTCCGCAAGACAGCAAGGGAGTTCACCACGACAGGATGCACAGATGCGGAAAAGGTCAAGTTTGCCGCACATCAGCTTGAAGGACCCGCAGCATCATATTGGGAGAATTTCACCGCCACTTTCCCTATCGACACTATCACATGGGACAAGTTTCAGCAGGCTTTCCGTACTGCCCATGTTTCAGCAGGAGCTATGGCCATGAAGAAGCGTGAGTTTTGCAACTTGCGCCAAGGAGGACAGACAGTTGGCCAGTATGTGGAGGATTTTAGTAAGCTAGCACATTATGCCCCACATGAAGTTGCTACGGATGCAGCTAAGCAGGAGAAGTTTCTAGAAGGATTGAATGATGAGTTGAGCATGCAGTTGATGGTAGCAACCTTCAACAACTACCAGGAGTTGGTAGATCGTGCTCTTATGATTGAAGGGAAGCAGCAGCAGATTGAGAATCGCAAAAGGAAGTATGGACAAGGGAAGTACAATTCAGGAGCTCAGCAGAAGCCACGTTTTACCCCTAGACCGGGAGGACATTTTCAGCATACCCATGGAGGAGGTAGCTCGCACAATCACAATGGCACCAAGAATGGTAATAGGAATGGAGGAAGCAACGGCCAGAACCGTACTAACCCATCAACCCCAGCCAAGAGAGACCTGAGCCAAGTCACTTGCTTTAAGTGCCAGAAGACCGGACATTATGCCAATGAATGTCCTAAATCCCAGAATGGAAATGGCAATGGAAGCTCTGGGAAGAAGCCAAACCCTTTCAATAGGGGACAGGTGAACCACATTAACATGGAGGAGGTTGAAGAGCAGCCGGATGCAGTAATCGGTAAGTTTTTGGTTAAGTCATTTACTGCACTCGTTCTTTTCGATACTGGTGCATCACATTCATACATATCAAGGGGATTTGTGGATAAGTATAACCTGCCCATCAAAGTTCTTAGAACACCTATGTTAGTAAGCTCACCAGGAGCGGAGTGTATGGCTAGTAAGGGATGTTTTCAAGTGCCATTGAGTATAGGTAGGGATGTGTTTCCCTCGGATTTGATCATTTTGGAATCACAAGGTTTGGATGTAATTCTGGGTATAGATTGGCTGTCGATGTATGGAGGAAACATCGATTGCGCCAGTAAGTCAATTTTGCTTACCACCCCAGAAGGAAGAAGGATCAAGTATGTATCCTGGCATGTGCCGAAAAGGACTCAAGTAAATTCGTTAACAGGAGTTGTGCAGGAGGAAGTACCAGTAGTAAAGGATTTCCCTGATGTATTTCCAGAGGAGTTGCCAGGCATGCCACCGGATAGAGATATTGAGTTTTTGATTGAGCTTTTGTCAGGCACAGGGTCAATATCTAAGAGACCATATGGGATGCCCGCAAAGGATTTGGAAGAGATTAAGAAGCAGATTGAGAGGTTACTAGATAAAGGATATATTCGCCCAAGTTCTTCGCCTTGGGGATCACCGGTACTTCTAGTGCAGAAGAAGGATGGACCATTAAGGATGGTTGTTGATTATCGAGGATTGAATGAAGTAACCATCAAGAACAAGTACCCACTACCAATGATCAATGATCTGTTTGATCGATTACAAGGAGCTAAGGTATTTTCCAAGATCGATCTGCAATCAGGATACCATCAGTTGAAGATTCGAGAACAGGATATACCTAAGATGGCTTTTACCACCAGATATGGGCTGTACGAGTATACGGTTATGTCATTTGGCCTGACTAACGCACCGGCATATTTTATGAACATGATGAACAAAGTATTTATGGAGTTTTTGGATAAGTTCTTCGTAGTGTTCATTGATGATGTTCTGGTTTACTCGAAGAATGAAGAGGAGCATAAGGAGCATTTGCGTTTGGTACTTGGTAAGCTCAGAGAACAACAGTTATATGCCAAGTTTAGCAAATGTGAGTTTTGGCTGACGGAAGTTGAATTTCTCAGACATGTTATATTCGGAGAAGGTATAGCAGTAGATCCCACCAAGGTTGACACTGTGACAAATTGGGAAGCACCAACAACAGTTGGAGAGATCCGGAGTTTTCTTGGACTTGCAGGATACTACCGGAGATTCATTGAAAATTTCTCAAAGATTGCAAAGCCTAGGACGGAGTTGTTGAAGAAGGATACCAAGTTCATATGGACCGAGGAAGGTGAGGCTAGTTTCCAGGAGTTACAGAAACGTTTGGTTACATCACCAGTGTTGATTTTGCCAGATCAGACCAAGGATTATGAGGTGTATTGTGACGCTTCACGTCGAGGACTTGGAGCAGTGCTTATGCAGGAAGGAAGAGTTGTTTCCTATGCCTCACGACAGCTTAAGCCACATGAGTTAAATTATGCCACGCATGATTTGGAGTTAGCAGTCGTAGTGCATGCATTGAAGACTTCGAGATATTTTCTCATTGGAAACCATTGCGAGGTGTACACGGATCACCAGAGTTTGAAGTATATTTTCACGCAGAAGGAGTTGAATCTCAGGCAAAGGAGATGGTTGGAGCTCATCAAGGATTATGATATGAGATTGCATTATCACTCCTGAAAGGCTAATGTAGTAGCCGATGCACTGAGCCGTAAGAGTCATGTCAACACCCTAATGACGGGAGGTTTACCAAGGGAGTTAGCTGAAAATCTTCGTGAGCTATGTTTGGAGATAGTCCCGAGAGGCTATCTAGCAGCATTGGAGATTCAGTCTACTCTGATGGATAAGATCAGAGAAGCTCAAAGGACTGACAATGAGATCGCTTCTATTAAGGAGAAAATGAGCGAAGGAAAAGCTAAAGGATTTTGTGAGGATGAGCACGATACCTTATGGTTTGAAGACCGTGTTTATGTGCCTAATGATTTGGAGATCGGGAAGTTGATTCTGCAAGAGGCCCATGATTCACCATATTCAATTCACCCAGGAAATACCAAGATGTATTTGGATTTGAAGGATACTTTCTGGTGGACCGGAATGAAGAAGGATATTGCGGAGTATGTAGCAGTTTGTGATGCATGTCAGAGAGTAAAGGCAGAGCATCAGAAGCCAGCGGGATTGCTACAACCATTGCCAATACCCGAATGGAAGTGGGATAAGTTAGGCATGGATTTTATCACAGGATTGCCTAGAACACATTCAGGCTATGACTTGATATGGGCTGTAGTCGATTGTTTGACAAAGGTAGCTCATTTCATCCCAGTGAAGACTACCTATACTAGTGCCAAGTTAGCAAAGATATACATGACCAGGATCATATGTCTGCATGGAGTTCCAAGGAGCATTGTATCAGATAGAGGAACCTAGTTTACCTCAAAGTTTTGGAATCAGTTGCATGAAACCTTGGAGACCATGCTAGAGTTCAGTACAGCTTTCCATCCGCAGACAGATGGACAGACCGAGAGAGTCAATCAGATTTTGGAGGATATCCTGAGAGCTTGTGCGCTAGATTACGGATCTAGTTGGGACGAGAATTTGCCATACGCAGAGTTCTCTTATAGCAACAGTTATCAATCCAGTTTGAAGATGGCCCCTTTTGAAGCTTTGTACGGAAGAATGTGCAGAACACCATTGTCGTGGGTTGAAGTTGGACACCGACAGTTGTTTGGACCGGATCTGATTAAGGAGTCTGAACAGAAGGTGAAATTGATTCGCGATAGGCTCAAGGTATCCCAATCCAGGCAGAAGAGCTACGCAGATTGAAAACGGAAGGAGACAGTTTACGAAGTCGGAGACCGAGTTTACCTTCGAGTATCTCCACTTCGAGGAGTTAAGCGCTTTGGAGTTAAGGGAAAGTTAGCGCCACGTTTTGTAGGACCATACAAGGTTTTGGAGCGTATGGGAGAAGTAGCCTACAAGTTGGAATTGCCTGAAGGATTGTCAGGAGTTCACGATGTATTCCACATTTCCCAGTTGAAGAAGTGTCACGCAGAGATGGCTGATATACAGCTGAGAGATACAGTGCCGCTGGAAGCAATTCAGTTGGATAGTGATTTGACCTATGAGGAGAAACCAGTCAAGATTCTTGAGTATGCCAGTCGAGTCACCCGTAGCAAGGTTATCAAGTTTTGCAAAGTTCAGTGGATCCACCACACGGAAGATGAAGCCACCTGGGAACGAGAGGAAGAATTGCTGAAGGACCACCCTCACCTATTTTCTAGCAAACCCGAATCTCGAGGGCGAGATTCATCTTAAGGGGGTAGGTTTGTAACATCCCAAATTTTCAATTTGGAATGTTATACACTAGATCATCATTGCATATCATATTTTATTGCATTTTGGTTGATCCAGAAATTTCATGCAACTCAAGGACCCTCGGAGAGAGTTGGGGATTTCGTTATTTTAATATTTGAGTCTTCTCAAATTTTGAAAATAGGATCATTTGATTTTATTTATTTTATCTTCAATTATTTCTATTATCAAAATATGAGAGAGGGAATAAAATGACTTTCCGAAAATACAGAAATATTGAGGATTTAATAAAAAAATCAAATAAGATTTTATTTTGGATTTATTTGGTATTTTATTTGAATTTAGGAAAAATACGCGTTTTTTGAAATTGCATTTAGGTCCCAAATAAATGTTCATCCTGTGAGGCTTGATTTTAGAAGCCGGTGAAAATTTATTTCAGGATTTTTGGAGTCCGTTTAGTATTCCTTTTGTATTATTCTGAGCGTAATTATTTAAAAAGAAGTCGAACCGACCTAACCGGGCAGTGTCCGACCAGGACACCTGGCCCGGCCGGCATTTATAGCCGCGAGGGCCCGAGCGGAGCCCCAGCCGAAAACCTAGCCACCTTGATCCGCGTGCGCCGCCGCCACCACCGCCGCCGCCGCCACCCCGCCGCCGTTCGCCAGAGCCCCCCGAGGTAGCCGCTTTGCCTCGGATTTCGTGAAGAAAACCGATCAGGTTTTTTCGAAAACCTAGATCCGTTTTTTTTATTTTCTCTGGTTCGGTTTAATTTTTCCGGTTTAGTTTATTTAGCGAGCGTTCGCTCATTCGTTCGTTACGTTCTTCATTTAGATCCAGATAACGAACGTTCGTTCGTTAATCTGTTCGTCGTTTTTCTTTTTTCTCGGATTAAATCCACGATTTTTTTGATCGCGATTCCTGATCCGATTTTCGTTCTAGTGTAACTTTTCGCTCATTTATCGGAATCAGGCGATTCAAGCGCCTGGAGTTTCATCTCGAAACCCTCTTTCCGTTTAACCAACTCAAACAAGTTTTTTCCTCTTTAAAATTTGACCTAGATCTAGAATAGTAAATGAATCTTGTTTCTTTTGCCGTTTGTCTTTTGTTGCTTCGTTCGATTTGGTTCTTTTTTCCAACCAAAGTTCTTAAGTTGAACTTTCTGGTTAGATCTCTTATTTGAGTTTTACCTGTGCATTAGTTGAGTACTTATTGTATGCTTGTTTGTTTGTGATAGAGTACCCGGAGTGTGCCGCTTGCTACTTCGAATCTCTAGGTTTTGCGGATCATCAGCAAGGCAAGTAACACTTTGATCATACTCCCTATTACCCAGTTTTTATTGCATTAGATCAATCCTCACACATTGCATGATTAGGATCTAACTAAATTGTGGGCTTGGGAAGTAGATGAGGTAGTACCTATTACCTGTTACTATTAAACCTTTGGGAGTTACTTCTACGTTTGCTTATATCGCCATGCTATGCTAGTAGACGTGGATTGGTTGAGTGAAATTCATGACAGATGTGAGTTCGTTAAATTAATGGTTTATCGAAGGTGGCAACTTAAACACACATCTGGGTGGATTGAGGCAGCTGGGTATTCCAGCGGTTGCCTGTTTTCTTTTGGACCGCCACCAATGCTCAAAGGGATCATGAGATTATTCATACTAGAAACTTCCATGTGCAACCACAAGCTTCTATGGGCTCTAGCATAGTTGATTAAGTTGTGCGAACTCTTACAGTGGTAGACTAGCAGATGTAGGGGAAAGTAGGTGTAACGGTCTACCTGATCGTAAGGTGCTAGCGCTTCTGAAAGACTATGTCTCGGTCATCCGTTTCACAAACACCATGTAGTGCGAGAATCCCAACGGAGGAGATCGAGTCTTGTGGGGAAAAGTGCGCAAACCTCTGCAGAGTGTCACTAGTAGAAAAGGGGGCAAAGGTCCAGGCCGGGACAGCCCATTAGTCCCGGTTCAGTCCAGAACCGGGACCAATGGGGGCATTGGACCCGGTTCATGAGCCCAGGGGGCTGGCCGGGCCACATGGGCCATTGGTCCCAGTTCGTCTGGACCTTTTGGTCCCGGTTGTTGGGACGAACCAGGACCAATGGACCTCGCTCCTGGCCCACCACCATTGGTCCAGGTTGGTGGCTTGAACCGGGACCAAAGGCTCCCCTTTAGTCCCGGTTCATGCCACCAACCGGGACCAATGAGGTGCCTATATATACCCCCTCGCGTAAGAGCAGAGCACACTGCTTTGTTTTTTCCGGCCGAGGGGGAGAGGGCTTGGTGGTGCTCTAGCTCACCTCCTATCCACACAAGGTGTTCGATGGAATGCCCGAGCCACACTACTTAAGCTTTCTCCTCTCCAAGCTCGGCCTCCAAGCTCCATTTTCCTCAATATTTGTCTAGGTTTAGCGGTCCGTCACGCCCCGTCCCCGTCTTCACCGCCGTCAATCACCCGCGCCGAGCTCATCGCCGGCACCACCGTGGTGAGCCTCTTGTTCTTATCTTCTTTCTGAAAGGAAAAAATATTCTTATGTGTATGTTTACATAGATACTTGTATTATTTTCTTACTTTTATTATTGCATCTTATATAGTGCGATGGTTTTGGTATCCGCCCCCATCGGCCCTCGTCCTGTCTATGATTCAGATGTGTTATATATATTATCTTTATAACTATTGGTTCATTTATTGTTTATGAAAATTATGCCGACCAATGTGACATAGATTTTATTTATGTAGGATGTATGTGAATCGGAAATTCCAACCGACCCTATTGTCGAGAGGTTAAATTTAGTTGAAGAAGAAAACAATTTGTTGAAGGAAAAAATAAAAAAAAATTGAGGAGGAGAAGATGATATTGGAGTTGCATGTTGCGGATGTCGTCGATGATCACAAGATCAAGATGGATGCAATGCACTTGAAGATTAGAAAATATGCCATTCATACCGAGGCTTGGTATCATTATGCCGTTGGATCAATTGTTACCTTGGTTGCGATTATGATCGCATTTGTTTTCGCATTGAAATGTTTTACATAGTTTCAATGTATGGTTTAATTAATTAGATTCTCTGGAGAGCTATATGTTGTTAGATGAGAACTATGTATGTACTTTGGTTTTAATGTGATGATGAACTTCTATTAATTTGGACACTTAATTATATATAATGCACGCAGATGAACCGGCAATGGATGTACGATGACAGACACACCTCCGAGTACATTAAGGGCGTGCATGAGTTTCTCGATGCGGCTGAGGCAAACAAGAAGAATGGTTTTATGTGTTGTCCATGCACTGAATGTGGGAATACGAGGTCTTACTCTAACCGGAAAATCCTTCACCCCCACCAGCTTTACAAGGGTTTCATGCCACACTATAATGTTTGGACGAGGCACGGAGAAATAGGGGTTATGATGGAAGATGGCGAAGAAGAAGAGTACGATGACAAGTATGTGCCCCCTGAATACGGTGATGCTGCAACAGGGGGAGCTGGTGAAGATCAAGAGGAACCAGACGATGTGCCCACTGATGCTGCAACAGGTGAAGCTGCTGAAGATCAAGAGGAACCAGACGATGTGCCCGATGATGATGATCTCCGTCGGGTCATTGTCGATGCAAGGACGCAATGCGAAAGTCAAAAGGAGAAGCTAAAGTTCGATCGCATGTTAGAGGGTCACAAAAAAGGGTTGTACCCCAATTGCGAAGATGGCAACACAAAGCTCAGTACCGTACTGGAATTGCTGCAGTGGAAGGCAAAGAATGCTGTGGCTGACAAAGGATTTGAGAAGCTACTAAAAATATTGAAGAAGAAGCTTCTAAAGGATAACGAATTGCCCGACAGTACATACGCAGCAAAGAAGGTCATATGCCCTCTAGGATTGTAGGTGGAGAAGATACATGCATGCCCTAATGACTGCATCCTCTACCGCGGTGCATACAAGGATCTGAACGCATGCCCGGTATGTGGTGCACTGCGGTATAAGATCAGATGAGATGACCCTGGTGATGTTGACAGCGAGCCCCCCAGGAAGAGGGTTCCTGTGAAGGTGATGAGGTATGCTCCTATAATACCACGGTTGAAACGTCTGTTCAGAAACGAAGAGCATGCCAAGTTGATGCGATGGCATAGTGAGGACCGTAAGAAAGACGGGAAGTTGAGAGCACCCGCTGACGTGTCGCAGTGGACAAAAAATCGAGAGAAAGTACTGGGAGGAGTTTGCAAAGGACCCAAGGAACGCATGGTTTGCTTTAAGCGCGGATGGAATTAATCCTTTCGGGGAGCATAGCAGCAATCACAGCTCCTGGCCCGTGACTCTATGTATGTATAACCTTCCTCCTTGGATGTGCATGAAGCGGAAGTTCATTATGATGCCAGTTCTCATCCAAGGCCCTAAGCAACCTGGCAATGACGTTGATGTGTACCTAAGGCCATTAGTTGAAGAACTTCTACAGTTGTGGAATGGAAACGGTGTACGTACGTGGGATGAGCACAGACAAGAGGAATTTAACCTACAGGCGTTCCTCTTCGTGACCATCAACAATTGGCCCGCTCTTAGTAACCTTTCAGGACAGACAAACAAAGGATACCACGCATGCACACACTGTTTAGATGACACTGAAAGTATATACCTGGACAAATGCAGGAAGAATGTGTACCTAGGCCATCGTCGATTTCTTCCGACCAACCATCAATGTCGAAAGAAAGGCAAGCATTTCAAAGGCGAGGCAGATCACCAGAAGAAGCCCGCCATGTGTACCGGTGATCACGTACTTGCTATGGTCAATGATTTACACGTAATATTTGGAAAGGGTCCCGGCGGACTAGCTGTTCCAAATGACGCTAAGGGACACGCACCCATGTGGAAGAAGAAATCTATATTTTGGGACCTACCCTACTGGAAAGACCTAGAGGTCCGCTCTTCAATCGACGTGATGCACGTGACTAATAACCTTTGCGTGAACCTGTTGGGCTTCTTGGGCGTGTATGGGAAGACAAAGGATACACCTGAGGCATGGGAGGAACTGCAACGTTTGCACGAAAAAGACGGCATGCCTCCAAAGCAGTATAAAGGTCCTGCCAGCTACGCTCTTACGAAAGAAGAAAAATAAATCTTCTTTGAATGCCTGCTCAGTATGAAGGTCATGACTGGCTTCTCGTGGAATATAAAGGGAATAATAAATATGCCAGAGAAAAAGTTTTAGAACCTAAATTCTCATGACTGCCACGTGATTATGACGCAACTGCTTCTGGTTGCATTGAGGGGGCTTCTACCAGAAAACTTCCGATTAGCCATTGTGAAGCTATGTGCATTCCTCAATGCAATTTCTTAGAAGGTGATCGATCCAGAAATCATACCAAGGCTAAGGAGTGATGTGGCGCAATGTCTTGTCAGTTTCGAGCTGGTGTTCGCACCATCCTTCTTCAATATCATGACGCGCATCCTAGTTCATCTAGTCGACGAGATTGTCATTCTGGGGCCCGTATTTCTACACAATATGTTCCCCTTTGAGAGGTTCATGGGAGTCCTAAAGAAATATGTTCGTAACCGCGCTAGGCCAGAAGGAAGCATATCCATGGGCCATCAAACATAGGATGTTATCGGGTTTTGTGTTGACTTCATTCCTGGTCTTAAGAAGATAGGTCTCCCTAAATCGCGGTACGAGGGGAGACTGACTGGAAATGGCACTCTTGGAAGTGACTCAATAATATGCAGGGACGGATATTCTTGGTCTCAAGCACACTACACAGTTCTATAGAACTCTACCTTGGTGACCCTGTATGTCGATGAACACAAGAACAGTCTGCGCTCCAAACACCCGGAGCAGTGCGACGACTGGATTACATGTGAACACATCAGGTCTTTCAGTAGTTGGTTGGAAACACGTCTCAAAGGTGACAACACTGTTTGTGATCAACTGTACTTGTTATCCAAGGGACCATCTTTGACTGTATTGACTTACAAAGGATACGAGATAAATGGGAATACATTTTACACGATCACCCAAGATCAAAAGAGCACCAAGAAAAACAACGGTGTCCGCTTTGATGCAGCAACCGAGAGCAGAAAGGACACATATTATGGTTACATAGTGGACATATGGGAACTTGACTACGGACATGATTTTAAGGTCCCTTTGTTTAAGTGCAAATGGGTCAATCTGTCAGGAGGCAGGGTACAGGTAGACCCACAGTACGGAATGACAATAGTGGATCTAAAAAATCTTGGGTACATTGACGAACCGTTCGTCCTAGCCAATGATGTGGCATAGGTCATCTATGTGAAGGACATGTCTACCAAACCGAGAAAAAGAAAAGATAAGGAAGCGAATACATCATACGATGAGCCAAAGCGCCACATAGTTCTTTCAGGAAAAAGGGACATCCTGGGAGTGGAGGGCAAGACAGACATGTCTGAAGATTATGAAAAGTTTCATGAAATTCCTCCCTTCAATGTCAAGGCTGACCCAAGCATCCTGATAAACGATGAAGATTATCCATGGTTACGGCGCAATAAGCAAATGACACAAGCGAAGAAAAAGTGAAGACTTTCTCCTGCAACTATTATGATGATACCATGCCAACTTTGTAACACACGAGTATGCTATGCCAACTTTTTTAGAGTTCATTTGAAAACTATGAATTTAGGTCGAATTTTCTCTATAGGTGCATCTATGTTCATTTTTTTAGTAAAGTTAATCACAAACTTGTGATTCACACAAATTTCAAAGAATTCAAATTTTAACTATTCAAATTTGAAAATTAATGGCACTAACACAAAGTTTATATTTTTTCTAAAACTAATGGCACTAACAGAAAGTTTATAATTTTGCTGACCTAAAAGCAAAAAAGAAATAAAAAATAAAGCAAGAAACAAAAGAAAATAAATAATGCAGAAAACAAAACAAAAAATCTGGAAAAAAATAAAAATAGCAACAATAAGTTTTTTTTTGTAAATAGAAACAAAATAAAATAAATAAAGCAACAAATAAAACTAAAAAACTAAAAAAGTGTTTTCAAATTTAAAAA
>NC_041386.1:521499471-521500064 GCF_002162155.2 Triticum dicoccoides
AAAACAAAAGAAAATAAATAATGTAGAAAACAAAACAAAAAAACTGGAAAAAATAGCAACAATAAGTATTTTGTTGTAAGTAGAAACAAAATAAAATAAATAAAGCAACAAAGAAAAAAAACAAAAAAGTGTTTTCAAATTTGAAAACTAATGGCACTAACAGAAAGTTCATAATTTTTCTAAAACTAAAAGCAAAAAAGAATCAAAAAATAAAGCAAAAAACAAAAGAAAATAAATAATGCAGAAAACTAAATAAAAAAACTGGAAAAAATAGCAACAATAATTATTTTGTTGTAAGTAGAAACAAAATAAAATAAATAAAGCAACAAAGAAAAAAAGTGCCACCTACTGGGCCCCCACGGCCTGAATACGACTAGAAACCCTACCATTGGCCAGGATTCAGGCCCGCAGGAGGCCCAGTAGGCCCACAGGCACATAGCACAGGGTTAGGCCCGAAAGCCTGCATTTGAGAGGAGCTCGAGAGGGAAGGCGCAGCAGCGCTTATAAACCACTCTCGAGCTCTCTCAGCTAGCGAGGTGGGACTAAAGTTTTGGCGCGGGGCAGCACAAGGCCTTTGGTCCTGGTTGGTGCCA
>NC_041386.1:521500277-521506176 GCF_002162155.2 Triticum dicoccoides
AACCGGGACCAATGCCTTTGCTATATAAGCAACACTTGGGAAATTTTCAGATGTCCCTCGCCAGTTGCCCCTGATGACGCCGACCTCCTCAACGTTGCCAGGCTGCCCCGACGCCGCCGGCCGCCCCCACGGTCGCTGTCGCCCGCGCCCGTCGCCGCCGTCGCCCGCGCCCGTCGTCGCCGTCGCCCGCGCCCTCGTCGCCCGCGCCCGTCGTCGCCGTCGCCCGCACCCTCGCCGGTCGTCGCCCGCGCCCTCGCCCGCGCCACTCGCGCCCTCGCTTGTCGTCCCCTGCCCCGACGCGTCGCCACCTCTGTGAGCACCGCGCGTCTGCCGCCCCCGGCGCCACCGTGCTATTTTTTAATTATACATGCTTTTTAACATGTTTTTAGATTTTAATATATTTATATATGTATGTATGTATTTTTTAGATATATGTTTTTTATGTATGTTCATATATGTTTTTTTGATGTATGTTCATATATGTATATATGTATGTATTTTTTCAATTGTAATGATGATTTAAAAATAGATATATGCAAAAGTTAGATTTTTAATTAGAAAAGTTTTATCTATATATGTTCTCTGATTTAGTACCTTTTAGGTTAGTTTCATTTAAAAAAAAGTTATATATATTTAGGAAGAAGGAATAGAAGGAAGAAGAAGGAAGAAAAGGTTTTATATATGAGGGTCGAGAGGGGGTCGACGGTCGCCGAGGGGTCGAGGGTCGAGAGGGGGTCTAGGGTCGCTGAGGGGTCAAGGGTCGTCGAACATGAGAGGAAGAAGAGGATAAAAAAAGAAGAGGAAGAAGAAAACAAAGAGGAGAAGAAAGAATAGAGGAGTTCTTCTCCTCTATTATTTCTTCTCCTCTTTTTTTTCTTCTTCTTCTTCCTCTTTTTTTTATCGGGAACGAGGGTCGCCGAGGGTCGCCGAACATGAGAGGAAGAAGAGGATAAAAAAAGAAGAGGAAGAAGAAAAAAAGAGGAGAAGAAAGAATAGAGGAGTTCTTCCCCTCTATTCTTTCTTCTCCTCTTTTTTTTTCTTCTTCTTCCTCTTTTTTTTATCGGGAACGAGGGTCGTCGAGGGTCGCTGAGGGGTCGAGGGTCGTCAAACAAAGGAAGAAGAGGATAAAAAAAGAAGAGGCTTCTCCTCTATTCTTAATTTCTTCTCCTCTTTTTTTTCTTCTTCTTCCTCTTTTTTTATTGGGAACGAGGGTCGTCGAGGGTCATCGAGCGGTAGAGGAAACCCTAACTAGCAAGTATCGTCGGTGTGAGATACATGTGGCCGTCGGTTTCGACGCCCACGTCACTTGTGGGACGTGGATGTAGTGTGCGACACCGACGGCCACATGTATCTCACACCGACGATACTTGCTATTTAGGGTTTCCTCTACCGCTCGGCGACCCTCGACGACCCTCGACGACCCTCGTTCCCAATAAAAAAAAAGAGGAAGAAGAAGAAAAAAAAGTAGAAGAAAGAATAGAGGAGTTCTTCTCCTCTTTTTTTTCTTCCTCTTCTTTTTTTATCCTTGAAGCGTTCTCGAGGCCACCCCAAACACTAGAGAAGCAGCGTCGAGGCCACCCCAAACCCTAGAGAAGCAGTCGAGGCCACTAATTAATATTAGTTCTACGTTTGCCACTAATATATCCATCTGTCATGTTTGAATAATAATTGCCATGTTGTAAATATTTGTAGAAACTATGGACACTACCCGAGACGAAGTACAAGAAGAGTTGTTGGGGGACATAATCGCACGAGGAAGTGATGCCGTCTGCTCGTTGTTTCTCAACGACACCGATGGTCTGGAAGCAGCTGGCTATGATTATGATGGCTCCGGTGACCTAATGCTGGTGCAAGAAGGAGACCGTGAGGACGGCTCCGGTGACCCAATGCCAGTGCAAGAAGGAGACCGTGATGACGTCTCCGGTGACCGAACCGAGTCCGGCCAGGTATATATATTAGTTAAGCTTGTGCTGACTAGCTAATTGATGCATTCATTGTTTTGGTATGTACACATATTAATTAAGTCTTTGTTCTTTTTTCTTGCCCTCCGGATCGAGCACAACTTCGGTAAAGAGACGAGGCCCGAAGAAAAAGTTGAGCTCGGATGAAAGGTTTGAGATCATAGCAATCGCGCCCGACGGCCAACCGATTGAACCCATCTGGACAAAGAGCGCATTTGTTGCTTAGTGCGGGGTTCTGGTTAGGGACAAGATCCCGATTAGCATCCAGCAATGGTTAAAGCCAGCTACAGAAGACCCTGAGGTGTCTTATGTCAATGATATGCAGAAAAATGATCTTTGGACTGAGCTAAAGTCAAATTTCACCCTACCGCCAGAGGATGATCCGGAGAAGCCAGTTAAAGAGCAATTAATCAAGTCTTTTGCTCTTAAGAGGAAAGCAGAACTATTCAGGAGGTGGAAGAAAGAGCTAAATAAGTTTGTCGATAAAAAAGAGACACCAGAATTCAAGGGCAGATATGAGAAGATCAGAGATCACTGGCCCGCATTTGTGGCCCACAAGACATCGGAAAGAGTAAGAAGATGTCGGCGACAAACAAGCAAAATGCTTCGAAGAAGAAGCATCACTATCGCACGGGGTCAGGTGGCTACCTCGTAGCCCGGCCTAAGTGGGCCAAGACTGAGAATGATCTGGTTGATAAAGGGATCGAACCAGAGACAATTAACTGGCCAGCCCGTTGCCGGACTTGGTTCTTCAGGGCTGGCGGAACCTTGGACCCTATATCAGGGAAGTGCATTTGGACGGACGAGCAAATGGAAATACCAGTCAAGAGGCTTAAGCACTATATCGAAGCAGCACAGCAAGGGACGTTCGTTCCAGACAGATAGAATGACGAGCTCACAATGGCCCTCGGGAATCCTGAGCACCCTGGACGGACACGAGCCACGCCAGGCTCCATTCCGTGGAAGGCTGGGTTTCCGGACGCAGGCGGTTACAAATGCCACGAGAGGAGGAAGAAAGTGGAGCAGACCCAACTGCAGGCGCTACACGCTAGGGTACAAGCAATAGAGGAACGAGAAGCAAATCGCATCAAACGAACTGCCGAAGCTTCCCTCGAAGCTACCCAGCCATCTTAGCGGAGAAGCAGCATGGCTTCCACCAAGCTGCTTCAGCCGGAGCATGTCTTGACGGCTCCTGCCAGCTATCCCATGGATGCTATCACGGAGTCTCGAAATTGCCACCTTATGATGCAATGGATTAATATGAAGGTCAAGGCGGTCGTTGGCTCTGTTTTTCCTACTGAACCCGGTGCAACTTTTCACTGCCGGCCGATTCCAGAAGGATATGCTAGGGTGATGGTCGATGAAATAACGGAGGGATTTGAGGACCTCCAGCTTGACCACCCTACCTGTGAAGGGGAGACTCAGCTAGGTTCTCCTCTGAAGACTCCATGCCTATGGCGGAAGGAGCTCATCAACCTTCCGAACTGGACGCCTCCGCCTCCTCCTCCTCCGGCGAGTCAGGGCACTCCGCCTCCTCCACCACCTCCTCCTCCGGCGAGTGACAATCAGGGCACTCGGCTGGCTCCTTCTCTGGCGCGTGGCGGCACTCCGCCTCCTTCTCCTCCTGCGCCGGCACGCCCGAGCAGCCAGCCTCCTCCTTCTCCGCCTCGTCAGCAAGGGTGGAAGAGACCCACCGCCGCTCCGGCTGCTCCGACGCGTCGTAGTCCTTCTCCTCCGCCTCGTAAGAAAGTAAAGAAGACAACCACTCCGTCTGCTCTACCGGCGCCTAGCAGTATAACCAAAGGCGGGAGGACATACAGATTCGGTCCTTCTCTGAAGACTCCAGAGAAGTTACCATACGAGAGGACCCTGGAGGAGAACACCGAGATCGCGTGAGAAGAAGTGAGGAACTTCTTTGAAGGGGTGAAAGCAAAGAAACATCCACCTCCGGAGGAGAAGGTAGATCCGGTGAAAGTGAAGCGCACTCTGGCTGCCCTGACAAAACCACCCAAGTCTCCGCTGAAAGGCAACTATGAGCGCATTATTTGAAAGGCATTTGCCGAAGCGAAGCAGTCGGGAAGTACTATCAGTGATCAAAGGCTGAAAGAACGACGAGCTGGGAAACAAATTGCCCAGCTCAGCGAACAAGCGAAGCAATCGTGCCCCCCGCTCTAGGTGCCTAGCGACATCGTCACTAATGATCCGAGGATGGTGCCCGGTTATAGCAATCTTGGAGATTACCTGTCCGATGATGTACATTATGATTTCATGGAGGTGTAGATACAAAGATACGAGTACGGGAAGCCTCTCGTCAAAGATGAAAGATCTCTATCAACGATGATGCGAAGATTGCATGATTGGTACTTGAAAATCTACAGAGAGTCTGGGGGGAGGAGTACTTTGTATGTGAGAGTTAAAAAGGAGCATGACCTCGTTGGAATTGAATTGTTGCCTGTTCCATTTGAGGAGTTCTTTTAGTTTTCAACCAATTGGCCCTCAATAAAGCAACGGTCACCTGCTACTATCTGTAAGTAGTACTACTTCTATCATTAAGTCTCTCTATATAGCTCAGCTCTTTCATTGCATGTATTTATAATTATCCTCACTATATTATGCAGATTGAAGATCGTCGAATTGAAGAAAAGACAAATCGGTGATATTGGCTTCATTAACACAAATCTCATAGATGCAACTCAGGTTAAATTTCATGCCGCAGATACCGAGGCCAACTTGCTACGATCGTTGGTAATAAATAAAAACAAAGATATAATACTCTTTCCTTACATCGTCAAGTGAGTGTTACTGTCTTGTGCATATTCGGTTTCCCTTATATATTAGTCAAGGTTATAGTAATGTAATTGATGAGTTATGCATGCGTGTGCAGTTTCCACTATATTCTCCTAGAGATTAAGCTTGAGCAGGGACTAGTAACC
Organism: Triticum dicoccoides; assembly: GCF_002162155.2. Taxonomy (NCBI): domain Eukaryota; kingdom Viridiplantae; phylum Streptophyta; class Magnoliopsida; order Poales; family Poaceae; genus Triticum; species Triticum dicoccoides. The sequence continues at coordinate 521,505,172 of NC_041386.1, forward strand.
GTCTTAGACTCGAGACGAAAAGATCCCCAGGACTATGCGGACATGACTCAAATGCTCGAGAAGTAAGTTAAATCGATCATTATCCACCATATCAGCAACTTTGTTCATTTCCTGATATATCAAGTAATTGTTTTCTTTGTCTGGCAGGGTTTGGAGAAAATTCACCAAAAAAGCTCCAGGCCTGCCGAAGAAGCTGTAATTTAGACACCCGAAAGTAAGTACTATAGTAGAATGTTCCGCGCATCTCCTAGTGATTCAAGTGCTAATTTCATCAATACCATTTGGCATTATTGCTTATCAGTTTGATTGATCTCTATTTCTTGTAAAGTGGTTGTGGCAGGAACAAGGGAATGATTCCTGTGGATACTACGTTTGCAGGTCCATCCGCCACACGACCTGTGAGCGGGGCTACTCCGACGAACAATATGAAGTTCGTAAATAACAACATTCACAATTTTATTTTATTACCATCATTTGTGTTGAGTTTCATTCATTCATTCATATATATATATATATATATATATATATATATATATATATATATATATTGACCCCCTTCTTCAAATTAGATGTTTCGGAAGCGGGATGAACTCCTAGCACCAGCTCGCATGCGAGCAATTCAACAGGAATTGGCGGCATTCTTTCTTGACCACGTGATCACTGAAGACGGAGAATACTATGTGGACCATGCGTTTGTATGTTAGGAGATTATATTTTTAAGAGATAATTATTGTATATATGTAGCCGGTAGTGTCGGATAGATATACGAGAACTTGTTGTTCGACCAATCTCTCGGAGAAGGAGAGGTGGTCGATATCACTTCTCTCTGTATGCATATATGTTCATGACGATCTTCTGTTTCCTTCGTTTGCTTACTAGCAAGCTAGCGTGTCTAGTCCTCTCTATACGTATGTATAGTATGTAGCGTCGACCAAGCACGGACATAAGAGAGGACACTTCTCTCTATCAATTATAGCTACCTAACACAATATATGAAACACCTAA
>NC_041386.1:521506543-521521753 GCF_002162155.2 Triticum dicoccoides
TCAAAAAAAACAAAAACCCCAGCCACAGAAATGCTGACGCGTGGATGCCTATTGGTCCCGGTTGGTGCCACCAACCGGGACCAAAGGCCCTCCTGCCTGGGCTCCACACACAGGCCACATGGAGGCCCATCTGTCCCGGTTCTGGATTGAACCGGGACTAAAGGGACAGGGCATTAGTACCGACCCTTTAGTCCCGGTTCAGCAACCGGGACAAAAGGCCCTTATGAACCGGGACAATAGGCCCGTTTTCTACTAGTGTGTATAAACTAATCATGGTTAGCCGTGTCCCCGGTTATGGACATCTAGAGTATCTAGTACTTGGATTATCATGTGAATCTCATCATGTTACCCTAATTAATTTTGTTGGGTTTTAATGTTGATGTTTAATTGGGATTGAGAGCGTGTCTACACTCTCAATGTTTAACAACTACCATGATAGTTAAATAAAATTTATTCCTTTGCAGTAGGGAAAAATTGGCTTTACGCAAAACTATAACCATACAGATTTCCACCAGCCAAATATGCATATAGTATAGTCTTATTCCTTCATTGCTCTCTGTGTTACATTGCCAGCATATTCCATGTGCTGACCCATTTCGAGCTGCAACGTTCATGTTGCAGACTTTTCAGACGACGAGTAAGGTGCCTTTTAGGTCGTGGTTCTATACTCAATGATGTTGTTGGAGTTGATGGACTCACTTATCTTCCAAGCCTTTCGCTGTTATCGTTATTAGATGGCCTTAAGCCATATTTATTGTAATAAGTTATCTTTTGAGACACTCGATGTAATAAGTGTGTGATTGCTACTCTGTTATAAATCCTTCAAGTACTGTGTGGTGTCAGCATTACTGATCCAGGGATGACACCTGCGCACAGAGATTGGACCGTTTGAGGTCTGGTCGCTACATTTGCCTCCCAACCTTTTTACCTCAAGGGTAATGTCAACAATAATAGTTCATGAAAACTCATATCCAATTAGCTATATATATCAGGATCTTTCCAACACACAGTGTTTGCCAAAGGATAATATGTAAAAAGGAAAGGTGAAGATCACCATGACTCTTGTATAAAGTATAAGACAAAAGTAAAAGATAGGCCCTTCGCAGAGGGAAGCAGAGGTTGTCATGTGCTTTTATGGTTGGATGCACAAAATCTTAATGCGAAAGAACGTCACTTTATATTGCCACTTGTGATATGGACCTTTATTATGCAGTCCGTCGCCTTTATTTCGTCCACATCACAAGATCGTATAAAGCTTATTTTCTCCACACTAATAGATCATACATATTTAGAGTTCAATTTTTATTGCTTGCAACAATGCCAACTTACTTGAAAGATCTTACTCAATCCATAGGTAGATATGGTGGACTCTCATGGCAAAACTGGGTTTAAGGATATTTGGAAGCACAAGTAGTATCTCTACTTGGTGCAAAGAATTTGGCTAGCAAGAGGGGGAAAGGCAAGCTCAACATGTTGGATGGTCCATGACAATATAATTTATTTCAGATGTAAGAAAACATAACCCATTCCGTTGTCTTCCTTGTCCAACATCAACTTTTTAGCATGTCATATTTTAATGAGCGCTCACAATCATAAAAGATGTCAAAGATAGTATATTTATATGTGAAAACCTCTCTTTCTTTATTACTTCCCATTAATTGCAACGATGACCAAAAGTATGTTTGTCAACTCTCAACAACTTTTATTCATCATACACTTTATATGTCAAGTCATTACTCTCCATAAGATCCATATGATCTCTTTATTTCTTTTTATTCTTTCTCTTCTCTTATATTTTTATTCCCTCAAGATCATTGCAAGATAATCAAGCCCTTGACTCAAAACTAATCTTTATTATAAATATAGCTCACGGACTCGATTACATAGAAGAATCATAAAGCAAAACTCAAAACTAGATCATACTAAAACTTTATTCTACTAGATCAAGATATAACCAAAAGGATCAAACTAAGAAAGACGGTAAAGATAAAAGTGTGATGGTGATACGATACCGGGGCACTCCCCCAAGCTTGGCAGTTGCCAAGGGGAGTGCCCATACCCATGTGTTTATGTCTCCTTTCTCGGAGGTGGTGATGATGGAGTTGTTGATGATGTAGGCTTGTCGTCCATCTTCCAAGGCATATGATCACCATCATAGAAGGATGATCGAGTCTCCGGGATCCTCGAATCTGCAGCCAAACTCATCCTCTTGAATCCATATTCATACTCACAGTTTTGGTTTTGCAGGTCATAGATCTGGGCTTGGAGATGCTCGATTTTCTCATGAACCTTGAAGATGGTCTCCCCGATATTCCTGGCATCTAGCTTGGTGTTGTTGGTGAACTCCGTGATCATTATGTGGCTGTCGTCGAGTCCATGTTCCACCATCTCCTGGCTCTTGAAAACTTGTTGGTCCATTGCTTCAAGTCTTGTCTCCACGCTTCCGGTCCTCCTTGGTCCCTCAACATCACGGATGTGGAGCACCTCCTCACGCAACTCAATGGTTTGAGGGTTTTGCAGCACCTCTGCGAGGTAGGGGTTGATGACCCTCTCGAAAATCTTGTCCTTGGGGGTGCTTGAAGATGTCATGGTGATCTAGATCTGTGAGAAAAATAGCTCGAAACAAAGACGATATTTGTGTGGTACGATGGTCAAAACCTTCGGGATATTATATAATGAATTTTTACTGACCAAAAGAAGTATCATGCAAGAAAACGGAGTTCTGAGGGCACACGAGGTGCCCATGAGGCAGGGGGACATGCCCAGGGGGGTAGGGCGCGCCCTCCACCCTCGTGGATGCCTCGTGTCCTGTCCGGATTGCTTCTTATTTTCCTATTTTCTTAAATATTCCAAAACGGAGAAAATTGCTATTAGAACTGTTTTGGAGTCGGTTTACTTACCGTACCACATACCTATTCCTTTTCGGAGGCTGAGACATTTTGGAAGGTGTCCCTTATACACTCCTCCGGGGCTACGATTTCAATAACATTAGTTTAAACATTTATAGGATTACCTGAGATATAATGTTTGATTCTTTGACCGTTCACCACCCTGGGATTTGTGCCTTCGAAGTTGTTGATTTTTATAGCATTGGAACGATAGACCTCCTCGATAACATAAGGACCTTCCCATTTAGAGAGGAGTTTTCCTACAAAAAATCTTAAACAATAGTTGTATAACAATACATAATCACCTACATTAAACTCACATTTTTGTATCCTTTTGTCATGCCATCTTTTAACTTTTTCTTTAAACAGTTTGGCATTCTCATAGGCCTGGGTTCTCCATTCATCAAGCGAGCTAATGTCAAATAGTCTCTTCTCACCGGCAAATTTGAAGTCATAATTGAGCTCTTTAATGGCCCAATATGCCTTTCCATAATTCTAGTTCAAGAGGTAAGTGACATGCTTTTCCATAAACCATCTTATACGGAGACATACCCATAGGATTTTGATATGGAGTTCTATATGACCATAATGTATCCTCAAGTTTCTTGGACCAATTCTTTCTAGATCTATTAACAGTCTTTTGCAAAATTAATTTAAGCTCTCTATTACTCAGTTCTACTTGACCACTAGACTGTGGATGATATGAAGATGCAATTCTATGATTAACATCATACTTAGCAAGCATTTTACGAAAAGCACCATGAATGAAATGTCAACCACCATCAGTCATTAAATATCTAGGGACTACAAACCTCGGAAAAATAACTTCTTTAAGCATCTTAATAGAGGTGTTATGATCAGCACTACTAGTTGGAATAGCTTCTACCCACTTAGTAATGTAATCAACAACAACTAAAATATGTGTATACCCATTAGAGGAAGGAAACGGTCCCATGTAATCAAAGCCCCAAACATCAAATGGTTCAATAACAAGTGAATAATTCATAGGCATTTCTTGGCGTCTACTAATATTACCAATTCTTCGACATTCATCACAAGACAAGACAAACTTACGGGCATCCTTGAAGAGAGTAGGCCAATAAAAACTGGATTGCAATACCTTATGTGCAGTTCTATCTCCAGCATGGTGTCCTCCGTAAGCCTCGGAGTGACACTTGCGTAAGATCTATTCCTGTTCATGCTCAGGTACACAACGTATAATAACACCGTCTACTCCTTCTTTATAAAGGTGTGGGTTATCCCGGAAGTAATTAAATCATAGAAAAACTTTTTCTTTTGCTAGTATGTGAAACTAGGTGGTATAAATTTAGCAACAATGTAATTAGCATAATCAACACACCATGGAGCAATACGAGAAGCATTTATGACAGCTAATTGCTCATTAGGAAAGCTATCATCTATAGGTAGTGGGTCATCAATAATATTCTCTAACCTGGACAAGTTGTCTGCAACGGGGTTCTCCGCTCCCTTTCTATCAATAATATGCAAATCAAATTCTTGTAATAAGAGAACCCATCTAATAAGTCTAGGTTTAGCACCTTTCTTTTCCATAAGATATTTAATAGCAGCATGATCAGTGTGAACAGTTAGTTTAGAATCATCAATATAAGGTCTAAACTTATCACAAGCAAATACTACAACTAAAAATTTATTTTCAGTAGTAGCATAATTTCTTTGGGCACTGTCTAGAGTTTTACTAGCATATTGGATAACATTTATTTTCTTATCAATTCTTTGTCCTAGAACAACACCTACATCATAATCACTAGCATCACACATAATTTCAAAGGGTAAATTCCAATCAGGTGGCTGAACAATAGGTGCAGAAATCAAATCTTTCTTAAGTATTTCAAATGCTTCTACACAATCATCATCAAAGACAAAAGGAACATATTTTTCTAAGTGATTAGTCAGAGGCCTGGAAATTTTTGAGAAGTCTTTAATGAACCTCCTATAAAAACCGGCATGACCAAGGAAACTTCTTATACCTTTAATGTCCTTAGGACCCAACATATTTTCAGTAGCATCAACTTGAGCTTTATCAACTTCAATACCTCTTTTAGAAATTTTATGCCCCAAGACAATACCTTCATTAACCATAAAGTGGCACTTCTCCCAACTCAAGACAAGATTAGTTTCTTCACATCTCTGAAAAACTCAATCAAGGTTGCTTAAGCAATCATCAAAAGAAGTTCCATACGCGGAAAAATCATCCATGAAAACCTCAACAATCTTTTCACAAAAGTCAGAGAATATAGCAGTCATACATCTTTGAAAGGTAGCAGGTGCATTACATAAACCAAAAGGCATATGTCTATAAGCAAAGGTACCGAAAGGGAAAGTAAAAGTGGTCTTTTCTTGATTCTCTTTTGACACAGGTATTTGAGAGAAACCAGAATAACCATCTAGAAAGCAAAAATGTGTATGTTTGGATAATCATTCTAGCATTTGATTAATAAAAGGTAAAGGGTAATGGTCCTTTTTAGTAGTTTTATTTAGTTTGCGTAAATCAATTACCATTATATAACCTGTAACAATTCTTTGTGGGATCAATTCATCTTTATCATTAGGAACAACAGTAATACCTCCCTTCTTAGGGACACAATGGACAGGACTTACCCACTAACTATCAGCAACGGGATAAATTATACCTTCCTCTAGAAACTTTAGTATTTCTTTTCTTACCACTTCTTTCATCTTAGGATTTGACCGTCGTTGGTGATCAACAACCGGTTTAGCGTCTTTCTCCAATTTTATTTTGTGCTGACATAGAGTGGGACTAATGCCCTTAAGATCATCAAGAGTATATCCAATAGTAGCACGGTACTTCTTCAGAGTTTTGAATAATTTCTCTTCTTCTTTCTCTAGCACTAGCACCCATATCACTAGCAATAGTAGCACAATCCCAACCGGTGAAATAGTATCTCTATTGGCAAGCTTAATTGTAACATCAATACCTTCTAACTCAGGAGGTGCAATATCATGCATAATTTCTTCATATAAAGAATGAGGTATTGCACTGGCACTAGCACCCATATCACATAAGCCATGATAGCAATGATCTCCTATTTTAACAGAAATACAGGCGTGCCTACAATAGGTCCATGTTTATTTTTAGTATCGGGTCTAGCAATTCTAGCAGCTTCATCACAAAAGTAAATAACATGCCATCAATATTATCGGACAAGAGATCTTTAACCATAGCAATACTAGGTTCAACTTTAATTTGCTCAAAGGGTTTGGGTGTTCTAATGTAACTTTTGTTGACCATAGTTGAAGCTTTAGCATGATCCTTTATTCTAGTAGGGAAAGGTGGTTTCTCAATATAAGCGGTCGGAACAATAGGATCAACATTATAAGTGATAGTCTTTTCTTCAACTTTAATAGGTTCAACTACTTTTACTTCAATGGGAGGATGATATTTAAGCCACTATCCTTAGGGAGATCAACATGAGTAGCAAATGATTCGCAGAAAGAAGCTACTATCTCAGAGTCAAGTCCATATTTAGTGCTAAATTCACGAAAAACATCGGTACCCATAAAAGATATAACACAATCAAACTTAGGGTTATACCTGACTCCTTACCTTCGTCGAGGTCTCAATCTTCAGAGTTGCGTTTAATTATTTCCAATAAATCCCATTTGAATTCAATAGTCTTCATCATAAAAGATCCAGTACAAGAAGTATCGAGCATGGAGTGATTACTGAGAGAAAGCCGAGCATAAAATTTCTGAATAGTAACTTCTCTTGAGAGCTCATGATTGGGGCATGAATATAACATTGACTTAAGCCTCCTGTAACACCCATCATGCGGCTATGTCTCCCACGTGTCGGAGCACGACTTAGAGGCATAACCGCATGGTAGGCATGTCGCAAGAGGGGTAATCTTTACACATCCCATGTACTGAATAAGAAAGGGATAAAGAGTTGGCTTACAATCGCCACTTCACACAATACATAAATATATCATACATCATCCAGAATACAATCAAGGTCCGACTACGGAACCAACATAAATAAAGACAACCCCAAATGCTAGATCCTTGATCGCCCCAACTAGGCTCCTCTACTGATCATCCAGAAAAGACACATAGTAACGGTCCGAATCCTCGTCGAACTCCCACTTGAGTTCGGTAGCGTCCCCTACACTGGCATCATCGGCACCTGCATCTGTTTTGGAAGTATTTGTGAGTCACGGGGACTCAGCAATCTCACACCCTCGCGATCACAACTATTTAAGCTTAAAGGTACGAAAGGTAGTGAGGTGGAGCTGTAGCAAGCACTGGCATATATGGTGGCTAACTTACGCAAAAGAGAGCGAGAAAAGGATCAAAGCATGGTCGAGAAGCTAATAATGATCAAGAAGTGATCTTGAGGCTACTTACGTTCAAGCATAACACGAGACCGTGTTCTCTTCCCGGACTCCGCCCAAAAGAGACCATCACGGCTACTTACGCTATTGATTCATTTTAATTAAATTAAGTTTCAAGTTCTCTATAACCGGACATTAAGAAATTCCCATCTGCCCATCACAGCGGGAACGGCTTTCGAAATTTCAAAACCCTGCAGGGGTGTCGCAACTTAGCCCATCACAAGCTCTCATGGTCAACAAAGGATATTCCTTCTCCCGGGAAGACCCGATCAGTCTCGGAATCCCGGCTACAAGACATTTCGACAATGGTAAAACAAGACCAGCAAAGCCGCCCGATGTGCCGACAAATCCCGATAGGAGTCGCACGTATCTTGTTCTCAGGGCACACCGGATGAGACATCCTACGAGTAAAACCAAACCTCAAGTTTCCTCGAGGTGGCCCCACAGTCTACTCGGTTCGGACCAACACTAAGAGGAGCACTGGCCCGGGGGGGTTTAAAATAAGATGACCCTTGAGTCTGCAAAACCCAAGGGAAAGGGTATATGGTGGTAGGTAGGCAAATGGTAAAACCAAGGTTGGGCCTTGCTGGAGGAGTTTTATTCAAGGCGAACTGTCAAGGGGTTCCCATAACACCCAACCGCGTAAGGAACGCAAAATCAAGGAACATAACACCGGTATGACGGAAACTAGGGCGGCAAGAGTGGAACAAAACACCAGGCATAAGGCCAAGCCATCCACCCTTTACCAAGTATATAGATGCATTAAAGTAAACAAGATATAATAATGATATCCTAACAATATCCATATTCCAACATGGAACAAACTTCATCTCCATCTGCAACTAGCAACGCTATAAGAGGGGCTGAGCAAAGCGGTAACATAGCCAAACAACGATTTGATAGGAAAGGTGGGTTATAGGATTGACATGGAAATATGGGAGGCATGATAAAGGAAGTGGTAGGTATCGCGGCATAGCAATAGAGCGAACAACTAGCAAGCAAAGATAGAAGTGATTTCGAGGGTATGGTCATCTTGCCTGCAATGTTCTCCGAGTTGACGAAAGCTTGATCCTCGTAAGCTTACTCAACAGGTTCCTCGATCACGTACTCGTCTCCCGGCTCTACCCAAAGCAAGAACACAAGCAATGTACAAACAATCAATCACGGTGCAATGCGCAAGCAACATGATGCAAAACATGGCATGATATGCGAGATGTGATATGCAATGCATATGCGTGCTTCGGAAGGGAAAAATTGAACCAGGCCTCAACTTGGAAAACCAAGTGTGCTGCTGGAAAGATGAGATGATTTCGCCGAAATCGATATAAAGATCACCGGAATCGGATGCACGGTTTGCAAATGGCAAGCAAAACAAGAATGGCACAATTCTGCGATTGACAGCATGATGCCATCTAGAATGCAACAAGAAACTAAGCTACTGCACTCCAACATAGCAACAAAGCACATGGAAGTGATCTACTCAAGATGCTTGACAAAACATGAACACTGAGCTACGGCTAAATCACACAAGAGCGGGTTCAAACAAGCATGGCAAAAGTGGAAAAGATATCAGCTTCACAGACTTAGTGAAAATTAGTAACATGCCAGGAATAACATCAGGAAGCAATGTTTAGAGCAAGCAAACAACATGCTACAAGAACATATCATAGCAAACAAAGGCATGGCATGAATCTACTCAAAGCATAGAACAAAAGTCCCTTACTGACCATGAGCCAAAAAGGCACAGAAGATATGATGGCACCCATGTAAACATAGCAAGTTTCGTTAACAGATTCAGACGTAGCAGAAAACTGAGCATGGCAAAACAGAATTATGAAGGCATCTTTGCGAGCTCGATTCACTCAAAACAAGGCATTGCATGACAAGATAAGCATAGCATCATCAATATCGCTTGTTCAAGCAGCTAACCAAGGCAATAGAAAGTTTATATCATGCTTGGATCAACTACAACAACCATGGCAAAATTGATCAACATGTAAACAATCTGCCAGGAACATTTTATAGCAAAAGTAGAGCAAGATTAAGTCATGCTAGGGCACTCTATAATTGAAAACAGGGGCATGGATGGATAGAGCACAACCATATCACCAAATCATCCTTAATGAAGAAACTCAAGTGAAGCATGTATCTCACTGTAGCAACATGGTTACATGGCATCAAAATAACAACAGACAAAAGACTAAGCCAAAATCCCGAGATCCTGAAAATAGCAATAACACGAAGGCTACTTTGCATGCTTGTGCTAGTCACCACATTGATCACAAAAATACAAGGCAAGCACCACTATAAAGATGGCATGGCATAGATCAAAATACATGTACAGCTCATGCCCATATGCAACACACAATAATTGTAGCAAAAATGACAAATCCTCATACTCTGATAAGAATTAGCACCTAACAATTTATAGCACTCTTTCATCAGAGGTTTAGGCATCAAGATGGACTCAAACAAGCATGTCACAATGGAACAAAATGAAGAGCACATCATGATGAACATTTTTTATATATTGCACGCACAAAACGGAGCTACGGTCACAGAGATATGGCATCATGAACATGAGCATAAAATGCTCCAGAATAAGGGACTTAGTGGGAAAAGAGGGGTGTAGACCTCCGATCTAGGGTTCGGGCATGCTCCACGAGGTTCATCAGAAATGTCGCCGCGGTGGCCAGAGATGAGGCGGAGGTGGCCAGAGGAGCTCGGGCTCGCCGGATCGGGCCCGAGGAAGCTCGTCAGAGCCGCGAGGCACCCGGATCCGGACAGCTTCGGCCTAGACATCAGGCGGTGGAGGGCAGCGCGAAGGCGGCGGCGGGGTCGCCGGTGGGCGGAGGCGGCGGCTCCCAGGCGGCGGCACGGCTCCCAGGTGGCGGTGCGGTGCAGGGAAGCGGCGACGAGGCGCGCGGGCCTGACTCGGGCCCCGCAGGCCGCGGCGGCGGTGGGCGGCAGAGCGGACACGTGGCGGCGCAGGATTGGGCGAGACGGAGGCGGCGGACGTGTCCGGTGGCGGCGGGGGTGGATCTAGGGTTTTTGGACTGCGAATTTGAAGGAGGGGTGCACATATATATAGGTAGCAGGAGATGGGAGTGTCCAAATGAGGTGTAGTTTTCGACCACGCGATCGTGATCCGACGACGGAGGACATGGGATAGGTTTGGATGGGTTATTGGGCCGTTTTGGAGGGGTGTTGGGCTGCAACACACACGAGGCCTTTATGGTTCCCCGGTTAACCGTCGGAGTATCAAACGGACTCCAAATGGCACGAAACTTGACAGGCGGTCTACCGTTGGTGTACCTAGGCCACTTGGAAAATCTTCGTCCATTCCGAGAACGTTTAACACTCGCTCATGAAAAGAGACAAAAGGGGGCGCCGGAGGGCGTAGGAGTGTCGGATTGCAAAACGGACAACGGGGAAAATGCTCGGATGCATGAGACGAACACGTATGCAAATGAGATGCACATGATGACATGATATGAAATGCATGACATGGACAAAATGCAAAATGAAGGCAAAACCCAACCACGAATCTCATAACTTAAAGCCGGAAATGGCAGAGTCGGAGTTACAGATATGGTAAGTTACATCCGGGGTGTTACAACACTCCACCACTACGGAAGGATCTTGTCTCGAGATCTAGGACTGAAAGAACTCCGGATATTCGGAACAGTGGTGGTCCTCGCGTTCCCAGGTGGCTTCTCGGTCGGAATGGTGTGACCACTTCACTTTCAGGAATTTGATAGACTTGTTGCGAGTGTTGCACTCGGTTTCTTCAAGAATAGCAATGGGATGCTCATGATAATACATGTCTTCGTGGAGATCAATCTCTTCGAAGTTGATGGTGCGTCAGGAGTCTTGAAACACTTGCGAAGCTGTGATACGTGAAACACGTCGTGCACATTTGCAAAGTTGGACGGAAGGTCAAGTTGATAGGCGAGGTCACCTCTTTTGCCAATGATCTTGAAAGGACCCATGTATCTAGGTGTAAGCTTACCTTTGATACTGAAGTGACGAGTGCCTCTCATTGGAGAGACGCGGAGGTAGACATGGTCTCCGATATCGAAAGCCAAGTCACGATGCTTGCTATCATAGTAACTCTTCTGGCGCGATTAAGTGGCTTTGAGATTTTCACAGATGACTTTACACATTTCTTCAGCTTCTGTGATTAAGTCATTGCCAAGAATTTGGCATTCACCAGTCTCTGACCAATTAAGGGGAGTACAACACTTTCTGCCATAGACAATCTCGAATGGGGCCTTGCCCAAACTCGCTTGGAAACTGTTGTTGTAGGAGAACTCGGCATATGGAAGACAACCTTCCCACTTCATACCGAAGGAAATGACACAAGCCCTGAGCATATCTTCAAGAATTTGATTGACTCGCTCGACTTGGCCACTTGTTTGAGGATGGAAGGCTGTGCTGAAGCGAATGTTGGTGCCCATGGCCTTCTAAAAGGAGTCCCAGAACTTAGAAGTAAAGATGCTTCCACGACCTGAAGATATCAATTGCGGAATGCCGTGCAAGGAGACAATCCTGGAGGTGTATAGCTCTGCCAACTGAGCTGCTATGATAGATTCTCTGATAGGACGAAAATGAGCCACTTTAGTAAGCTTGTCGATGACAATAAAGATAGATCATTTCCACGTTTGGACTTGGGAAAACCAGTTCCGAAGTCCATCTCAATATGGTCAAACTTCCATTCTAGAATGGCAAGAGGTTGGAGGAGACCAGCTGGTCGTTGGTGTTCTGCTTTCACTCTTCTGCAGACATCACATTCATTCATGAACTGAGCAATTTCTCGCTTCATTCGAGTCCACCAATACGACTGCTTAAGGTCATGGTACATCTTTGTACTTCCAGGATGAATGGATAGGAGGGAATTGTGCGCCTCGTTCATAATGAATTTACGTAGATCACCCTTAGGAACCACAATTCGATCCTCGAAGAAAAGAATATCTTTGTCATCAAGGCGATAACACTTGTACTTGGGTTGACTCTTGGCAATCCCATTTTCACCTTCTTCACCATTGCATCAAGAAGTTGTGCCTCACGAATTTGATCTTCCAAAGTAGGAGAGACTTGAAGGTTGGCAAGGAAGCCTTGGGGAACAACTTGGAGATATAGTTTGCGGAAAGCTTCACAAAGGTCCGGTTGCAGGGCTTGAGAATTAAGCTGTTGCAGTAAGCCTTCCTACTCAAAGCGTCTGCAATGACATTGGCCTTTCCTGGAGTATAATCAATACTCGGATTATACTCTTGAATCATTTCGACCCAACGAGTCTGCGTGAGGTTGAGGTTGGGCTGAGTGAAGATGTACTTGAGGATCTTATGATCAGTGAAGATGTCCACTTTCCTTCCCAACAAGAGATGTCTCCAAGTTAATAAAGCATGGACAACTTCCGCCAACTCGAGGTCATGAGTCGATAGTTCTTTTCGTTGGGCTTCAACTGGTGAGAGGTATAAGCCACAACTTTCTTCTCTTGCATTAACACAGCACCGAGACCTTGCAGGGAGGCATCATAGAAAACTTTGAATTGTCTGGATTCATTAGGAGGAGTCAAAACAGGAGCTATGACTAACTTCTCTTTCAGGGTGTTGAAAGCAATGTCACATTCAGGCGTCCAGACATACTTCACATGCTTCTGGAGGAGGTTGGACAGAGGCTTTGCAATCTTAGAGAAATTCTCAATGAATGTTCGACAATAGCTTGCAAGCCCAAGAAATGGAGCTGCTTCACATTCTGAGGCGGTTCCCAATTCACAATTGCAGACACCTTCTCAGGATTAACAGCTATGCCCTTGGCGGAGATGATATGGCCAAGGTAGAGAACCTCATCGAGCCAAAACTCACACTTTGAAAATTTTGCATAAAATTGATGTTCTCTGAGTTTGTCTAGCACCAATCTCAAATTCTTGGCATGATCCTCCTTGTTCTTGGAAAAGACCAAAATATCATCGAGATACACCAAGACGAAATCATTTGTGTAAGGGTTGAAAATGAAGTTCATCATGTGAGAGAACGTTGGAGGAGCGTTGACAAGGCCGAAAGACATGACAGTATATTCATAAGAACCACAGCTTGTTCCGAATGCTGTCTTGGGGATATCTTGTTCACGAATGCGAATCTGATGATAACCCATACGGAGGTCAAGCTTGGAGAAAACCGTGACACTCCAAAAATTTTGATTTGGTTTTTATCAAAATCTTTATTTGATTTGAAGGAGGCTTTTTAAAAAAAATTCTTAAAACCTCTCCCTCTCAAAACTTTTATGACAAATATTTTGGTACTCTTCTCAACCTTGATTTTTGGTCTTGAGAGCTTTTCATTTTGTCTTGACCCTACACAAATTTTTTTTAAATCCATTCTATTAAGAAGAAACCCTAGGGATTATGCATTTATTCTTTTCCCATTCAAAAATTTCCCCTTTTGCCAAGTCACATATTGACATTGCCCTCAAAAACCCATCCCTGCCTTGGACCAAGTCAAGACTACCACCTCCAGCAAGTTTCGACCCATTTTTGATTTTTATTCAATTTATTTTAACCTCAAAACTATTTCTGTGATTATTTTGGACCTAGGTGATTTACGAAGGAACTACAAGTTTCCTTTGGAGTTTTAACTCCAAACAAACTTCTCTGACTAGTCCTTAGTACCCTCAACTTAGACCCATCAAGATCCACTTGTCCTTAGTTTAAAATTTTCAAAAATTGCCCATCGCAAGTTTGGACCAGAAGTGCCATTTTTGGTGAAATTCATATTTTTCCTTTTCCAAAAATTTTGAGATAATTCCTGCAGCTTCCAGATACACCAAGAGGCCACCTCACCGGAGATCAGCTCCAGAAAAATTTCCCACATGCCAAAAACATTTCATCGAATAGTTGGCAGGCACTGTTACTGTTCAAAATTCAGAAAATTCAGAGTTCAGTGTCAAGTTCAGTCAGCGGCGTCGTTTTCTTCAGAGTTTGGCATCGATCTCACCAGTGCGCGTGCTAGCATCTTGCTCACTGCTCCCCCTCCTTATCCAGAGTGCCGCAAGGTCGCTCGGCCGGGCGCGGGCGTCGGTGGCGACGTGGCTCGCCAGCTCCGGCGTCTTCTGCGGTGGCAGAGCCACCCGTGGCGGCCAACAGAGGCTGGCCCTGACTTTCGGCGCCGTCCGGCACCGCCCCAGCCACCAGAGGCCTCCGCGTGTCCACCCCCTCCTTTGTGCACGACTGCGGCACCGTCGCCGTGGCCTGGCAAGCACAGGGCGTGCTCTCTACTGCCGACGGGCCCGTGAGGCGCCGTTCCGTCGAAACCGCGGAGCAGGCCAAATCCAACTGAGGTTAGCATTTGAGTGGAGCTAGCGGATCATCTCGAAGCTACCCAATCACCTAAATGGCCCGTTCAACCTCTGCACCGCCGTAACCATCTCCGGAGTTATCCCGTTCTCGGGCGCCGCCTCGGGCCGGCTATAAAAGGGGGCTTCGAGCTCGATCTCAACCAAGCATCACCCCTCCACCTCTCCAGAGCCACAGCCAGCCACTAGGAGGACCTCGAGGGGGTCTTCTTGTCCGTCTCCGGCCGCCCTGATCAGCTTCGGGCTTCGGCGAGATCAGCTCCGGTGAGAGCAACCCCGTCTCCCATACCTTGTCAGCAACCGCCTAGTGCACCCACACTTCTAACCCACGCCCCAATTTGAAGCTTGCAGCTCTGTTTGGAGAGAATCAACCTCGCCCGAACCACCGTCCAGCGGAGTTGGGGCCGTCGTCGACGTGGTGCTCGCCGACGCTCAACTCCACCACCCATAGGTGCGAAATAACACCGTGAACCTGTAGGTACCCCCCGATCCCCCTGCCTCGCCATGGATCGCCGCCGGCGACCACCGCGGCCCTCGGGCGCGAGTGCCCTGTTTTGGTTTTCAAACCCGACGGG
>NC_041386.1:521522046-521631680 GCF_002162155.2 Triticum dicoccoides
GAAGCGTTTTTTGAAAACGCCTTCGGGAAAAATACGTCTCCTCTCTGGACTGGCGTATTTATAACTGAAATGTTTTCTGTTTTTATAAAATGAACCCTAGAAACTTTCTGTTTCATTACAGAAAGGTCCCTGGACTAAAACCCTTATAACTTTTAAACAAAAGATGATTTTGACTTGAATCTTTTTCTGCCATCTTTATTTTTCTGTCTAGTTTTTTTTCATATTTATTTGAAAAATATTTGGGATACTTTTGTGCACACACGGTATTTATGTAGTATCCGATTTTCTTTTAATACGTAGATACCGGAGGAGGTAAAGGAGACACGAACTTCACCGAGCTAGACTTCGACTTCTCCGAACCAGGCAAGCATGTTTGAACCTATATGATGAGTGTTTTGCATGTTTGATCGAGTAGTTTTTCTCATGGCATGTTTATATAAGCATTTGTGAATGTTATGTGCATGCAAGGCAAGCTACCGGTGAGCTTCGAAGTTCGATGTGTCCTTATGATGATAAGATAACATGATCATGTGGTGACATGATGGGTTGCAAGCTGGTATTGTGGAAGCATACCTGTTTTATGTCAACCGTGAACTCCAGTTTTAACATGGGTCAAGTATCAATCCCGTTCGTTTCCCCTTCGTGCTGCCACATGTTTTCTACAAAGAGTGCAGTTTAGTAAGTTGCAAACCTCTTTCCTTGTACACACCAAACAAAGGGACCATGATGAGGGTTCCATGGCCCTGGATTAAAGCCCGTCATCCGGTCAGGGGGAATGGGTGTTTCCGGTTGGGACCGAGAGGGGGGCACCCCTTAGAGCGCGCGATATAAATTTGATCCCATGCTATTCGAGGTTGTGGCCTCCCCGTCTTAAGGTTTTTCTTGAACGTTGCCGAGGGTGATTCCTGGCAACGGAATGTGGAATGGGTGTGCACTGGTTAGACGTGTTTCTTCTAAAACATCGTAAACGGAACTAGTCCTTGTGACTACCAAAACCCGTTGAATGTGGTAAAGAGTACAAACTTTGCAGAGTCAAAACCATTCGAGTATCCATGTCCACGAGAAAGGACTTGGACATCATCTCTGTGTCTGTGTCAGTCTCAGTGGCAAATCTTAGTGTCAACCCCAGTGGCAGTCTCCGGAGAATGAACATGAAACCGAGAGTGGTAAACTCGGCTGAAGCTATTTAATGTGGATGGACTAACCAGTTTATGATTATATGTTGAGTATTTCCTTGCGAAGATTTGAATTCATGAGCTACTTAAATTCGAATGATAAACTATAAGCCCTTTATGTGATGTCGCTCAGACATCCGACTATGGCATTATTGTTATTTACTTTTGATATAAGCCCTTTATGTGACGTCGCTTAGACGTCCGACTGTGGCATTATTGTTACTTACTTTTGATATAAGCCCTTTATGTGATGTGGCTCAGCCGTCTGACTGTGGCATTATTGTTATTTACTTTTGGTATAAGCCCTTTATGTGATGTCGCTCAGACGTCCGACTATGGCATCATTGTTATCTATTTTCATTATAAGCCCTTTCGAGATGTCGCTTAGACGTCCGACTGTGGCACGTTCTGTTATTTACTTTTCAGTATAAGCCCTTTATGTGGTGTCGCCTCGACGCCCGACTGTGGCATGTTAATCTGTTTCTACCTTTCGAGGCATCGCTTCAGACACCCGATCGGTCTTCAGTTACTTTTATTGGGATTTCGGGAGGACTACCGCCTGACTTCCCTTTATTTATCATGTAGTGTAAATCTATTATTTGATTGTGCATACTAATCTGCTCATGTGCATCATGTTTACATTTGTTATATCTTATGTCCGAACTGTCTTGTGAGTACATTCAAAGTACTCACCTGGCTTGTTGATTTGGCCAGATGTTGACGAAGGCGATCTTATGGATGAAGAGTTCGATAGCGAGTTCGATGCCTAGAGGAGTCCCAGTCAGTCACGTGCGACCCTGGAGTTGTTCACTTGTATTATATACGCTTCCGCCACCCAAATAAAATCATCAAGCCTCACTCCAACGCTTGATGAGTTGTAAGATTTCAGAGTCATGTCATCCACCTCACTGTGACATATCCACCACCACTTTTATTACGAGTCAGTAGTTATGCCACCATACTCTTGTGTCATACCCGCCTTTATGTATAATATAGGCGTGCTTGTAATAAATTGTTGTGCATCCTTAGCTCAACCATGTATAATATTTAGTACTGCTGGATTTCTGTACCAAGGTTTTGTCTGCCAGTAAGAAGGATTCTTCTGTACTGGTCAACACAAAGGTCGGCTTTTCAATAAATGTTTTATTGGAAAGGCGGTCCTGACAAAAACTTGAGCAGCTTTAAGTTGCTCGAAAAGCTCATTGATGTTGGGAAGTGGGTACTTGTTCTTTATTGTTTTCTTGTTCAATGGGTGGTAGTCGACACAAAGTCGGTCCGTGCCATTGATAACACACAAGTATAGGGGATCACAACAGTTTTCAAGGGAAAGTATTCAACCCAAATTCATTGATTCGACACAAGGGGAGCCAAAGAATATTCTGAAGTATTAGCAGCTGAGTTGTCAATTCAACCACACCTGGAAACTTAATATCTACAGCAAAGTATTTAGTAGCAAAGTAATATGATAGTAATGGTAACGGTAGCAAAAGGTAACAGTAGTAAAAGTAGTGTTTTTGGTATTTTGTAGTGATGATAGCAATAGCAACGGAAAAGTAAATAAGCGAAGAACAATATATGAAAAGCTCGTAGGCAATGGATCGGTGATGGAGAATTATGCCCGATGTGGTTCATCATGTAACAATCATAACCTAGGGTGACACAGAACTAGCTCCAGTTCATCAATGTAATGTAGGCATGTATTCCGAATATAGTCATACATGCTTATGGAAAAGAACTTGCAAGACATATTTTGTCCTACCCTCCCGTGAGGTTTTAGGGCATGCCGGCGGCTCCGTATCGTAAAACGTGATGAATTCTTCTCTCTGATTTTTTTCTCCCCGAAACCAAATATATAGAGTTGGAGTTGAGGTCGGAGGAGGTCAAGGGGGGCCACGAGGTAGGGGGCGCGCCCTAGGGGGGCAGGCACGCCCCCCCACCCTCGTGGACAGGTGGTGGACCCCCTGGCCTTCATCTTTTGCAAGGATTTTTTAATTTCGAAAAGTTGTTCCGTGAAGTTTCAGGTCATTCAGAGAACTTTTGTTTCTGCACATAAATAACACCATGGTAATTCTGCTGAAAACAGCGTTAGTCTGGGTTAGTTCCATTAAAATCATGCAAGTTAGAGTCCAAAACAAGGGCAAAAGTGTTTGGAAAAGTAGATACGACGGAGTGGTATCAACTCCCCCAAGCTTAAACCCTTGCTTGTCCTCAAGCAATTCAGTTGATAAACTGAAAGTGATAAAGAAAAACTTGTACAAACTCTGTTTGCTCTTGTTGTTGTAAATATGTAAAGCCAGCATTGAAGTTTTCAGCAAAGATTATGACTAACCACATTCGCAATAACGCTTAGGTCTCAAGTTTACTCATATCAATGGCATAATCAACTAGCGAGCAATAATAATAAATCTCGGATGACAACACTTTCTCAAAACAATCATAATATGATATAACCAGATGGTATCTCGCTAGCCCTTTCTAAGACCGCAAAACATAAATGCAGAGCACCTTTAAAGATCAAGGACTGACTAGACATTGTAATTCATGGTAAAAGATATCCAGTCAAGTCATACTCAATGTAAACTAATAGTAATGAATGCAAATGACAGTGGTGCTCTCCAACTGGTGCTTTTTAATAAGAGGATGATGACTCAACATGAAAGTAAATAGATAGGCCATTCGTAGAGGGGAGCAAGGATTTGTAGAGGTGCCAGAGCTCAGTTTTGAAATAGAGATGAATAATATTTTGAGCGGTATACTTTCATTGTCAACATAACAACCAAGAGATGGCAATATCTTCCATGCTACACACATTATAGGCGGTTCCCAAACAGAATGGTAAAGTTTATACTCCCCCTTCCACAAACAAGCATCAATCCATGGCTTGCTCGAAACAACGAGTGCCCCCAACTAACAGAAGTCCCAGGGGGAGTTTTGTTTGCAATTATTTTGATTTGATTTGCATAAAGCATGGGACTGGGCATCCCGGTGACCAACCATTTTTCTCGTGAGTGAGGAGCGGAGTCCACTCTTGAGAATAACCCGCCTAACATGGAAGATATGAACAACCCTAGTTGATACATGAGCTATTCGAGCATACAAAACAGGATATTTATTTGAAGGTTTAGAGTTTGGCACATACAAATTTACTTGGAACGGCAGGAAGATACCATATATAGGTAGGTATGGTGGGCTCATATGGAATAACTTTGGGGTTTATGGAGTTGGATGCACAAGCAGTATTCCCCCTTAATATAGGTGAAGGCTAGAAAAAGACTGGGAAGCGACCAGCTAGAGAGCGACAACAGTCATGAACATGCATTAAAACTAATTAACACAGAATGCAAGCATGAGTAGGATATAATCCACCATGAACATAAATATCGTGAAGGCTATGTTGATTTTGTTTCAACTACATGCGTGAACATGCGCCAAGTCAAGTCACTTAAATCATTCAGAGGAGGATACCACCCCATCATACCACATCACAACCATTTCAATAGCATGTTGGCACGCAAGGTAAACCATTATAAGCTCCTATCTAATCAAGCATGGCACAAGAACTATGATCTCTAGTTGTCATTGCAAACATGTTTATTCATAATAGGATGAATCAGGAACGATGAACTAATCATATTTAAAAAAACAAGAGAGGTCGAGTTCATACCAGCTTTTCTCATCTCAATAAGTTCATCATATAATCATCATTATTTCCTTTCACTTGCACGACTGAATGATGTGGATAATAATAATAGTGCACATGCATTGGACTAAGCTGGAATCTGCAAGCATTCAATAAACAGGAGAAGACAAGGCAATATGGGCTCTTTTGTCAGATCAACAATAATGCATATAAGAGCCACTTCAACAATTTAATTATGGTCTTCTCCTATCGACCCCCAAAGAAAAGAAAAGAAATAAAACTACTTACATGGGAGAGCTCCCAACAAGTAAAAGAAGAACAAGATATCTTTTTGGGTTTTCTTTTTAATTACTGCTACAAGTATAGAAAGTAAACTAATTAAAAGCTACAACTAATTTTTTTGGTTTTTCTTAAGGTTTATCAAACACACAAGAAGAAAGCATAAACAGGGAAATAAACTAGCATGTATGATACAATGAAAAAGTATGAGCACCGACATCTGGCAATGAGTGTGTGAACATAAATGTAATGTCGGTGAGAAGTAAGTACTCCCCCAAGCTTAGGATTTTGGGCCTAAATTGGTCTATGGCCACAGTTGTCCTGGCGGATATCCATAATAATAGTTGGGGTCGTACTGCGAAGAAGGAGACTCCGATTGCCACTGGTTGGCAATCATCTCCGGATCCCACTGGTAATTATACTGTCGTGGAGGATCAACTTGTGGTTCCAGCTCTGGCTCTGTGGCTGATGTAGGGTTCCGATAGGCGTGAATAGCCTCTAACGGAACATGGTACTGGCCTACAGATAAATCAAACAAGCAAGGAGCAGGCAGGGTAATAGTCTCAGGATGATGTTTATTAAAGAACAATTTGTATTTAAGCTCTCCTTCCCTATTCTTTACAATAAAATCATGTGCCACCATACTCTTATAATCTAAATAAACACGAGGCGACACCTTTTCTTCCTTCTCATAATGCCTAATAGGTATGTTAAAATGTGCAGCTAGGCATGAAGCATAGATGCCTCCAAAGATGGGGCCCTTTGTACGGTTCAGACTTAAGCATTTAGCAATAATGTCGCCCATACTAACAGAGTTATCACTGAATAAACCGTGGAGCAAAATAATAATATCAGGAACACTAAGTGTCGGTGTCAAAACCGGCGGATCTCGGGTAGTGGGTCCCGAACTGTGCGTCTGGGCCGAATGGTAACAGGAGGAAGGGAACACGATGTTTTACCCAGGTTCGGGCCCTCTTGATGGAGGTAAAACCCTACGTCCTGCTTGATTAATATTGATGATATGGGTAGTACGAGAGTAGATCTACCACGAGATCAAGGAGGCTAAACCCTAGAATCTAGCCTATGGTATGATTGTTGTATATGGAGTTGATTGCCTATGGACTACAACCCTCCGGTTTATATAAACACCGGATAGGGTTAGGGTTACATAGAGTCGGTTACAATGGTAGGAGATCTTGAATATCCGCATCGCCAAGCTTGTCTTCCACGCCAAGGAGAGTCCCATCCGGACACGGGATGAAGTCTTCAATCTTGTATCTTCATAGTCCAGGAGTCCGGCTGAAGGTATAGTCCGGCTACCCGAACACCCCCTAATCCAGGACTCCCTCAGTAGCCCCTGAACCAGGCTTCAATGACGATGAGTTCGGCGCGCAAATTGGCTTCGGCATTGCAAGGCGGGTTCCTCCTCCAAGTCCTTCATAGAAGATTGTAAACACCAAGAGTAGTGTCCGGCTCTGCAAAAATAAGCTTCCACATATTGCCATAGAGAGAATAATATTAACACAAATCAAATCTGCTGATGTATTCTGCAGTGCGTCATCACACTACAGCCAAGTCCTTCACTCGAATCGTTTTCACTCTTCCACCTCAGCGTGTTTTGCGAGGCGGTTTCCTTGGCACGTCTTGTCAAAGCAAAGATCGTGTGCCCCCATTTTACGGGATTCTCATCAATACGGACGTGGGTAACCCAATCATGCCTGTTAGCATGTTTTCTTGATTAAAGGCGAGTCCCAAACGGTTACGGGGAGGGCTCCTAGTATTCAACCTTTTATAAAGGGACCAGGGCCTTACTCCTTTTCTCCAATCCCAAAACAAGTTCGCCCGTCGCCTCGAGTTCCAACACCCTAGGCTTCAGATTCTGGGCGCCTCAGACCTTCGACAATGTCCGGTTCCGTCCTTCAAGGCCGATGGATGCCCTCCTCCGTCATGGAGGAGGACGTGCTAAAGTTGAGAGAGGCTAAGTTCTTGACCGCCGAAATTTCGCATAGGTTGCCTGCTTAAAGGCAGGCTATTCCCAGTCCCCAGCCCGGTGAGAGTGTAGTGTTCATGTCTCACTTCCTTCGGGGGTTAGGCTTCCCGATGGATCCCTTTGTGAGGGGGCTGCTGTTTTATTACGGGCTGGAATTTCATGACTTAGCTCCGGAGTCCATCCTCCACATTTCCTCATTCATCGTTGTGTGTGAAGCGTTCCTTCGTGTTACTCCTCACTTCGGATTATGGCTCAAGACTTTTGGAGTGGAGCCGAAGATGATCGAGGGATGGCACGCAGAGTGCGGAGGCGCTGTCATAAGTAAGAATGCTGATGCTCCATGGCCCGAGGGCTCCTTTCAAGAGGAGCTCGGCTTGTGGCAACGAGAATGGTTCTATATTACCGCTCCCAGGAGCGCCAAGTGGGCGGCGCCTCCTGCCTTTCGCTCGGGTCCCCCATCACGGCTAGCGTCATGGGTCAACAAAGGATTAGATTGGGGCTTATCCAAAGACGTGCCCTTGTTGCAGGGCCGCATCAGGGATCTCTTATAAAGAGACCTCAACCTGGTTAAGGTGATGCAGGTCATGCTGATTCGCCGAACACTGCCCGGCAAACGTCGCTCCCTTCGTCTGTGGGAGTTTAATCCGGAGGGACCACGAGCTCTCCATCATTTTATGGGCGCAACGCCCGTGGAGATGTATAAACTATTCTTCGGATCACAAATGATGTGTCCGGATTTGACCGAGGACGCAGGCCTAAGCTGCAATCGCCCGGATACCAAAGTAAGTAACCTTGTGCCCGGACCTACTATCCATATAATCGTCATAAGCTTGCCCCTAAAGGAGTTGTCCTTTTAAACAGGAGTGGATAGCGAAGGCAAAGCTGATCAGGTGTCCGGCTCCCCTTCCCGAAACCAGGCCAGATCCCGTGCTTGTCAGGATGTTGAAGATAATGCCTTTGGAGGGAAGTAAGGGGAAGGACAAGGGAACTATGGCCTCCTCGAAGGAGGCTGCTCCGAAGGGAGGAACCGACAATTCCTCTACCAAGGGGAAGAAGAGGGCCGCCTCTAATGACCCGGAGACCATGGCCCCGAAGCGGGGGAGAAAATCCTCGTCAGAGGGTCCGACGCCGGGGAGTTCCTCGGCCGAACTACGCCCTTAAAGGGATCAGCCCTCCAGCGAGCCGTAAGTAGAGAGAGGTTTTCCTTTTGAGGGATGAGAGAAATCCTTGATTTATATCTGAGAAGATTAACCGAAATTTTACCTTGTAGCTCGGACCTCAGCCTTTCTCAGCAGAGCTCGTCTTCGGGGGATCTTCTTCCGGAGATGATGGAGAGCGGGACGCCTCCCCCTGTCGTACCGCCTAGCGAGGCAGGCGACCCTGAGGTGTCATCACGGGGGGTTTCTCTGAATCCGGCAGGGGCGGAAGATAGCTATGTGGCCCCCAAGGCTCTTCGCGTCCGGCCTTCGAAAGAGGCCATAGGACAAGTCCGGCACCGTCTGGTGCTCGGCCGGAGGAGCTAAAGATTCTGCTGGGGCGAGCTTCCATCTCAGAGGAGCACCGTGCATTATTGGGCACGGTGATTGAAAGGATTTCATCTGCATAAAGCGGATTGCATGAGGCCGTCAAAAGTTTACTGACGGGTTTTGAGGTACGTTAGATAATGTACACTTTTGTCAGTTGCGCATAAGTAAGGTGCGCCCTGTGTAGATAGTAGCCCCTGAGACTCTGCGCGTTGTCAAGAAATGACGGCACACAGAGGATCATAATCCTAGGTCTAAGATGTCGCCTTTGAATGTAGGTGGCGAGGTGTCCGGAATCAACCCGAATTGATGATGTGGCCGAACTAAAGCGGCAACTGGACGTGGCAGATGCCGACATCGCGCTTGTCAACAAGTGGCTTGATGAGGCTCAAGGTATGTAATTCTTTGGGCGGCATCAGGTAAGAGGAGCTTCATGCTAGTGTCTTACAATGTGTGTGCTCGACGCAGATGGTACGGCCGCCGTGGAGAATCTTAGGGCAGAACTTGCTCGAGCTAAGGAGCAAGCCAGAAAAAGCGATGCGGCTGCCGAGAAGGCCCTTGAAGAGCTGAGAGCCGAACAGGCTGCTCATTGCCGAAGCAAGGAGGAGATGGCCGAGATGGCCGAAAAGTTAAAAAGTGCTACCGACCGTTGCAGACTTCTTGAAAAAGAAGACCAGGCGAAATAGACGGACTTAGAAAAGGCCATTGCCAATGCCAAGGACGCGCGCTCTGCGATGAGAGCTACGAAGGAGGAGCTGCATCAGGCTGAACAGATTGCGGCTGGAAAGCCCTTTATGCTGCGAAGGAAATTTTGTGATCCGAAGTTTGCTCCGTTGGACTGGATGTGGAGTGTGGAGGATACCTATCTGGACTTGGCAGCGAGTGCTGCTGATGCGACCGAACACTTTCAAGATCAGAAAGATCGCGAAGTGGAAAGCCTTTTCTGGTCATAGTTTCACAAACCAGAGCGTCCACTGGCAGTGGATGATCATTTGGCTCAATGGGCCAAACTGAATAGGTTGTCTGGACTCGCCATGAAGTACGTCATGGGTCACCTATGGCCGGGGAGATCGGAGTCGAAGAGTTATTTCAGCTTGGTGCAGCAATTCCTTGACGCGGTGCCACGTATAAATGCAATGAAGAGGTCAGCATGCATAGAGGGCGCTAGGATGGCTCTTGCCCGTGTTAAGATATACTGGGCAGAGATGGAGACCATCGTTGTTGCGTCCCGAGATTCAGACAAAAGCCGAGTACCCTCCGAGCACTATTTTCAGGAAGTTCTTGAAGGCGCTCGTGTAATAGAGACGCAGTGCCCGAAAGATGCTATGTTATGATAGCATATGTATTTATAAAGTAATATATTGATAAACTGTAGTGGCATTTTTTATACTTGTGCCTCCAAGTATTGGGAACACCTCCTGTGCGGCCGTTTTAAGATATATATATATATATATATATATATATATATATATATATATATATATATATATATATATATATATATATATATATATAGAATCTGAAAGATGGCACTCATTGGCTTCAGCCCCCACGCACATAGTGCGGGGGTGCTCCCAGAAGACGCATTTTCACACTTAACCCAACGTCTTGGTCCTACAAAGGAGGTGATAGCGCAGCGGGCCAGGCAACCAGACTATAATGCTTTAACACTTTCACTTAGCCATAGGAGTTTGACAATGAGACTCTTTAGGTAGCTCCTTGGTGGCAGCTGCGCTCGTCCGAATTCGGGGCGCGTATGTGCCTGACCGGGAAGCGGCCCTTCATTAAAGCGAAGGAATCCGATAGATTCCGATAGGTCATCAAGTGGCTGACCAGTCTCACGCTACATCATGACAGTCAGTTTTCGGCTTTCTCTACTGAGGTGCTCGCCCGGCCGAACCGGGGGCACAATCGCAATAGTTCTCCTGGTGCTACCTTAGCCGATAGAGCGGAACGTAAGGTAGCCGAACTTAGGAGTCGGGCAACCCAACATTTGACCAAAGACATGATTCGGAGCTGATGCATATAATGCCAAAACTCGCGATGCGGAACACTCCCTAAGGTGTTTGGTCTTTATGAGTGCGGGCGAAACAACACTCTTTATTAAAAAAGCCCCTAGTGTCCAGGTACGTGCAAAAATTCTGACGTGGCCACATGCCAAGACGCCAGCCTCCTCCTTGGTTATATTAGAAAGAAAACACCAGGGGATGTGTAGCAACAAGAGACAGGAAAATAGGTTTATGCAGGGTCTTAATCTAAAAAGAATCCTTTAGGACGGGTCCCTACTGCACGTCTGCACCTGTGTCTCCATTGTGCCGTGTCCTGGACAGGCGCCGCACGACATTCATCTATAAAAGAGAGGAACTGAGTTGAAAACGGGTCGTGCCGAAAAAGTTTAAAATAAGCAAAGTATAAAGTAAGATATATAAGATTGAGCTTTATTGTCTCTTATTGTATATGCGTGGAGCCCCTAGTGCGGGGGTATATGGCTTCTAGGCCTGCATCAATGATGATTTTGCACCGAACTCGTCCGTCCGTGTTCGTGGTCTTGAATGACCTATTTCGAAGTTTCTATTGGCCGGTGAGGCCATTTTGCTGTGGGGCTGTCAAAGGGGCCGCACAGTCCTCCGCTTGGGGAGGCGCACTTTAGTGCTTCCCCTTCAAAGAGATGATGCCTCTTGGACCGGGCATCTTAAGCATAAGAGATGCATAATGCGGTATTGCGTTAAAGTGAGCGAAAGCTTCGCGTCCCAGTAGTGCTTGAAAGCGACTTGAGAACGGGACGATATGGAAGGTCAGCTTTTCGCGGCGGAGGTTATCGGCAGAGCCGAATATGAGTTCAAGCCGGAGAAGACCCATACAATGGGTGTCTGGACCAGGTATTACCACTTGAAAGGAGGTTTTGCTATGGCGGATTCTTGCTGGGTTTATTCCCATGTGCTGGATTGTATCCTGATATATCAGGTTTAGTCCACTACCGCCGTCCATAAGGACATTTGGAAACCAGAGTCCGCCAATTATTGGATCGAGTATCAAGGCAGTCCAGCCTACATTCTTGATATTCCTAGAATAATCTAGCTGATCGAAGATGATCGGTTTTGACAACCAGTGGCAGGACCCTTTGGGCCGTGTGGTGCGTACCTTTACGGGCGCCGCACGTTTTGTTATGTGAAGTGAGTTTACTGTTTTTACTTCTTGTGGGAAGTTCTTTTGTTTCCTGGTGCTCTGCTTTTGGGGTTCGTCCTCGTCTTCGCTTGGTGTGTCGAGCCCCTTGTGTTCGGCATTGAGTCTGCCGGATTGTTTGAAAACCCAACAGTCTCTGTGGGTATGGTTAGCAGGCTTCCCGGGAGTACTGTGTATCAGACATATCCTGTCCAGGATTTTACTTAGGTTGGATGGATCGTCCCTGTTATCCTGGGGGGCGATTTTTCCTGATTTTGTCGTGAGCCTTTGAATCCAGCATTGACTGTCATGCTCTTTCGACTTTTGTCCTTAGTCCAGCGACGGTCCTTGTTGCGTCGCGGTTTTCTATTTCCATCCCTAGTTTCGGATGTACTTGGGTCGCTGGGGCTGCACCTTGCCAACCAGTTGTCCTCCCCTGCACAAAAGCGGGTCATGAGGCTTGTTAGTGCGGCCATTGTTCTTGGCTTTTCTTGGCCGAGGTGTCTGGCGAGCCATTCGTCTCGGACGTTATGCCTGAAAGCTGCTAAGGCTTCGGCGTCTGGACAGTCGACTATCTGATTCTTTTTAGTGAGGAATCTATTCCAGAACTGCTGAGCTGATTCTCCGGGTTGTTGAGTTATGTGACTAAGATCGTCTGCATCCGGAGGGCGAACATAGGTCCCTTGAAAGTTTGCTCGGAAAACATCCTCGAGCTCTTCCCAGCTTCCAATTGTGTTTTCGGGAAGGCTTTTAAGCCAATGCCGGGCTGGCCCTTTAAGCTTAAGGGGTAGATATTTTATGGCGTGGAGATCATCTCCTCTAGCCATGTGTATGTGGAGGATATAATCCTCGATCCAGACTCCAGGGTATGTTGTTCCATCATATGCCTCTATGTTTACGGGTTTGAATCCCTCTAGGAATTCATAGTCCAGGACCTCATCGGTGAAACATAGGGGGTGTGCGGCGCCCCTATATTTGGGTGTGCTAGATTCTGATGATGGCTTCATAGCGTTTCTTACGAGAGCTTGCTTTCTTGGCCCATAAATGGACCTGACTGGGCCATGATGCGAATCCTTAGGTGGGTCGCATGCCGATTTAGGTGCGGCACCGCTTGCCGCTTTATGGGCTCGTCTATCCGACCGTGTGGCTTTTTCATTTTTTGAACGCGAGAGCTCTAGGGCCTCTTCGTCGAATTCAGGCAGTAGCTTTCTTTTCGGATAGCTTTTAGTGCGGCGACTGTCGCCGTACTTATCTGTGGTGTTGATTATTTTGCTCCATCTAATCCGGAGTGCGTCTTCCGCTGTTTTTAGCTTCCGCTTCTGCTTCTTTAGGCTGTGTGCAGTTGCAACGAGCCTCTCGTGGAGGTTCTTCTGCTCCATAGGTTTATTCGGCGTGAGGTCATCCGGAATGCCGTTTTTGCCGGAGGAGGTATGTTTGGTTTCTCTATCCGTGTTGCCCTGTTCGGACGGTTGCTCTAAGGCCTGCTCGTCGTCTACCGGCTCGTCCTGCTCTATGGCTGGGTTTTTGTTGAGGCGGGGCTTGGGTCGGCGTTTACGCCGATGCTTTGATTGCTTTTCGGGGGGTCGATCTCCCGTCCCATCCCCTGTTCCCTCATTGTCGCTTCCTTTAGGGGTATCCACCATGTACACATCGTGAGATGAGGTGGTTGTCCAATGCCCTATGGGCGTTGGTTCGTCGGTATCTCCTGCATTGTCATCCATGCTGTCGATGTCTCCAGAGTCGAAGTTGAGCACGTCGTTTAAATTGTCGACAGTGGCTACCAAGTGGGTGGTGGGTGGGCTTTGAATTTCTTCATCGTCCGTATCCCATCCTTGCTGACCGTAGTTTGGCCAGGGCTCTCCTGATAAGGAGAGAGTCTTGAGAGAGTTCAGGATATCGCCACAAGGCGAGTGCTGAAAGATGTCTGCGGCGGTAAACTCCATTATCGGCGCCCAATCGGATTCGAATGGCAGGGGCGCGGGGGGTTCGGAGTCTGGGGAGGAGTCCGGATCCTCGGAGTCATGGGTCGTGCAGAGTGCGGGGCTAGCGTTCTGCTCGATTGCTTTCGGGATCCCAGCCCCCGAGGTGACGTCCAACCGTTCATCCTCAATTGGTGCAATAGGCTTTGAGTTAGGGGTCGGAGCCGATGCGTGTGCAGCCCCCAGGACACTGTCCGGGGGCAGAGCTGGATCATGCCCCTCGAGATAGTGCGGCGCACTTGGCCGTGGCTCGAACCCGTCAAAGATCAAGTCTCCGCGGATGTCAGCCGTGTAGTTTAAGCTTCCAAACCTGACTTGATGGCCAGGGGCGTAGCTTTCAATCTGCTCCAAGTGGCCGAGCGAATTGGCCCGCAGAGCGAAGCCGCCGAAGACGAAGATCTGTCCGGGGAGAAAAGTCTCACCCTGGACCGTATCGTTGTTGATGATCAAAGGAAGCATCGGGCCTAAAGGCGACAACACAGAGGAACTCTCAATGAAAGCACCAATGTCGGTGTCAAAACCAGCGGATCTCGGGTAGTGGGTCCCGAACTATGCATCTAGGCCGGATGGTAACATGAGGCAGGGAACACGATGTTTTACCCTGGTTCGGGCCCTCTTGATGGAGGTAAAACCCTACGTCATGCTTGATTAATATTGATGATATGGGTAGTACAAGAGTAGATCTACCACGAGATCAAGGAGGCTAAACCCTAGAAGCTAGTCTATGGTATGATTGTTGTATATGGAGTTGATTGCCTATGGACTACAACCCTCCGGTTTATATAGACACCGGATAGGGTTAGGGTTACATAGAGTCAGTTACAATGGTAGGAGATCTTGAATATCCGCATCGCCAAGCTTGTCTTCCACGCCAAGCAGAGTGCCGTCCGGACATGGGGCGAAGTCTTTAATCTTGTATCTTCATAGTCCAGGAGTCTGGCTGAAGGTATAGTCCGGCTACCCGAACACCCCCTAATCCAGGACTCGCTCACTAAGGTTTCCACAGTTTCCGCGACCAATTAAGCAACGACTAGCAAATATTGCAAAATAGCGTAAAACAAGAAAATGTATGCTAGTGATTCGTGCATCGGAAACCTTCCTCGTTTCCCCTACAATGATGATATCAATAAACCCATCCACATCGCTGCAATGTGGTTCCTCTGTCGTGCCCTCGAAAGGGACCAAACAAACCCGACAAAAATCATAAAGTGACATCTCCTTATGCTCATCATATAAATAAAACTGCACCGTAGGTGGTGAGCTCCTAGAATGGAAATGAAAGTATTGCACAAAGATATTTGTGAGTAGGAGATACTGATCGCATTGGTCATGTAGGAAAGCGGTGAGGCCTGCATTCTTAGCCAATTCATAAAAATCTTCATAAATCCTGGCTGCTCTCAAGAAATCATCGGAAGGCCATTCACACGACCGAACCTCCATGGTGCGAGACAGATTATATTTGGGCTTCTGTGCCTTTTCCTTCGAGCTTCGGCTCAATGAGCCCCTCAAAAGTCTCTTCATTGTTTTATGAAAAATTCTGAAATTTTTAGTAACTTCAAAATAAAAGTAAACCAAACTCAATAATATTGATAGCAACTACTCCTACAAGTGCCTAGGGCCTATATCATGCATCAAAACTACTTTTGACCATATAAATTTGACATGCAAGCTCAAGAACATGGTCACCTAGGCAGCAAAAATTGCAATGAATAAAGCACTAGAACAAAAACTAATTGGACCAATGGAGGATTCACATACCAAGGAACAATCTCTCCAAGCAGTTTTGTGAGAGGTGCTTTGAGCAAGGAGATTGAAAATGGCAGCAAAATGAGCTTGGACTCGGGTTTGAGCTGGATATTCGTGTTTGGGGGAGGAAGAAGGAGTGTGTGGGTGAAAGGATAAGTGGAGGAGAGCCACCATGGGCCCACGAGGCAGGGGGGTGCGCCCATGGGATAGGGCGCGCCCCTCACCCTCGTGGCCAGGTGCCAGCTCCTCCTGCTGTGTTCTCAGTGCCAAATATTCTCAAATATTCTAGAAAAAATCATATTTAAATTTCAGGGCATTTGGAGAACTTTTATTTTCGGGGTATTTTTATATTGTACGGATAATCAGATAACAGACAGAAAACACTATTTTTATTTTATTTTATATAAATAACAGAAAGTAAAAGGAGGGTACAGCAAGTTGTGCCTTCTAGTTTCATCCATCTCATGCTCATCAAAAGGAATCTACTAACAAGGTTGATCAAGTCTTGTTAACAAACTCATTCCGAATAACATGGAACCGGAGAAATTTCGAATAACACTATGTTACCTCAACGGGGATATGCACATCCCCAATAATAAGAATATCATATTTCTTATTGATAGTAGGAAGAGGAAATTCAAAACCTCCAAATATAATCGATGGAATTTTTCCAATAGAGTTGATACTATGAACTTGAGGTTGTTTCCTCGGAAAGTGTACCGTATGCTCATTACCATTAACATGAAAAGTGACATTGCCTATAGTGCAATCAATAACAGCCCCTGCAGTATTCAAAAAGGGTCTTCCAAGAATAATAGACATACTATCGTCCTCGGGAATATCAAGAATAACAAAGTCCGTTAAAATAGTAACGTTTGCAACTACAACATGCACATCCTCACAAATACCGACAGGTATAGCAGTTGATTTATCAGCCATTTGCAAAGATATTTCAGTAGGTGTCAACTTATTCAAATCAAGTCTACTATATATAGATAGAGGCATAACACTAACACCGGCTCCAATATCACATGAAGCAGTTTTAGCATAGTTTCTTTTAATGGAGCATGGTATAGTGGGTACTCCTGGATCTCCAAGTTTCTTTGGTATTCCACCTTAAAAGTATAATTAGCAAGCATGGTGGAAATTTCAGCTTCTGGAATCTTTCTTTTATTTGTAACAATATCTTTCATATACTTAGCATAAGGATTCATTTTGAGCATATCAGTTAATTGCATACGCAAAAAGATAGGTCTAATCATTTCAGCAAAGCGCTCAAAATCCTCATCGTCCTTTTTCTTGGATGGTTTGGGAGGAAAAGGCATGGGTTTCTGAACCCATGGTTCTCTTTCTTTACCATGTTTCCTAGCAACAAAGTCTTTCTTATCATAGCATTGATTCTTTGATTGTGGGTTATCAAGATCAACAGCAGGTTCAGTTTCTATATCATTATCATTACTAGGTTGGGCATCAACATGAACATTATTGTTAACATAATCACTAGATTCAGGTTCATTACCAGATTGTGTTTCAGCATCAGAAATAGAGATGTCATTTGGATTCTCAGGTGTTTCAATAACAGGTTCACTAGAAGCATGCAAAGTCCTATCACTTTTCTTTTTCTTCCTTTTAGAAGGACTAGGTGCATCTATATTATTTCTCTGAGAATCTTGCTCAATTCTCTTAGGATGGCCTTCAGGATATAAAGGTTCTTGAGTCATTTTACCACCTCTAGTCACAACTCTAACAACGTTATCATTATTCTTACTATTCAATTCATTGAGCAAATCATTTTGAGCTTTAAGTACTTGTTCTACTTGAGTGGTAACCATAGAAGCATGTTTACTAATAAGTTTTAGTTCACCTTTGACATTAGCCATATAATCACCCAAGTGTTCAAGCATATTTGAATTTTTTCAATTGTCTACCAAAATAAGCATTAAAATCTTGTTGCTTAACCATAAATTTATCAAACTCATCTAATCACGGGCTAGCAAACTTAGTAAATGGGATTTCAGCTTTATCATATCTATAGAGAGAATTTACCTTTACTACCTATGTCGGGTTATCAAGACCATGAGTTTCTTCAATAGGTAAAGGATTAAGATCGTATGTTTCTTCAACAGGCGGTAAATTAAGACCATGTATTTCTTCAATAGGAGGTAAATTCTTAACATCTCCAGCTTTAATACCTTTTTCTTTCATAGATTTCTTTGCCTCTTGCATATCTTCAGGACTGAGAAATAGAATACCCCTCTTCTTCGGAGTTGGTTTAGGAATAGCCTCAGGAATTGGCTCCGGAGCTGGCTCAGGAAGTGTCCAATTATTTTCATTTGTCAACATATTATTCAACAGAATTTCAGCTTCATCCGGTGTTCTTTCCTTGAAAACATAACTAGCACAACTATCCAGGTAATCTCTGGAGGCATCGGTTAGTACATTATAAAAGATATCAAGTATTTCATTTTTCTTAAGAGGATGACAGGAAAAGCATTAAGTAACTTGAGAAGCCTCCCCCAAGCTTGTGGGAGACACTCTTCTTCAATTTGCACAAAATTATATATATATCCCTTAAAGCAGCTTGTTTCTTATGAGCAGGGAAATATTTAGCAGAGAAGTAATAAATCATATCCTGGGGGCTACGCACACAACCAGGATCAAGAGAATTAAACCATATCTTAGCATCACCCTTTAATGAGAACGGAAATATTTTAAGGATATAAAAGTAACGAGTTCTCTCATCATTAGTGAATAGGGTGGCTATATCATTTAATTTAGTAAGATGTGCCATAACAGTTTCAGATTCATAGCCATGAAAAGGATCAGATTCAACCAAAGTAATTATATCAGGATCAACAGAGAATTCTTAATCCTTATCGGTAACAAAGATAGGTGAAGTAGCAAAAGCAGGGTCAGGTTTCATTCTAGCATTAAGAGATTGTTGCTTCCATTTAGCTAATAACCTCTTGAGCTCGTATCTATCTTCACAAGCTAAAATAGCTAAAGAAGCTTCTTTATCAAAAACATAACCCTCAGGAATAACAGGTGAGTCTTCATCATCACTTTCATCAATATTATCAGATTCAATATTTTCATTCTCTCTAGCCCTAGCAAGTTGTTCATCAAGAAATTCACCAAGTGGCACAGCAGTATCAAGCATAGAAGTAGTTTCATCATAAGTATCATGTATAGCAGAAGTGGCATGATCAATAACATGCGACATATCAGAATGAATAGCACAAGCAGGTTTAGGTGTCGCAAGCTTACTCAAAACAGAAGGTGAATCAAGTGCAGAGCTAGATGGCAGTTCCTTACCTCCCCTCGTAGTTGAGGGATAAATCTTAGTTCTCGGATCTTTCAACTTCTTCATAATGATAAGCTGATATAAATCCCAAGTGACTCAAAGAATAGAGCTATGCTCCCCGGCAACGGCGCCAGAAAATAGTCTTGATAACACACAAGTATAGGGGATCGCAACAGTTTTCGAGGGTAAAGTATTCAACCAAAATTTATTGATTCAACACAAGGGGAGCCAAAGAATATTCTCAAGTATTAGCAGCTGAGTTGTCAATTCAACCACACTTGGAAACTTAATATCTACAGCAAAGTATTTAGTAGCAAAGTAATATTATATACTAATGGTAATGGTAGCAAAAGGTAACAGTAGTAAAAGTAGTGTTTTTGGTATTTTGTAGTGATGATAGCAATAGCAACGGAAAAGTAAATAAGCGAAGAACAATATATGAAAAGCTCATAGGCAATGGATCGGTGATGGAGAATTATGTCGGATGTGGTTCATCATGTAACAATCATAACCTAGGGTGACACAGAACCAGCTCCAGTTCATCAATGTAATGTAGGCATGTATTCCGAATATAGTCATACGTGCTTATGGAAAAGAACTTGCATGACATCTTTTGTCCTACCCTCCCGTGAGGTTTTAGGGCTTTGCGGTGGCTCCGTATCGTAAAATGCGATAAATTCTTCTCTCTAATTTTTTTCTCCCCGAAACCAAATATATAGAGTTGGAGTTGACGTCGGAGGAGCTCCAGGGGCCCACGAGGTAGAGGGCGCGCCCTAGGGGGGCAAGCGCGCCCCCACCCTCGTGGACAGGTGGTGGCCCCCCTGGCCTTCATCTTTTGCAAGGATTTTTTAATATTTCCGAAAAGTTATTCCGTGAAGTTTCAGGTCATTCCGAGAACTTTTGTTTCTGCACATAAATAACACCATGGTAATTCTGCTGAAAACAGCGTCAGTCTGGGTTAGTTCCATTCAAATCATGCAAGTTAGAGTCCAAAACAAGGGCAAAAGTGTTTGGAAAAGTAGATACGACGGAGATGTATTAGCCATCCTTCTTCTGGACAAAAAGAACACCACAACCCCATGGAGATGAACTCGGTCTAATCAGACCCAGACGCTCTTGTTCATCGAGCTGTTTCTTCAATTCCTTTCATCCAAGCTTGTAAGGACGTTTGCAAACAGGTTCCGTGCCAGGTTCAAGATCGATGACAAATTCAACTGGCCGGTGAGGAGGCATTCCTGGAAGCTCTTCTGGAAAGACGTCTTGATATTCACAAACGACTGGAATCTGAGAGATGGCATCATACTCACCCTTCTCACTGAGAGAAAACTATCAAATGGTATCATCCCGACGGCAAAGATGATCACATCCTCAAAAGAGTGTGTCAATTGAATCTGCCTGGCAGCACAATCAAGCTGAGCCTTGTGCTTAGAAAGCCAGTCCATGCCGAGAATTAAATCAATATCCGAGTCACCAAGGACAATTGGAGAGGACATGAATTCATAGTCTCCAAACTAGACAGAGACATTGGGAGCAACCAAACTAGAAGTCATAAGTTTTCCCGGAGAAACAACTTGCATGACTTTGGACAAAACCTCTGTGTCAACATTATGCTCCGATGCAAATGGGAATGACATGAAAGAATGCGATGCACCAGTATCAAAAAGAACTTTTGCAGGAATAGTTAACTGGAAGGTTACCCATGATCACTTCTGAAGAATCCTCTGCCTGAGCTGCGTTTATCATGTTGACCTTAGCATGCTTGGGATTATGCTTGACCACTGCATTGCTGGCAGATCTCACAGGAGGAGGAGGTGGAAGGCGCCTTTGGTTGAAGCATTTGTTCGCATAATGCCCTTTCTGTTGACACTTGTTGCAAGTAACCTCTGAGAGCGGACGGTGATAAGGAGCACTTGACCTTGGAGCATGAGACGAAGCTTTGTTCTGATAGCCTGGGTTGGGTGGGTGGGAAGATCCATTGCCACCTTTACTCTTCTGCTGATAAGGCTGACGGAACGGAGGAGGAGGAGGCAACCAGAACTTCTGTTGCTTAGTTGCCACTTGAGTTGAAGAAGAAGATGGAGTTGCATCCCTGACTCTCTTCTTAGAAGTATCGCACTTGAGCTGAGCGGCCTCTTGCTTTAGTGCCATGTT
The DNA here is from genome assembly GCF_002162155.2 of Triticum dicoccoides. Classification (NCBI taxonomy): domain Eukaryota; kingdom Viridiplantae; phylum Streptophyta; class Magnoliopsida; order Poales; family Poaceae; genus Triticum; species Triticum dicoccoides. The sequence goes on from NC_041386.1 coordinate 521,542,996, forward strand.
GTAGAATTCATAAATCATGCTCTTCTCATCAGGGAGCTAATTGCAGATCTTCTCTGAGGCCACCTCTGAATTGATAAATCATGCTCTTCTCATCAGGGACGTCTTGTTTAGCGAAGCGAGCGAGCCTCTAAAATAGGATGTTGTATTGGTAAACAGACATGCTGCCTTGCTTGATATTGCGGAACTCCTCGCGCTTACTCTCAGTAACACTTTGTGGAATGTGGTGAGCTTTGAATCTCGGCGGAAATCATCCAAGGTAATCACACGACCTCCTCTGGAATCTTTGTATTGTTGATACCACTCAGCAGCTTGGTCTTTGAGTTGGAACAAAGCAAACTTGACAAAGTCCTCAGGCCTGACATTGCTACACTCAAAATGTTTGCAGATATCCACGAGCCAGTCGTCGGCGTCTGTGGCCTCGACACAGTTACTGAAGGACTTCGGCTGGTTTGCGAGGAACTGATTGAGGGTAGCAAACTGAGCTTGATTATTGCCTTGGCCTTGATTTCCTTGGTTGCGATCTTGCAAGAGTTGCAAAAGCATCTGAGTGTTGGCGTTGGTGGCAGCCATGACAGCTTGCCATGCCTCCGGAGGTGGAGGTGGTGGCGGAGGTTCCGAATTCTAACGCGTTGGAGGAGCCATCCTGAAGAGGTTGACATCCGTTAGCATCTTGAAAGACATATATTCAAGCTGAATCAATGGATCGAAATTACAACATATATCCTTAAGATTCGAGCAAGAATGAACGAATGAATTCCAAAGTAAATCATCACACTTCTGTAAATTGAGAAGCTACTTAGATAAAGCTAGAAGAATAAAGCAACAAGGTATGGATATGAACAAATAATTGGTAAGGATTACCCAATCACAAACCAAATATCTGCGGGAAGAAATACTAGAGCTACTTGAATTCCCACCTATGGAACTCTTGAAACTTTCTGATTATGCAATCAGGTGTTGGGGATACAGGGGAAGCATAATATCTCACCCAAAACTAGCAAATCCTACATCCAGCTGTATCCATCCTTCAACACATAACCAAGAAACCTTCGGAAATCATCTACCTCAACCTTCGAAAAGCATCCATTATACGAGTTATGGCAATACTCCCTAACTCCCGCCCCAGTACTGGGTGGCGTCGAGGTTATCTCACCAACAACTGCATAAAAGAGATTTTCGATGTCGGTGAACTCAAGTATTGCAGAACTACAACGATAAAATTGTGATGACAACACCTCGGAGCTCAACTCAGGGACACTGCCACAACCCCTAAATGTCAGGAGGCACCAAGAACAATGTTCTCATCACAAAACCATCGAAACGATTCCAAGATACCCGCGTGATCCTATTTTTTTTTTGAAATTTGAGGAGAGAAGAGTCAAAACTCTACGTCAGGAGTCCTCACCAGAGCGACGAAGGGACTAAGGAGTAAAAAGAATCCTACTCTCAGATATATATATAATCCTATAAGACTCAAAACATTTTTCTAGACTCAACAACGTCAGCGATTCGATCAAGCAGGGGCTCCTAAGTCGGGGAAGGCTCTGATTACCAACTTGTAACACCCACAATGCGGCTATATCTCCCACGTGTCGGAGCACGACTTAGAGGCATAACCGTATGGTAGGCATGTCGCAAGGGGGGTAATCTTTACACATCCCATGTACTGAATAAGAAAGGGATAACGAGTTGGCTTACAATCGTCACTTCACACAATACATAAATATATCATACATCATCTAGAATACAATCAAGGTCCGACTACGGAACCAACATAAATAAAGACAACCCCAAATGCTAGATCCCCGATCACCCCAACTGGGCTCCTCTACTGATCATCCAGAAAAGACACATAGTAACGGCCCGAATCCTCGTCGAACTCCCACTTGAGTTCGGTAGCGTCCCCTGCACTGGCATCATCGGCACCTGCATCTGTTTTGGAAGTATCTGTGAGTCACGGGGACTCGACAATCTCACACCCTCGCGACCAAAACTATTTAAGCTTAAAGGTAGGAAAGGTAGTGAGGTGGAGCTGTAGCAAGCACTGGCATATATGGTGGCTAACTTACACAAAAGAGAGCGAGAAGAGGACCAAAGCACGGTCGAGAAGCTAATAATGATCAAGAAGTGATCCTGAGGCTACTTACGTTCAAGCATAACACGAGACCGTGTTCTCTTCCTGGACTTCGCCCAAAAGAGATCATCACGGCTAGTTACGCTATTGATTCATTTTAATTAAATTAAGTTTCAAGTTCTCTACAACCGGACATTAACAAATTCCCATCTGCCCATCACCGCGGGCACGGCTTTGGAAAGTTCAAAACCCTGCAGGGGTGTCCCAACTTAGCCCATCACAAGCTCTCACGGTCAACGAATGATATTCCTTCTCCCGGGAAGACCCGATCAGTCTTGGAATCCCGGCTACAAGACATTTCGACAATGGTAAAACAAGACCAGCAAAGCCGCCCGATGTGCCGACAAATCCTGATAGGAGTCGCACGTATCTCGTTCTCAAGGCACACCGGATGAGACATCCTACGAGTAAAACCCAACCTCAAGGTGCCCCGAGGTGGCCCCGCAGTCTACTCGGTTCGGACCAACACTCAGAGGAGCACTGGCCCGGGGGGGGGGGGTTTAAAATAAGAGGACCCTTGAGTCTGCAGAACCCAAGGTAAAGGGTATATGGTGGTAGGTAGGCAAATGGTAAAACCAAGGTTGGCCTTGCTGGAGGAGTTTTATTCAAGGCGAACTGTCAAGGGGTTCCCATAACACCCAACCGCGTAAGGAACGCAAAATCAAGGAACATAACACCGGTATGACGGAAACTAGGGCGGCAAGAGTGGGACAAAACACCAGGCATAAAGCCGAGCCTTCCACCCTTTACCAAGTATATAGATGCATTAAAGTAAACAAGATAAAATAATGATATCCCAACAATATCCATATTCCAACATAGAACAAACTTCATCTCCACCTGCAACTAGCAACGCTATAAGAGGGGCTGAGCAAAGCGGTAACATAGCCAAACAACGGTTTGCTAGGAAAGGTGGGTTAGAGGCTTGACATGGCAATATGGGAGGCATGATAAAGCAAGTGGTAGATATCGCGGCATAACAATAGAGCGAACAACTAGCAAGCAAAGATAGAAGTGATTTCATGGGTATGGTCATCTTGCCTGCAAAGTTTTCCGAGTTGACGAAAGCTTGATCCTTGTAAGCGTACTCAACAGGTTCCTCGATCACGTACTCGTCTCCCAGCTCTACCCAAAGCAAGAACACAAGCAAAGTACCAACAATCAATCACGGTGCAATGCGCAAGCAACATGATGCAAAACATGGCATGATATGTGAGATGTGATATGCAATGCATATGCGTGCTTCGGAAGGGAAAGATTTAACAAGGCCTCAACTTGGAAAACCAAGTGTGCTGCTGGAAAGATGAGATGATTTCGATCGAAATCTATATAAAGATCACCGGAATCGGATGCACGGTTTGCAAATGGCAAGCAAAGCAAGAATGTCACAATTCTGCAACAAGAAACTAAGCTACTGCACTCCAACATAGCAACAAAGAACATGGAAGTGATCTACTCAAGATGCTTGACAAAACATGAACACTGAGCTACGGCTAAATCGCACAAGAGCAGGTTCAAACAAGCATGGCAAAAGTGCAAAAGATATCAGCTTCACAAGCTTAGTGAAAATTACTAACATGCAGGAATAACATCAGGAAGCAATGTTTAGAGCAAGCAAACAACATTCTACAGGAACAAATCATAGAAAAACAAGGCATGGCATGAATCTACTCAAAGCATAGAACAAAAGTCCCTTACTGACCATGAGCCAAAAAGGCACAAAAGATATGATGGCACCCATGTAAACATAGCAAGTTTCGTTAACAGATTCAGACTTAGCAGAAAACTGAGCATGGCAAAACAGAATTATGAAGGCATCTTTGCGAGCTCGATTCACTCAACACAAGGCATTGAATGACAAGATAAGCATAGATTCAGCAATATGGCATGTTCAAGCAGCTAACCAAGGCAATAGAAAGTTTATAGCATGCTTGGATCAACTACAACAACCATGGCAAAATTGATTAACATGTAAACAATCTGCCAGGAACACTTTATAGCAAAAGTAGAGCAAGATTAAGTCATGCTAAGGCACTCCATAATTGCAAACAGGGGCATGGATGGATAGATCACAACCATATGTCCAAATCATCCTTAATGAAGCAACTCAAATAAAGCATGTATCCCACTGTAGCAACATGGTTATATGGCATCAAAATAACAGCAGACAAAAGACTTAGCCAATATCCTGAGATCCTGAAAACATCAATAACACGAAGGCTACTTTGCATGCTTGTGCTAGTCACCACATTTATCACAAAAATACATGGCAAGCACCACTGTAAAGATGGCATGGCATATATCAGAATACATGTAGAGCCCATGCCCATATGCAGCACACAATAATTGTAGCAAAAATGACAAATCCTCATACTCTGATAAGAATCAGCACCTAACAATTTATAGCACTCTTACATCAGAGGTTTAGGCATCAAGATGGACTCAAACAAGCATGTCACAATGGAACAAAATGAAGAGCACATCATGATGAACATTTTTATATATTGCACGCACAAAACGGAGCTACAGTCACAGAGATATGGCATCATGAACATGAGCATAAAATGTTCCAGAATAAGGGACTTAGTGGAAAAAGAGGGGTGCAGACCTCCGATCTAGGGTTCGGGCATGCTCCACGAGGTTCGTCGGAAATGTCACCGTGGTGGCCGGAGGAGCTCGAGCTCGCCAGATCAGGGCCGGGGAAGCTCGTCGGAGCCGCGAGGCGCCCGGATCCGCCCGGCTTCAGCGTAGACATCGGGCGGCGGAGGGCGGCGCGAAGGCGGCAGCGGTCGGCGGCGGCGTCGCCGGTGGGCGGATGCGGCGGCTCCCAGGCGGCGGCGCGGTGGAGGGGGCACGTGGGCTCGCGCGGGCCTGACTCGGGCCCCGCGGGCCGTGGCGGCGGTGGGCGGCGGAGAGGACACGTGGCGGCGCACTATCGGGCAAGACGGAGGCAGCGGACGTGTCCGGCGCCGGTGGACGCGTCCGGTGGCAGCGGGGGTGGATCTAGGGTTTTTGGACCGCGAATTTGAAGGAGGGGTGCACATATATATAGGTAGCAGGAGGTGGGAGTGTCCAAATGAGATGTAGTTTTCGACCACGCGATCGTGATCCGACAACGAAGGACATGGGATAGGTTTGGATGGGTTATTGGGCCGTTTTGGAGGGGTGTTGGGCTGCAACACACATGAGGCCTTTACGGTTCCCCGGTTAACCATTGGAGTATCAAACGGACTCCAAATGGCACGAAACTTGACAGGCGGTCTTCCGATGGTGTACCAAGGCCACTTGGAAAATCTCGGTCCATTCTGAGAACGTTTAACACCCACTCATGAAAAGAGACAAAAGGGGGCGCCGAAGGGCGTAGGAGTGTCGGATTGCAAAACGGACAACGAGGAAAATGCTCGGATGCATGAGACAAACACATATGCAAATGAGATGCACATTATGACATGATATTAAATGCATGACATGGACAAAATGCAAAACGAAGGCAAAACCCAACCACGAATCTCATAACTTAAAGCCGGAAATGGTAGAGTCGGAGTTACAGATATGGTAAGTTACACCCGGGGTGTTACACCTCCCCCAAGCTTGAGCGATGCTTTCTCCTTCGCGAGGCCAAAAATTGTATATATAATTATGATCATGATGAACCAAATGCATAGGATAAAACTTCTGATGAAATTCCAATTTCAATCGATTGTAGGTCCATGATCCAATATCATCACATAGCCTAAACCATGTCAATGCCTTTCCCTTCAAAGATAAAGGGAAGACCTTCTTGTTGATAACATCCTCAGGTATACCTGCAAGCTTAAATAATCCACAAACTTCATCCACATAGATTAGGTGCAAATCAGGATGCAGAGTTCCATCTCCTGTAAAAGGATTAGCTAGCAGTTTCTCTATCATACCCGAAGGAATTTCAATGTAAACATTTTCAGTAGGTTCAGTAGGTTGATGAGCAACTCTTTGCTCTACTGGTCGGGGTGAAGATACCCCGAACAAGCCCCTCAAAGGATTACTTTCCATAGTAACAAGTGACAGTAAATTTCAGCACAGTATATAAATTTTTCCTTACCAAATTCCACCTACCAAGGGCGCTTCACTCCCCGGCAACGGCGCCAGAAAAGAGTCTTGATGACCCACATGTATAAGGGATCTATCGTAGTCCTTTTGATAAGTAAGAGTGTCGAACCCAACAAGGAGCAGAAGGAAATGATAAGCAATTTTTAGTAAGGTATTCTCTGCAAGCATTGAAATTATCGGAAACAGATAGTTTTGTGATAAGGTAATTTGTAATGGGTTACAAGTAATAAAAGTAAATAGGTGCAGCAAGATGGCCTAGTCCTTTTTGTAGCAAAGTACAATCCTGGACAAACTCTTATATAAAGTAAAGCGCTCCCGAGGACACATGTGAATTATCGTCAAGCTAGTTTTCATCACGCTCATATGATTCGCGTTCGTTACTTTGATAATTTGATATGTGGGTGGACCGGTGCTTGGGTACTGCCCTTCCTTGGACAAGCATCCCACTTATCATTAACCCCTCTTGCAAGCATCCGCAACTACAAAAGAAGTATTAAGGTAAACCTAACCATAGCATGAAACATATGGATCCAAATTAGCCCCTTACGACACAACACATAAACTAGGGTTCAAGCTTCTATCACTCTAGCAACCCATAATCTACTTATTACTTCCCAATGCCTTCCCCTAGGCCGAAACAATGGTGAAGTGTCATGTAGTCAACGTTCACATGACACCACTAGAGGAAAGACAACATACATCTCATCAAAATATCGAACGAATACCAAATTCACATGACTACTTATAGCAAGACTTCTCCCATGTCCTCAGGAACAAATGTAACTACTCACAAATCATATTCGTGTTCATAATCAGAGGGGTATTAATATGTATAAATGATCTGAACATATGATCTTCCACCGAATAAACCAACTAGCATCAACTACAAGGAGTAATCAACACTACTAGCAAACCATAGGTACCAATCTAAGGTTTTGGGACAAAGATTGGATACAAGAGATGAACTAGGGTTTGAGATGAGATGGTGCTGGTGAAGATGTTGATGGAGATTGACCCTCTCCCGATGAGAGGATCGATGGTGATGACGATGATGATGATTTCCCCCTCCCGGAGGGATGCTTCCCTGGCAGAACAGCTCCGCCGGAGCCCTAGATTGGTTCCGCCAAGGTTCCGCCTCGTGGCGGCGGAGTTTCATCCCGAAAGCTTGCTTAAGATTTTTTCCAGGGCGAAAGACCTCATATAGCCAAAGATTGGCATCGGAGGCCTGCCAGGGGGCCCACGAGGCAGGGGGCGCGCCCCCACCCTCGTGGATGGTGGGTGGCCCCTCTGGTGCTTCCTTTGCCCAATATTTTTATATATTCTGAAACTGAGTTTCTGGAGTTTTAGGACTTTTGGAGTTGTGTAGAATAGGTCTGTAATATTTTCTCCTTTTCCAGCCCAGTATTCCAGCTGCCGGCATTCTCCCTCTTCATGTAAACCTTGTAAAATAAGAGAGAATCGGCATAAGTATCACGACATAATGTGTCATAGCAGCCCATAATGCAATAAATATCAATATAAAAACATGATTCAAAATGGACGTATCACAACTCCTGAATACCGGAGGAACACTTAGTGTGCTATCAAACGTCACAACGTAACTTGGTGATTATTAAGATGCTTTGCTGGTGTCTCCGATGGTGTTTGTTTCGTTGGGATAGATCAAGATTAGGATTGTCACTCCGATTGTCGGAGAGGTATCTCTGGGCCCTCTTGGTAATGCACATCACTATAAGCCTTGCTAGCAATGTGACTAATGAGTTAGTTGCGGGATGATGCATTACGGAATGAGTAAAGAGACTTGCCGGCAATGAGATTGAACTAGGTATGATGATACCGACGATCGAATCTCGGGCAAGTAACATACCGATGACAAAGGGAACAACGTATGTTGTTATGCGGTTTGACCGATAAAGATCTTCGTAGAGTATGTAGGAGGCAATATGAGCATCCAGGTTCCGCTATTGGTCATTGACCAGAGATGTGTCTTGGTCATTTCTACATAGTTCTCGAACCCGTAGGGTCCACATGCTTAACGTTCGATGATGATTTGTATTATGAGTTTATGTGATTTGATGACCGAAGGTTGTTCGGAGTCCTGGATGAGATCACAGATGTGACGAGGAGTCTCGATATGGTTGAGACATAAAGATTCATATATTGGAAGGTTACATTTCGACAACGGAATGGTTCGGGTCATTTCGGATAAGTTTCGTAGTACCGGGGGTTACCGGACCCCCCCGAGAAGCTATTGGGCCTCATGGGCCTTAGTGGAGAAGAGAGAGGGCTGGCCAGGAAGTGGCGCCCCCCTTGCCCAATCTGAATTGGACAAGGGGACGGGGCGGCGCCCCCCTCCTTCCTTCTCTCCTCCTCCTTCCCCCCTTCTCCCACTTGGAATAGGAAAGGGGGGGGGGCGAATCCTACTAGGTTTGGAGTCCTAGTAGGACTCCCCCCATGGCGTGCCTCCTCCTTGGCCGGCCTCCTCCTCCCCCTCCTTTATATACGTGGTTAAGGGGGCACCCAAAGGCACAACAGACAATCTCTTAGTCGTGTGCGGTGCCCCCCTCCAAATTATTCCACCTCGGTCATATTGTCGTAGTGCTTAGGAGAAGCCCTGCGTCGGTAACTTCATCATCACCATCACCGTGTCTTCATGCTGACGGAACTCACCCTCGTCCTCAGCTGGATCTAGAATTTGAGGGACGTCACCGAGCTTAACGTGTGCAGATCGCGGAGGTGTCGTGCGTTCGGTACATGATCGGTTGGATCGCAAAGACGTTTGACTACATCAACCGCGTTACTAAATGCTTCTGCTTTCGGTCTACGAGGGTACGTAGACACACTCCCCCCTCTCATTGCTACGCATCTCCTAGATAGATCTTGCGTTATCATAGGAATTTTTTTGAAATACTGCTTTCCCCAACAATGACTTCTATGTGAATATAAACAAACATAAACCATTAAGTTGTCTTCCTTGTCCAACGTCAACAATTTTGGCATATAATATTTTGATGAGGGCTCACAATCACAAAATATTTCTAGGATAGTATATTTATATGTGAATCTTCTCTTCCCTTATTAATTCTTTCATGAGTTGCATGATTGACTAATGCTATGTTTGTCAATCTCTAATAAAATTTTCTACTTATACTTTTCCTTATGTGGTATCATCACTTACCATAAGAGTAGTATATGATCTTTTTGATTTATTTCCTTTCTCTTTTACTTTTATTTGCAACATGAAAATAAAGAAAGCAAAAACTCAAACTAAACTTTATTATATATCTCACACACGATTACAAGGATAGATCACTAAGCAAACTCTCGAAAAGAAAGGATCGAACTAAACTTTTATTCATCTAAAGCAAAAAAGATCAATCTAAAATAAGTAAAGCCAAAAAGATAGTGGGATGATACGATACCGGGGAACCTCCCCCAAGCTTGGTGGAAGCCAAGAGGAGTGCCCATACCCAATACTCAGTTCTCCTTTGGTGATGAAGAAGAAGGTGGTTGTGAAGAGATCTTGTCGTCAGATTTCCATGGCAGTGGTCCACCATCATAAGAGGAGGAGTGAGTCTCACGGGTCCTGCAACTAGCGGCCAAACTCATACCTTTAAACCTCGCCTCGTATTCAAAAACTTGGTTTTGGAGAGCATAGATCTGGCTTTGGAGGAAGTTGATTTGCTCGTTGAGGGTGAAGACGATGTCCTTCATGGTCTTGCCATCCACCTTGAGATCATGGGAGAGGTCCGTGATCATGAGGTGATTGGCATTAAGCCCACACTCCACCATCCCCTTGCACCGGAAGACATCTTGTTCCATAGCTTCAAGTCTGGCCTCCACGGTTCCTGTCCCCTTGGGACAGGGCACATCACGAAGGTGAAGCACCCCTCATGCATCTGGATGACCTGAGGGTGCTGCACCACCTCCCGCAGATATGGGTTGATGACGTTCTTGAAGAACTCGTCCTTGGAGGAGCTTGAGGTGGCCATGGTAGATGGGATCTGGCAGAAAACAGCAAGAAAAGAGAACAGAGGATTTCTCCGTGATACGGTGGTTAACAGGTTCGGGAAGTATATATATATACATATATATATATATTATCTTGGGAAACAAGCAAACGGAAGAAAAACGGAGTCCTGAGGGTGTCCCAGGTGGGCACAACCCACCCGGGCATGCCAGGCAAGCCTGGCACGCCCTGGTGTCTTGTGCCCACCAGGGTACGCTTCTTGGTAGTTTCTTATTTTCCTATTTTCCTATTTTCCTAAATATTCCAAAACTAACAAAAAATATTTTTGTGGATTTTTCGGAGTCCGTTTACTTACCGTATCATGTACCTCCTTACTTTCATGATTCTAGAGTGTTCCGGAAGGACTCTTTTATGTGTTCTTCCAGTGTCATAGTTTGGATAAGATTACTTTCAACGTTAATGGGCGTACCTGAGATATAATGTTTTTTTCGTTACCCATTGACAACCTTCGGGTTAGTACCTTCGGCATTATTTATTTTGATGGCTCCAGACCGATAAACCTCCTCGATAACATAGGGGCCTTCCCATTTTGAGAGGAGTTTTCCTACAAAGAATCTAAAACAAGAGTTGTACAAAAAAACATATTCTCCGAATTTAAACTCACGCTTTTGGATTCTTTTGTCATGCCATCTTTTAACTTTTTCTTTGAATAATTTTGCATTTTCATAAGCTTGGATTCTCCATTCATCTAATGAGCTAATATAAAATAACCTCCTTTCACCAACAAGTTTGAAATCATAGTTGAGCTCTTTGATGGCCCAATATGCTTTATGTTCTAACTCAAGAGGAAAATGACAAGCTTTTCCATAAACCATTTTATAAGGAGACATGCCCATAGGATTTTTATATGTTGTTCTATAAGCCCAAAGTGCATCATCTAATTTCTTAGACCAATTCTTCCTGGACCTATTGACAGTCTTTTGCAAAATTAATTTTATTTCTCTATTGCTAAGTTCAACTTCACTAGACTGAGGATGATAAGGTGATGCAATTCTATGGTTAACATCATCTTGGCAAGCATTTTACGGAAAGCGCCATGAATAAAGTGTGAACCACCATCAATCATTAAATATCTAGGGACTCCAAACCTTGGGAAAATAACTTCCTTAAGCATTTTAATGGAGGTGTTCTGATCAACACTACTAGTTGGAATAGCTTCTACCCATTTAGTAACATAATCAACAACAACCAAAATATGTGTATATACCCGTTAGAGGAAGGAAAAGGTCCCATGTAATCAACTCCCCAAACATCAAATGGTTCAACAACAAGTGAATAATTCATAGGCATTTCTTGACACTTACCGATATTACCTATTCTTTGACATTCATCACAAGATAAGACGAACTTACAGGCATCCTTGAAGAGAGTAGGCCAATAAAATCCAGATTGCAATACCTTGTGAGCAGTTCTATCTCCAGCATGATGCCCTCCATAACACTACAAAAAAAGACACATCCATGACATTTTGGGCCGAACGAAAAAAATATATGTCATACTTATGACACTTCTATGATGATAATTGTGACAAAACCCGCTATCATCATAGATGTGGTGGGGTCCTACTTCTATGACAAAAAATCATGACAGAAAATGGGCTTTTCGTCCTGGGCGGACCAAAGACGCAGTTGCATGACATTCTTTGGGCCGTCCATGACGGAAAAAACCATGGTAGAAGCGAAGGCGAGGAAAATATCGGGGAGTTCCCGGTTATGGTGGGTGGTCGGGGGCCGAGCGATGCGCGTTTCTCTCGTACGTACACGCGTGTGTGTGAGGCATTGGGCTCTAACTGAAACCGAGCGAGGCGTTGGGCTCTAACTGAACCTGAGCGTTTGCACTACAGGCTACGCATTACAGAACCCGAGCGATCGATCGATTCCTTACTGTTAACTGAACCCGAGTGATTCCTTCGCTACTGCTGCTAACTGAAGCCGATTGATGTTGCCTCTAGATGAACAGTGAGCGTGGTTGGGGGGGTTGGATGAACAATTCCCGGTGGGGGGTTTGATAAATAGGACCCCGTTGTAGTAGAGGTCGTTGCTGCTGGATGAACAGTACCCCGATCGATCGAGCCGGTGGATGAACATGACCCCGTGGAGGGCTGGATGAACAGGACCCCGTGGAGGGCTGGATGAACAGGACCCCGTGGAGGGCTAGATGAATTCTACCTCTTGAGCACTATGTTGGTTTTCCCTTGAAGAGGAAAGGGTGATGCAGCAAAGCAGCGTAAGTATTTCCCTCGGTTTTTGAGAACCAAGGTATCAATCTAGTAGGAGACCATGCACGAGTCACCTTGTACCTACACAAACAAATAAGAACCTCGCAACCAACGCGATAAAAGGGGTTGCCAATCCCTTCACGGCCACTTGCAAGAGTGAGATCTGATAGAGATAATAATAATAAGATAAATATTTTTGTTATTTTTTATGATATAGATTGAAAGTAAAGAATGCAAAATAAAATAGATTGGAAAGTTATATGATGGAGAATAGACCCGGGGGCCATAGGTTTGACTAGTGGATTCTCTCAAGATAGCATAAGTATTATGGTGGGTGAACAAATTACTGTCGAGCAATTGATAGAAAAGCGAATAATTATGAGAATGTCTAGGTATGATCATGTATATAGGAATCACGTCCGTGACAAGTAGACCGACTCCTGCCTGCATCTACTACTCTTACTCCACACATCGACTGCTATCCAGCATGCATCTAGAGTATTAAGTTCATAAGAATAGAGTAACGCCTTAAGCAAGATGACATGATGTAGAGGGATAAACTCATGCAATATGATATAAACCCCATCTTGTTATCCTCGATGGCAACAATACAATATGTGTCGTTTCCCTTTTTTTCACTAGGATCGAGCACCGCAAGATTGAACCCAAAGCTAAGCACTTCTCCCTTTGCAAGAAAGATCAATCTAGTAGGCCAAACCAAACTGATAATTCAAAGAGACTTGCAAAGGTAACCAATCATGCACAAAAGAATTCAGAGAAGATTCAAACATTGTTCATAGATAAGCTTGATCATAAACCCACAATTCATCGAATCTCGATAAACACGCCGCAAAAAGAGTTACATCGAATAGATCTCCAAGAAGATTGAGGAGAACTTTCTATTGAGATCAAAAGAGAGAGAATAAGCTATCTAGCTACTAGCTATGGACCCGAAGGTCTGAGGTAAACTACTCACACAGCATCAGAGAGGCCATGGAGTTGATGTAGAGGCCCTCCGTGATCAATCCCCCCTCCGGCGGAGCTTCGGAAAAGGCCCCAAGATGGGATCTCTTGGGTACAGAAGGTTGCGGCGGTGGAATTAGGTTTTCGTGGTGCTCCTGGATGTTTATGGGGTACGTAGATATATATAGGAGGAAGAAGTAGGTCGATGGAGCAACGAGGGGCCCACGAGGGTGGAGGGCGCACCCAGGGGGTAGGCACGCCCCCTGCCTCGTGGCCGCCTCGTTGATTGCTTGACGTCCACTCCAAGTCCTCTGGATCACGTTTGTTCCAAAAATCATTCTCCCAAAGGTTTCATTCCGTTTGGACTCCGTTTGATATTCCTTTTCTACGAAACTCTGAAATAGGCAAAAAACAGCAATTTGGGCTGGGCCTTCGGTTAATAGGTTAGTACGAAAAAAATATAGAAGTGTAAAATAAATACCATTAACATCCAAAACAGATAATATAATAGCATGGAGCAATAAAAAATTATAGATACATTGGAGACGTATCAAGCATCCCCAAGCTTAATTCCCGCTCGTCCTCGAGTAGGTAAATGATAAAAACAGATTTTTTGATGTGGAATAATTCCTAACATATTTCTCAATGTAATTTATTTATTGTGGCATGAATGTTCAGATCCGAAAGATTCAAGATAAAAGTTTAATATTGACATAAAAATAATAATACTTCAAGCATAATTACTAAGCAATCATGTCTTTTCAAAATAACATGGCCAAAGAAAGTTCATCCCTACAAAATCATATAGTTTGGTCATGCTCCATTTTCGTCACACAAGAATGCTCTCATCATTCACAACCCCGATGACAAGCCAAGCAATTGTTTCATACTTTAGTAATCTCAAACCTTTTTCAACTTTCACGCAATACATGAGCGTGAGCCATGGATATAGCACTATGGGTGGAATAGAATATAATGAAGGGGTTATGTGGAGAACACAAAGAAGGAGAAAGTCTCACATTGACGCGGCTAATCAATGGGCTAGGGAGATGCCCACCAATTGATGTCAATGCAAGGAGTAGGGATTGCCATGCAACGGATGCACTAGAGCTATAAATGTATGAAAGCTCAACAAAAGAAACTAAGTGGGTGTGCATCCAACTTGCTTGCTCACGAAGACCTAGGGCACTTGAGGAGGCCCATTGTTGGAATATACAAGCCAAGTTCTATAATGAAAAATTCCCACTAGTATATGAAAGTGACAAAACAAGAGACTCTCTATCATAAAGATCATGGTGCTACTTTGGAGCACAAGTGTGGGAAAAAGGATAGTAACATTGCCCTTTTTTGGGCCTTCTTTTTTTTGTTCTTTCCTTTTTTGAACAATGATCTATTAATGATGATCATCACACTTCTAATTATTTACAACTCAATGATTAGAACTCGATACTAGAACAAGATATGACTCTATATGAATGCCTCCGGCGGTGTACCGGGATGTGCAATGACTCATGAGTGACATGTATGAAAGAATTATGAATGGTGGCTTTGCCACAAATACGATGTCAACTACATGATCATGCAAGGCAATATGACAATGATGATGCGTGTCATAATAAACGGAGTGGTGGAAAGTTGCATGGCAATATATCTCGGAATGGCTATGGAAATGCCATAATAGGTAGGTATGGTGGCTGTTTTGAGGAAGATATAAGGAGGTTTATGTGTGATAGAGCGTATCGTATCACGGGGTTTGGATGCACCGACGAAGTTTGCACCAACTCTCAAGGTGAGAAAGGGCAATGCACAGTACCGAAGCGGCTACCAATGATGGCAGGGTAAGAGTGCGTATAATCCATGGACTCAACATTAGTCATAAAGAACTCACATACTTATTGCAAAAATCTACAAGTCATCAAAAACCAAGTATTACGCGCATGCTCCTAGGGGGTAGATTGGTAGGAAAAGACCATCGCTCGTCCCCGACCGCCACTCATAAGGAAGACAATCAAATAACACCTCATGTTTCAAATTTGTTACGCAACCTTCAACATACGTGCATGCTACGGGACTTGCAAACTTCAACACAAGTATTTCTCAAATTCACAACTACTCAACTAGCAAAAATTTAATATCACTATCTCCATATCTCAAAATAAGCATCAAGTATCAAACTTCTCTTAGTATTCAATGCACTTATATGAAAGTTTTTATTATGACTAAAAGAAAATTGCCATATTGTTCTAAAGGACTCTCAAAATAATATGAGTGAAGCATGAGAGGTCAATTATTTCTATAAAATGAAACCACCACTGTGCTCTAAAAGATGTAAGTGAAGCACTAGAGCAAAAACTATATAGCTCAAAAGATATAAGTGAAGCATATAGAGTATTCTAACAAATTCCAATTCATGCGTGTCTCTCTCAAAAGGTGTGTACAGCAAGGATGATTGTGGTAAACTAAAAAATAAAGACTCAAATCATACAAGACGCTCCAAGCAAAACACATATCATGTGGCGAATAAAAATATAGCTCCAAGTAAAGTTACCGATAGACGAAGACAAAAGAATGGATGCCTTCTGGGGCATCCCCAAGCTTAGGCTTTATGGTGTCCTTGAATGTAGCGACCCGACCTCAATCGGCCAAGCCTCTGTGTATCTGTGCCATCCCTGGATCGGTATGCTGGAACACACAGTACATCAATGTATATATCAAAGTGCAATCACATGTATAAATAGCGTAAAACTGATATATACCTCATAAGTCTCAGCGGAAACAAACATAAGGGTGTGGAGTCCATCAACGCCAACGGCAAGTTGAGTGTAGACTGTAACCCTACAACATAACTCTTACTCATCGTAGAAAATTCCTGCAACATAAGACGTTGCAGCCCTATATGTCAGTACATTGAATGTACTGGCAAGTCACATCATAAGAATAATGAACCTATTGTACATGCAATTTGGCTGGTGGAAAGCTCTAAGTTTAGTTTTTGCATAAAGCTAGTTTTTCCCTAGAATAAAAGATATTATTCTACCACTACAGTATAGCATAGGATGAGTTGGTAAACCCAACTTAATCCATTCCCAAAGTTTCATTTAAACCCAACTGTTTAATTAAGAGTGATGAGATCTCCCAGCATTTCCACCACTAGATGCTCAAGTTGTCCGTAACGGGGGACACGACTAATCGATTAGGTTTTTAACACTGTAGAGGTTTGCGCACTTTTCCCCACAAGAACCGATTGCCTCCCTTGAAATTCTCGCACTGCCTGGTGTTTGAGAACAGGATGACCGAGACATAGTCTTTCAAAAATGTTCCCCCTTAACCCACGGATAGGCCGGTACGCCTACATCATTCTACATCTGCTAGCCCATCCCGGAAGGGGTCACACTAACTACTCAACTAAGCCAGAGCCCATATTGGCTTGTGGCTGCACATGTAAGCTTCTAGACATGAGAATATGATTGATCTCTTTGAGCCTGGGCGGACGGACCACTAGTGGTGCACCACCATGGATTTCCCATGCATGCTCCCACTGTACTTCGCCACCATACAAACCAAACCTCCGCCCAGGTAGTTCATTAAGTTATCTTGGTTCTACTTACTACTTTGTCACTCATCTCTCACAATGAACACTTTCCAATCCACGTCTACATTGGCAAGGCAAAATTAAACTTACGCGGTGGTGACAAAGGTATATGGTTCAAACCTACCTCAATGAACTACTAGGTAACGGCATAGCCATCTGGCATCAATAAATCCTACCATGCAATCCTACCACAAAAGGACTAAGTGCATAATATAAAACATAGTTAATTGGAAGAATGGTCAAATGTGAACTTGCCTGGTAATAGTTGATGAAGATAATATCGCTCTCAGAAATTTACTTAATGGAACTATTCATCACTCTTCGATGAAAATCTATAAAGTCAAACACTGCACTGACATAAGCAATCATTTCAGAGAACCAAGAAGAACATGCAAAGCAAAAAGTCTTGGAAAAACCAAATCAACATTCAACACACTTAACTAGCATGGAAATATCCTAAGTGCAAAACAACATGTGACATAGGGTGAAAAGATGTGATGTGTACTAAAGTGCATACATGGCATAGTAGTAAAACTATCATAGACAGACCATTTTTGTGTGGAAAATGTGTGACAATGGTCCAAGTGGTAGGGTTTGGCAAGGGTGACACGGTGCAAAAAGAATCACATCAATCGGAGCTACGGTTCAGGAGATATGGCCAATTGAAGTTTGAATTCAAATCTGAATAAAGTTCAAATTTGAATTTGGCCAAAAGTTTTCAAAGTTTGTTTTCTGGATAAAGCTATTCGAGACGAACATTTCGCCGCTGGTTTCGTCGAATTTGGAGTTACGGTTAAAAAGATACAGCTATCCGAAGTTTAGGGGCTAAACTGAAATTTACAGGGACTTGACTGAAATTTTTATTTGCGACCAGGTCCCTGGCCATGTGGCGACTCGTGGCTGGCCGAATAGCATTCACTGCGGAAGCTTATATGACGAACGACCATTAAATAAGAAAAACACCACCGCGGCTAAATAAATAAAATACCAAGACCGGTTTCCGCTAAAACCTCACGGGTTTAATAAAACCGAGGTAAACCGATCCAAACAAAAAAAACACAAAAAAATAACAGAACCAGCGGGGCGGGGCTGTCGGCTTACAGCAAGCAACGACGATGAACAGGGGGTGGCGACGCTGGCGCCAGGCGGTGACGAGGCGGCGGCTACAGTGGTCTTTGGTGGCGGGGGAGGAGATGAACGGGACGGGCACGACGTGGGCAGTCCGGTGGTGGCGACGGCGGGCATCGGGGTGACCCGGACGGTGGCGTCGGGGTGCGTCGGCGGCGTCCGAATGGGGCGGGGCGAAGACGGCGCCCTTCGGTGCTCCGGCGGCTTCGGCGTCAACGGTGCGGCGTCTCCGATGGGATCTAGGGGCAAAAATAGTGTCAAAAGGATGCGCCTCGGCGGGCTAAGAAGTTTTACAGAAAAAGGAAGGGTCGAAGAGGTCTACGGGCGATGAACTGCTCCAGCAAGGTGCGCGGCTCCAGCAAGATGCGAACGGGCAGCGCGGCGGCTGTGAGTGGCGTGGGGAGAAGCGGGACGGCGAGGTCGACAGAGGGGAGCTCGGGGCATTTATAGGAGAGGGGAGGGCGTGCGGCTGCCGCAGATATGCATTATCCGCGAGCGCCTCGCCCGGCGGTTGCGGGAGCGCGGCGGCGAGCTCACCCGAGCGGGGAAAGTGGGAGGTTGGGGGAGATGAGGTGGCGCGGGGCCCACCAGTCAGTGGCGGCGGTGTTAGCGAGCGAGGGGGGCTGCGGACGGTCGATCGCTGCGGGGGTTTCGGGTGCGCGGGCGGCCTTGGGCCGAAATGGCCGGCTGGGCCGGTCGGGCGCTCCTGGGCCGAACCTGGTTTCGGTCCAGGCTGCGTGCGTGTTTTTTTAACTGGAGACTAAAGTGCCCATAACTAATTCAAAAGAATTTCTAAAAACACCAAATAAATTTCTAAAATAACTACGTAATATTTAGAGTCTAATGAACATTAACTTAAGCACAGAACATTTTGAAAATAATTTTCCTAATGCTACTAATGCACTTTTTGCAAATAAAAAAATTACCAAACAACTCCAAAACTTAAAGTAATATTCAAAATAAAATTTCCCACTCTTTTTATATTTTGAGGAAGTCATCTTATCCCCTCTCATTTGTTTTACTCAGGTGGAAAACTATTATTTGAATATTTCAAAAACTCCAAAATGCAAAGAAATATGATATGCATTGAATGATTATATTAACATCCAAATTAATAAAAATTGGGATGTTACAAACCTACCCCCCTTAAGATGAATATCGTCCTCAAGATTCAGGTTGGCCAGCAAAAAGGTGCGGATGGTCCTGCCTAAGATCTTCCTCTTGTTCCCAAGTGGCTTCCTCCTCGGTATGGTGACTCCACTGAACTTTGCAGAACTTGATGATCTTGGTACGAGTGATTCTCTCTGCAGTCTCAAGAATCTTAATAGGATTCTCCTCATAAGTCAGATCATTCTCCAACTGAATTGCCTCGAGTGGCACTGTATCTCTCAAAGGAACGTCCGGCATCTTTGCATGACACTTCTTCAGCTGGGAAACATGAAACACATCATAAACTCCCGATAAAGCCTCTGGTAATTCCAACTGGTATGCAACCTCTCCTCTACGTTCCAGAACTTTGTATGGTCCCACAAATCATGGTGCTAACTTCCCTTTGACTCCAAATCTTTTAATACCTCGAAGTGGAGACACTCGAAGATATGCTCTATCTCCCACTTCATAGATCACTTCCTTGCGTTTAGCATCGGCATAACTTTTCTACCTTGACTGGGCTATCTTAAGTATGTCACGAATCAATTTGACCTTCTCCTCAGAATCCCTGATCAAGTCAGGTCCAAACAACTTGCGATCTTCAACTCCATCCCACATCAAAGGTGTCCTGCATTTCCTTCCATACAATGCCTCGAAAGGGGCCATCTGCAAACTGGCTTGGTAGCTGTTGTTGTATGAGAACTCTGCGTAGGGTAAGTTATCATCCCAACTAGACCCATAGTCTAGCGCACACGCTCTCAACATGTCCTCTAGAATCTGATTAACTCTCTCTGTCTGCCCATCAGTGTGTGGGTGGAAGGCTGTACTGAACTCTAGCCTGGTACCCAAAGTTTTGAGTAACTGTTTCCAAAACTTTGAGGTAAAGTGTGTTCCTCTATCTGATATGATGCTCCTGGGAACTCCATGTAGACATACGATCCTGTTCATATATATCTTTGCCAGCTTAGCACTTGTATAGGTGGTCTTTACTAGAATGAAGTGAGCAAGCTTGGTCAAACGATCCACTCTCACCCAAATGGAATCATAACCTAAACGGGTCCTGGGTAACCCCGTGATAAAGTCCATACCAAGTTTATCCCATTTCCAATCAGGAATCGGCAACGGCTGAAGTAATCCTGCTGGTTTCTGATGTTCTGCCTTTACTCTCTGACATACATCACATATTGCCACATACTCAGCAATTTCTCGCTTCATACCAGCCCACCAAAAACTTTCCTTCAAGTCCAAATATATCTTGGTATTGCCTGGGTGTGTCAAATATGGTGAGTTGTGAACCTCCTGAAGAATCAACTTCCTGATCTCTGGGTCATTGGGTACACAAATCCATTGCTCAAACCATATGCTTCCATGTTCATCCTCATGGAATCCTTCTGCTTTCCGTTAGCTCATCATTTCTTTGATCTCAGCAATACCTTGGTCCAACTTCTGGGCTTCTCTGATTCTTACCAACAAGGTGGAATGCACCTTGAGTGCGGCAACATAACCTCTTGGAACTATTTCCAATTGAAGATCTCTAAGCTCATCACATAACTCCTGAGGTAAACTTCCTGCTGTAAGGGTATTAACATAACTCTTACGGCTCAAAGCATCTGCCACAATGTTGGTTTTTCCTGGATGATAATGCAGACTCATGTCATAATCCTTTATAAGTTCCAACCATCTCCTTTGCCTGAGATTCAACTCTTTCTGCGTGAATATATACTTCAAACTCTTGGGATAATCATCATAACTAAAACAAAACTCCAACTCATTTGTCCAAACTCCAACTTTATATGGAACAATATTTTCCTTTACATCGGTCAATTGTTCACACAGACAAGTATCGCCAAAAACAAATGCACTGGTTCATCCATAATTCATATTCTCTTCATATCAAATCCCTTATTACATCCTTAACCACTACTCAAAACTCAAATTTCAAAAGTACTCTATTACAAAAGCTGCCATCCACATAGTTTGGTATGGTCAAGCATTACTTCCATCTTTATTCATTTTCCCTTCTTGAAGATGTTTTAGTCCCACCGGAATTGTGCGATGTGATCCTTGAAATCATCGACCTTTTGCTTCATCATGGTGGCCATGAGCTTCATCTCCATCATCTGTGCATGCACCTCCCTCAGGTATTCTTGAGTGTGACGGAGTCTCGCTACATTGAATTTTACCTTGGGGTGCCTTGGGCATCCCCAAGCTTAGGCTCTTGCCACTCCTTGTTCCATAATCCATCAAATCTTTACCCAAAACTTGAAAACTTCACAACACAAAACTTAACATAAAATCTCGTGAGCTCCGTTAGCGAAAGAAAACTAAACACCACTTCAAGGTACTGTAATGAACTAATTATTAATATATATTGGTATTAAACCTACTGTTTTCCAACTTCTCTATGGTTTACAAACTCCATTACTAGCCATAGATTCATCAAAATAAGCAAACAACACACAAAAAAACAGAATCTATTAAAAATAGAACAGTTTGTAGTAATCTTTAACTAACGCAAACTTCTGGAACCCCAAAAATTCTTAAATAAATTGATGGACGTGAGGAATTGATAATTTAAGCATCTTCAAAAAGAATTAACTAACTAGCACTCTCCAATAAAAATGGAAGCAATTCTCATGAGCGCTAAAGTTTCTATTTTTTACAGCAAGATCAAAAAGACTTTCCCCAAGTCTTCCGAACGGTTCTACTTGGCACAAACACTAATTAAACACAAAAAACACAACGAAAAAAGAGGCTATATAAATTATTTATTACTAAACAGGAACAAAAAGCAAGGAATAAAAATAAAATTGGGTTGCCTCCCAACAAGCGCTGTCGTTTAACGCCCCTAGCTAGGCATAAAAGCAATGGTAGATCTAGGTATTGCCATCTTTGGTAGGCAATCCATAAGTGGCTCTCATAATAGACTCATTTGGTAATTTGATTTTATTTCTAGGTAAGTGTTCCATGTCTTTCCTTAACGTAAATTGGAATCTAATATTCCCTCCCTTCATATCAATAATTGCACCAATCGTTCTAAGGAAAGGTCTACCAAGAATAATAGGACATGAAGGATTGCAATCTATACCAAGAACAATGAAATCTACGGGCACATAATTCCTATTTGAAACAATAAGAACATCATTAATCTTTCCCGTAGGTTTCTTAATAGTGGAATCCGCAATGTGCAAGTTTAAAGAGCAATCATCAAATTCACGGAAACCTAGCAAATCACACAAAGTTTTTGGGATCGTGGAAACACTAGAACACAAATCACACAAAGCATAGCATTCATGATATTTAATTTTTAATTTTAATTGTTGGTTCCCGCTCATCATAAAGTTTTCTAGGGATAGAAACTTCCAACTCAAGTTTTTCTTCATAAGATTGCATTAAAGCATCAACGATATGTTTAGTAAAAGCTTTATTTTGGCTATAAGCATGAGGAGAATTTAGCACCGATTGTAACAAGGAAATACAATCTATCAAAGGGTAATTATCATAATTAAATTCCTTGAAATCCAAGATAGTGGGTTCATTGCCATCTAAAGTTTTGACCTCTCAAATCCCACTTTTATCAATTTTTGCATCAAGATCTAGAAACTCCAAATTTTTTGGGATGCCTTCTAACTAAAGTTGACTCATCTCCAGTCCCATCATTATCAATATTCATATTGAAAAACAAAGATTTAATAGGGGATACATCAATCACTTTTAGATCTTCATCCTTATTATCATGGAAACTAGAAGAACATGCTTTCACAAAGCAATCTTTTTAGCACGCATCCTAGCGGTTCTTTATTTGCACTCATCAATGGAAATTCTCATGGCTTTGAGAGACTCTTTGATATCATGCTTAGGTGGAATAGATCTAAGTTTCAAAGAATCAACATCAAGAGAAATTCTATCCACGTTCCTAGCCAACTCATCAATCCTAAGAATTTTTTCTTCAATCAAAGCATTGAATCTCTTTTGCAAACTAATAAATTCTTTAATACTAGATTAAAAACCAGAGGGCATCTTATTATAATTTCCATAAGAATTGTTGTAGGAATTACCATAATTATTAGAGGAATTACTAGGAAACGACCTAGAATTAAAATTACCTCTACGCGTTGTTACCAAAATTGTTCCTACTAACAAAATTCACATCCATAGATTCATTATTATTCTCAATCAAAGTAGACAAAGACATATCATTAGGATCAGTAGGATCACTCTTATTAGCAAACAATTTCATAAGTTCATCCATCTTTCCACTCAAAACATTAATCTCTTCAATTGTGTGCACCTTTTTACTAGTAGATCTTTCAGTGTGCCATTGAGAATAATTAACCATAATATTATGTAGGAGTTTGGTAGCTTCTCCTAAAGTGATTTCCATAAAAGTGCCTCCCGCGGCCGAATCTAAAAGATTTCTAGAAGCAAAATTCAATCCGGCATAATTTTTTTGCATAATCATCCATAAATTCAAACCATGTGTAGGGCAATCACGTATCATTAATTTCATCCTCTCCCAAGATTGTGCAACATGTTCATGATCAAGTTGCTTAAAATTCATAATATCGTTTCTAAGAGAGATGTTCTTAGTGGGAGGAAAATACTTAGAGATAAAAGCATCTTTGCACTTATTCCATGAATCAATACTATTTTTAGGCAAAGACGAAAACCAAGCTTTAGCATGATCTCTAAGCGAAAATATAAATAGCTTAAGTTTAACAATATCATTATCCACATCTTTCTTCTTTTGCATATCACACAAATCAACAAAGTTGTTTAGATGGGTAGCGGCATCTTCACTAGGAAGGCCAGAAAACGGATCTTTCATGACAAGATTCAGCAAAGCAGTATTAATATCACAAGATTCGGCATAGGTAAGAGGAGCAATCAGAGTGCTAATAAAATCATTATTGTTGATATTGGCAAAGTCACACAATTTAGTATTATCTTGAGCCATCGTGACAAGCAAGCAATCCAACATATAAGCAAACAAGAAAAGAAAAAGTGAACGGAAAAAAGGGTGAAAGGAAAAAAGGGCGAATAAAACAACAACGGTGAAGTGGGGGAGAGGAAAACGAGAGGCGAATGGCAAATAATGTAATGTGAATGATAAGAGTTGTGATGGGTACTTCGTATGTCTTGACTTGGCGTAGATCTCCCCGACAACGGCGCCAGAAATCCTTCTTGTTACCTCTTGAGCATTGCGTTGGTTTTCCCTTGAAGAGGAAAGGGTGATGCAACAAAGCAGTGTAAGCATTTCCCTTAGTTTTTGAGAACCAAGGTATCAATCCAGTAGCTACTTCGTATGTCTTGACTTGGCGTAGATCTCCCCGACAACGGCGCCAGAAATCCTTCTTGTTACCTCTTGAGCACTGCGTTGGTTTTCCCTTGAAGAGGAAAGGGTGATGCAACAAAGCAGTGTAAGCATTTCCCTTAGTTTTTGAGAACCAAGGTATCAATCCAGTAGCAGACCACGCGCGAGTCACCTTGTACCTACATAAAGAAATAAGAACCTCGCAACCAACGTGATAAAGGGGTTGTTAATGCCTTCACGACCACTTGCAAGAGTGAGATCTCATAGAGATAGTAATAATAAGATAAATATTTTTGGTATTTTTATGATATAGATTGAAAGTAAAGATTGCAAAAAAAAATAGATTGGAAACTTATATGATGGAGAATAGACCCGGGGGCCATAGGTTTCAGTAGTGGCTTCTCTCAAGATAGCTTAAGTATTATGGTGGGTGAACAAATTACTATCGAGCAATTGATAGAAAAGAGAATAATTATGAGAATATCTAGGTATGATCATGTATATAGGCATCACATCCGTGAGAAGTAGAGCGACTCCTTCCTGCATCTACTACTATTACTCCACACATCGACCGCTATCCAGCATGCATCTAGAGTATTAAGTTCATAAGAACAGAGTAACGCCTTAAGCAAGATGACATGATGTAGAGGGATAAACTCATGCAATATGATATAAACCCCATCTTGTTATCCTCGATGGCAACAATACAATACGTGTCGTTTCCCTTTCTATCACTGGAATCGAGCACCGCAAGATTGAACCCAAAGCTAAGCACTTCTCCCATTGCAAGAAAGATCAATCTAGTAGGCCAAACCAAACTGATAATTCGAGGAGACTTGCAAAGATAACAATCATACATAAAAGAATTCAGAGAAGATTCAAATATTGTTCATAGATAAACTTGGTCATAAACCCACAATTCATCGGATCTTGACAAACACACCGCAAAAAGAGTTACATAGATCTCCAAGAAGATCGAGGAGAACTTTATATTGAGATCCAAAGATAGAGAAGAAGCCATCTAGCTACTAGCTATGGACCCAAAGGTCTAAGGTAAAGTACTCACCAAATCATTGGAGGCCCATGGAGTTGATGTAGAGGCCCTCCGTGATCAATGCCCCCTCCGACGGAGCTCTGGAAAATGCCCTAAGATGGGATCTCTTGTGTATAGAAGGTTGCGGCAATGGAATTAGGTTTTTGTGGTGCTCCTGGATGTTTTTGGGGTACATATATATATATATAGGAGGAAGAAGTACACTACTAGAAAAAGGGCTATAGATGGGATTGATACTAATGGTGCACCACCTACTGATACGCCATTAGAGTTGAAACTACTAATGGCGCACCTGGCCCAGGGTGCGCCATTAGTATCATTTTTTTAACTAGTGCACCTGTCCAAACATACTAATGGCGCATCCAGATACAGTGCGCCATTACTAGTTGTAACTATTAATGGCGCACCAGCCGGAAAGTGCGTCACTAATGTTGTTTTTTTATTATATTTTTTATTCCCTTTTTTGCAAAACTACTAATGGTGCACTGTTCCACCGTGCGCCATTACTAGTTTAAACTAGTAATGGCGCACTGTGGGATAGTGCGCCATTAGTATTTTTTTTTGCAAAACTACTAATGGCGCACCACCAGGAGGTGCGCCATTAGTAACCTGGATTACTAATGGCGCATTTAGAATTGGTGCGCCATTAGTAAGTGGGCAGCAACAAGATATTTTGGACAGCCTCTCCTACCCACACTCACTTTCTCCCCACTTCATTCTCTCCACCTCCTTCTTGTCTCGGGTGCCTCCTCTTTTTCACCTCATTTCCACCATAGATTCATTCAATTTAAGTGGTTAAATTACCTTGTTTTGATAGGTAAGTAAGGGGGGAAGCTATATTTATGTTGTTCTCCCTACAACAATGTGCACATGCACTTTTTATGGCCTAGCTAGATCTATGTATGTTCGTGGTGTTGCATATGTTTGTGGTGTTGCATATCTGTTTGTGTTTGGAGGTGTACCGGTATTGGAAATTCGATAGTTGCCAATATTTTGCCGGAATGTTGATTCATTTCCGTTTCGGCGAGAATTTTGGCATTAAGCATTCTTTTTGGTCCTATTTTTAGGGAAAGTCATGCCAAATTTTTTTCTTGGTTCTAAAATATCGTTTTGCTCTACCCCGCAGGCGACCATGGTCCGCATGATGACCGAAGGCATCGTGAATAGGTTTTTGAGGTCCGCGAAGGCCGAGATGCTTCAAAAGAACGAGACGGAGATAAGATGTCCGTGTCGAAGATGCAAGCTGAAGAGCCTTATTGCGGACCCGGAATCCGGGTAGGTGCGGGACCACCTGCTCTTGCGTGGTTTCATGGATGGCAATCGGTGGCAAGGTGATGAATATGACTACGAAGTCGTCCATGGGGGCCGGGCAAGAAATGAGGAAGGGCAGCAAGACAACCACCGCGGCTCGGACGGGCGAGAAGACGAAGAATCCCGAGGAGATGATCACGACGGTGATGTTGTACACAGTCATCATGTAGAAGATGCAGGACATGATGATGAGGAAGATGCCGGAGCAGTCGACGGGCATGATCATGAAGATGATGATGCCGGCGGAGCAGACGAAACTGGACCATCGATGGGCTGGGTGCAGGACCCTCATATTCAAGAGCTGCTTCTCAAGCAGACGGATAACGCAAGAGCTGCCGCCCGAGAGAAAGCCAAGATGGATCAACTTGAGTTAGACGCGGTTACTCCATTGTATGAAGGATGCAGGCCCGAGGATACCCGCCTGAAAGTAACGCTCATGGCTCTGGAGATGAAGGTAAAACACAAAATGACCGACGCATGCTTCGACAAGAACATGTCATTCTGGCACGAACGTCTTCCCAAGGGGAACAAGTGCCCGACCAGTTTGGAGGAGGCGAAGAAAATCATGTGTCCTCTGGATTTACCGCATGTGAAATACCATGTGTGCATGAACAATTGCATCATTTATCGGGATGAGCACGCAGAGTCTACCATATGTCCGGTGTGCGGCGTCACTCGATACAAGAAGAGGAAGAAAGCTCCTCGAAAAGTGGTGTGGTACTTTCCGATCACTCCTCGTCTGCAGCGGTATTTTGCGGACCCTAAGGTAGCAAAGCTCCTGCGTTGGCACGCGGATAGGGAGGAGAAGAAGCGAGAAGATGACGCAAATGATCCGGAGATAGATAAAAAAGACAAGATGCTGAGTCACCCTAAGGATGCGAGCCAGTGGCAAGTGTTGAACTTCAAAGACCCAGAATTTGGGAATGATCCAAGGAACATCGTGCTAGGCGCGAGCACCGATGGAGTCAATCCGTTTGGCAGCCAGAGAAGCACACATAGCACCTGGCCTGTGTTTGTGTGGATGTACAACCTTCCCCCCTGGTTGTGCATGAAGAGGAAGTACATTCACATGAGTATGCTAATTGAAGGACCGAAACAACCAGGGAACGACATCAATCTGTATCTGGGGCTGCTGAAAGAGGAGCTTGACACGCTGTGGAAAACGCCAGCCAATACGTGGGACGCCGCAGAGAAAGAATATTTCCCTATGAGAGCCGCGCTTCTCACGACGGTGCACGACTATCTCGGTTACGGATATGTCGCGGGGCAGGTTGTCCACGGATTTTCTGGATGCGTCAGGTGCATGGATGACACAACGTATCGCCAGCTAGATAGAGATCCCGGGTCTTCGAAAACCGTGTTCATGGGACATCGAAGGTGGCTTCGCGACGATGACCTGTGGAGAAAACGCAAGGATCTGTTCGATGGTGAAACCGAACCCCGAGGACGCCCGCGTACGAGGAGCGGCAAGGAAATAGACGAGCTGTTGAAAAATTGGAAAGACTGCCCACTGACGGGAAAGAAGCAAAAGGCGCCAGAGCCGGGAAAGAAGCGAAAGGCGCCAGAGCCGCTGCTGAAGGTATGGAAAACGAGGTCTGTTTTCTGGGACTTGCCGTACTGGAAGATCAACCGTGTGCCTCACAGCCTTGATGTCATGCATATCACGAAAAACGTGTGCGAGAGTCTGCTTGGTACCCTGCTCAACATGCCAGAGAGGACCAAAGATGGGCCGAAAGCAAGGGCAGACTTGAAATCAATGGGCATCAGGCAGGAGCTTCACGCTATATATGATGATCATGATGATGATGATGATGATGAGGCGAAGTAGGACACGGAAAGTCATCACAAAGGCAAAAAGGCCAAGAAGACCGGAAATGACTACCCTCCCGCGTGCTTCACTCTAAGTCGGGAGGAGATCGAGCAGTTTTTCACCTGCCTCGTAGGAGTAAAACTTCCTTACGGTTACGCGGGGAAGATAAGTAGATACCTAGACCCAGCGAAGCTGAAGTTCAGCGGGATGAAGACTCACGACTGTCACGTGCTGATGACGCAGATACTTCCAGTTGCAATCCATGGGATCATGGACGCGCACATTCGTGAAACCCTATTTGGCCTATGCAACTTTTTTGACGTCATCTCTCGGAAGTCTGTTGGCGTGAGGCAACTCAGAAGGCTACAGGAAGAGATCGTGGTGATACTATGCGAGCTTGAGATGTACTTCCCGCCCACTTTCTTCGACGTTATGGTGCATCTGCTGGTCCATATCATGGACGATATCATCCAACTCGGGTCGACGTTCCTGCACAGCATGATGCCGTTCGAAAGGATGAATGGTGTCATCAAAGGATACATTCGCAACATGTCACGTCCAGAGGGAAGCATAGCCAGGGGCTTTCTGACCGAAGAGTGCATCTCCTACTGCACGAATTATCTAGGCATCGAGAACCCCGTTGGTCTGCCCATCAACAGGCACCTCGGCAGGCTCGCTGGATGGGGTCACCGTGAGGGTCGTCGCGAAATGCATGTCGACTTCGAGGGTCGACTCGCTGACTTTGAAAGAGCAAACCTAGTCGCGCTACAACACATAGACGTGGTCGATCCTTGGGTGGTACATCACAAAACCTTTATTAAGAAGACGTACAATGACTGAGGCCAACAGAGGACGGACGGAGATATACTCAAAGAGCACAACTCATGTTTCACGCGTTGGTTCAAGCAGAAGCTTCTGTCGTACCCTTTACATGAGGATTCTTCCGCGGAAGAACAACTCATATTTGCCTTGTCACAGGGCACCGAGCACAACCTGATGACCTATGAGACGTACGATATCAACGGCTACACATTCTACACCGAGGCCAAGGACATGAAGAGCGATGGTTATCAGAACTCCGGGGTAACGATGGAATCCTACACCGGTAACGACAAGGACAGATACTACGGAAGGATCAAGGAGATCTGGGAGCTGAGCAACGCTGGAGAGAAGGTCCCGATGTTCCATGTCAGATGGGCCAAGAGCGTCCTAAAAGAAGACCGGTATTTCACCACCATGGTTATACCCGAAGCCAAATCCAAGACCGCGGGCGCAAACGTCAACGCGAAAAATGAGCCATGGGTACTGGCTTCAAAAGTGGACCAATGCTTCTTCATTACCGACCCGTCAAAGCCCAGTCGTGTTGTCGTGAGGAGAGGCAAAAGGAAGATCATCGGAATGGATGGAGTAGCCAATGAGCAAGACTTCGACAAGTATGGCGACCCGAGGATCGAACATGATGACGATGATGAAGTAGCAGCATACACCACAAGAAGAAGCAGGACCACCCTACCTAAAGGACATCCGTTCCACAGAAGAACTCCATTTGCGAAAAAGAAGGGCAAGAAGATTGTGAACAGATAGCTAGCTAAGATCGATTGTATTTAAATCGTAGCCTTCATTCTCGATTGTATTTCATGGGAACTTTTTGAACTATCATGAATATTTTTAAATTTCATGGACACTCGATCTCGATCCCCCTCCATCTCGATCGCTATCCCACCTCGCCAGATCCGGCCCCCCTCGCTGCCGAGCACCCCCCGGTCCACCGGCCGCCACCGCCAACCCCCCGCACCCTCGATTCCCCTACTCAACCGCCGCCGCCGACCCCCCGCACCCCTCCCCTACTCAACCGCCGCCGCCGACCCCCCGCACCCCTCCCTACTCAACCGCCGCCGCCGACCCCCCGCACCCCGCGGACCCTCCCCCGCTCCACCGGCATTACTGTTTGATGTAATTTTTTAAAAAATTATTACTGTCTTATAAAAAAATATTACTATTATGATTTAAACAAGTTTGAACATATTTAAACACAAATAAGTATCAAACAACATTTTAAATGGATAAAAAAAATTGTGGAGCCTGGGAATCGAACCCAAGACCTCCTGGTGTGAGAACTGGCTGCTGACCAGTCGAGCTAGTAGAGGGAACTTGGTGTGGATCAGTTCAGGTGGAAGATAACCTGTTGGCTCGAGCAGAAGAAAAAAAATACTAATGGCGCACCACGGTGGGGTGCGCCATTAGTATGGATATACTTATGGCGCACCGAGGGGTGGTGCGCCATTAGTATTGTGCCCGGCCCCATCCATATTCCCCTCCCTCCCCGGCCCCTCCCTATCCCCTTTCTCTCCCTCGTCCTCGCCCTCGATCCCCTTCCCCTCTCCTCTCCCGACGCCGCTGCCCCGCCGCCTCGACGCTGCCCCGCCGCCCCGACGCCGCCTCGACGCTGCCCCGCCGCCCCGACGCCGCCTCGACCCCGCCCCGCTGCCCCGACATCCTTGGTGGGAGCCCCTACATTGCCAGATTCATCGTCGTCTTCAACCTACAGTCACCGGCGCGTCCGCGACGATTGTCGCCGTTCTGCTGCTCCTAAGCCACCAACGGGCCATCGTGTGCCTCCTCGGTGAGGCACTCAACTATTCCCTTCTCCTTCCCGTGCGGAACCGCCGTCGTATTCGTCGCTCTGTTCGAGGCCGAAGCCATCGTCCGCCATGGCCACGAGCTCGTCGTGGCCGTGCTTTTTCCCCACGTCTCTGGCCGCCCTAGTTCGCCCCCTCGCGCGTGTGCACCTGCCCACGGCCGCGCCCCGCCCGCTGCCTTGCAACAGCTGCTGCTGCGCGCGCCTGTAGCCGCCACTGCCGTGTCTAACAGCTGCTGCTGCTGCTAGACATTGAATCGTGCTGCTTCCTTCGTCAGTTAACCCAAGTGTCAATTTTTTTTTCAGTTTCGTCAGAATAAAAATGTACAAGGAGTCATTCTGTCCAACTCTGCTGAAAAATAGTTTTCTTGAGTTTTGATCATCAAGAGGACTCATCTTGTAAACGAACTCGTGCTGATAGTTGCAGCTTGCATTAGCTACAGTTTCAAGTCTTGTGGTTGTGATTACTTGACTACCTTTTTGGTTTTCTGGAAACACGCAGTGAATAATTACCCATACTGATTCATCCCATATATCATCAATGATAAAGAAGTACCTAAAAAAGTTTAACATCAAGCATGCACTCTGCTCTTTTGTGTGATATGGGACTTGGGACTTGGGAATTGGTTCTTTCTTACTACAGTCTTGCTGCTATAGTATGGCTCTGTTCTTGGTGGAGTACAATTTTGTATAAAATGAAATGCAAGGTTGCTGATACTGTAACCCAGATCACATAGATCAATTTTTTTTCAATTTATGCAACTGTAAGAGTACCAACCAGATTACACAAATCATTTTCAGTGTTAAATCAATTGTGTGATCTCTTTTTCTATGTTTCAAGGACTGCCCAATACAAGTAAAGCAATTCCATCCGCCTCGCCCTCTCACCACGGCCACAGAGGCTCCTGGATCTGGACCAGCCGCCGCCGGACAGCAGCAGGTCATTAAGCCTCTCTCTCTCTCTCTCCATTCATGTACCTTCCCCTGGTCTGCTGTGACTCACTCAACCCCCATTTTCATCTAGGCAGGCGGCATCCGTCACCGGCAGGCAGGCGACATCCATCACCGGCAAACCTCCCACGCACCGTGCCTCGGACGCACAGCAGCAGGTCAGACCCCCCTCTCTCTCTCTCTGGCATGATGAGTTATAGGATCAATGCCTAAGTTTTGTTGAGCACACATATTTCTTTTCTGTAAGCATTGGTATTATGTGCTTCCCATAGTTGGTATAAGATGATTTAAGCTTACCAAACAAAATGCACACCGAAACACCCCCAATTCCAGCTCCTTGAATTCTTAGAACTATGGATACCCAGCTCCACTAATTCATGGGCCTGTTTGCGAGAGCACCATCTCTAAATAAACTGTTAACATCAGTTGGATGTTCAAGCAATTGGCATGCCATGGCATAGAGGTACAGAAATCTTACACAGGGTCAGCACCAGCTTCCAGTAACAGTTTCAAGCATTGAGCAAAAATTTGCTTAAGTAATTCTAACTTTCCAAGGCCTAACAAAACAAAAATGAATACTGCAGGCACGATACCTCCACCAGGAGCTTGACACATTTCAGTGAGGGAGCAGTTATAGCAACGAGAAGAGGGGTGTCAACACCACCAGGTAGTTTCTTGTTACACTGGCAAAAACAGATTACACACGATTTACTATACTGAAGTAAGATGTAGGAAAGAGCAAACAAATAGAAGGAAGAATGCATTTGTTGTCCTGTGGCCTTCTGTAAAAGAGAAAGGGAAAAAATCAATAGCATTGCAAAAGCAAACATGTATCAACTGAAAGGAGGAGAAGTAGTTTATTTCATAGAGTAAACATTAGCACTATTTGACAGTAAAAGGTTTTAGCTAATTTGAATTAACTGAAAGCAGCAGTACATCATTTTTATTGACAGTAAAATGTTCAAAGAAACAGATATGTAAAACCCCCATAGTTATGTCTTTCGTACAATATGCCATGAAAAGGTGTGCCATTTTCATAGAAGAGCAAACCGGCCTGCCTTTCGGCCTTTTGGTTGCAAGTGCATTTCACTCAAATCACTCAGTAAGTGATGGCATTCCTTGTGAAATGTTCAAATTAGCTAAAACCTGTGCATATGTAAAAGGTTTAGTAAGTGATGACAGTAAAATGTTCAAAGAAACAGCTGAAACTCCTCTACCGGTGGTTGCACTTGTATTGGGCAGTAAAACATTTTTATTGACAGTAAAATGTTCATTTAGTTTCAGTAAACAAATATTGCCAAGCATGACATGGCCTTTGTGATCTCCTACTCCTGAATTTTCATGTCACTTGTGCTATTAGTAGTTTTTTGACAGTAAAAGGAATTTTCATGTCACTTGTGCTATCAGTACACTACAAGTGAATTTTCATGTCACTTGTGCTATTTATGTGGTCTGAAACTTGTCAAGTGATGCTGCTGCTGCTATCTGCGAGTTGCTGCTGCTAGTTGTGATTTTGTCAAGTGATGCTGCTGCGACTTGTGATCTTCTAAAATAACCCCTTTCTCCTGAAACATTGATTAATTTCCGTTTCGGTTGAGAAATGGGGCACTCCTAGGTCAAGAAAATTAGCAAAGGTCATGCCCAATTTTCTTGACCTAGAAGGTGCCCGATTCTCAACCGAAATAAAAATTAATTTGCTTTAGTGGTTGGATTAGTTTAGTATTTTTTTCACACACTCAGACACCCTTGCTTGCCATGTGTGTGAGAGAGATAGTGAGAGGAGACAAGAAGAAGGGGGTTAGGAAGATGTTGCCTGCTCATCAAAGCTAACCATCTCCCCCTTTTCACCCCTTTTCCTTTGTCTTTTGTGGGTTGCAAGGAAGCTACTGTCTAGCTTAGCTTGTGCACAAATCCCAGTGTTACAACCTTGTATCTTTGCAGCAACCAACTTTCTAGACACACCCCTGCATCATGCAACAGTGCCTTCAAGATCCAAGGCAATATCACAAACATCATAGGCAATTTGACCAAACTCACAACCTTGTATCTTCGCAGCAACCAACTTTCTAGACACACCTCTCAAGAACTAGGTTACCCTGAGAACGTGGACTTGGACCTTAGCAACAACACACTAACAGGTTCTATCCCAAAACACCTAGGCAATATCACAAACATCTCTCAATTGTTCCTTGACAATAACCAACTTTTTGGCAACATTCCTCGAGAATTAGGTTATTTGGTCAACTTAGAGATCTTGTTCCTTGACAATAACCAACTTTTTGACCAAACTTTGTTCCTACTTATAGAGAAACATGGCCAACAACGATGAGGCCGGGGGTTCGGGCGGCAAGAAATTCTGGGAGCTGTCCCAGGAGATGGAGGAACAACCTCACTTGTATGAGGACGCCGCCTTCCCCACCGATCCTGAGACCACTGATGGTACCGCCGAGGATGACCCCACTGATGCCACCACTGATGGTGCCGCCGAGGATGCCACCACTGATGATGGCGGCGCACGCACAGATGGCAGCCAACCGAAGAGGCAACGGAAGGACCGGCGCCCGACCGTGCTCCGCACCCTCAAGGAGGAAGTTACTGAAGTGGACTCCAACGGGAATCCAACGACGCCCGAACGAATAGTCAAGGGGTACTCGCTTCAGCTTGGGTGCATTCTCCGGAGCACCGTCTCGATCAACACCGAGAACCTCAGGCATCCTGACCGAGGGAATTTGCGCAACCTCCTCTTCACAAAGCTGCACGAACGATACAAGTTCCCCGCTAAATTTGAAAACACAAGCCTCAAAGGGAATAAAGTGAAAAATGTTGCCCTCACGAAGATGAGCACGGCCCTGTCTACATGGAAAAGCAATGTGAAGAGAATGATCGAGAAAGGTGAGAGTTATGAGAAGATCAAGGAGAAAAATCCTTCAATCACCGAAGATGACTACAACGACTTCAAGATCAATTGCTCGAGCACCGCAAGCTCCGAATCAAGTAGGTGGGGGAAAGAAATGCGGGAGTTGAACTTAGGGGAACACACACTCGGTCCCGGCGGTTACAGAGTGGCGGAGCCTATATGGGACAAGGAGGAGGCGGACCGTGCCGAGCAAGGCCTACCGCCCCTCTTCGATAAATACGGTGACAAGCAGACCAGGAACTTTGTCAGGGCCCGGTACAAGAAGGACCCGAAAACAAAGGAGCTTACCACGGATCCGAAGACCAGGGCGCTTGAGCTTGTTCTGGTAAGGAATACACCCCCGCGTAATTAGCTCCATATGGTTGCATTCTAATTAATGAAGCCAAATTTCTAAATGGTTCACATTCCTTCCGCAGGCGACTGAAAGCAGTAGCGCGGGGTCGACTAAGAGCAACCCTTGGGACACCACTCTAAATAGGGCATTGAATGTAATGAAGAACAAGGATAAGCTCAGTAAGCCGATGTCAGCTGGTCGTGTGGCCGGCAAAGGCTTGTCGACAAAATGGTCGTCATACTATAACACTGGTGGGCGAAAGGAGAAAAAGACCAGCTCGGAAAGCCAGGCGCGCGAGGTTCAAGAACTCAGGGCACAGGTGGTGCGGATTCCGGAGATTGTCCAAGAGCAAGTGCAACAACAACTCGGAGTGATGATCACCGCCATTGTGCCTACCTTGATCCAGGGGATTAGTGCGTGGATTGCGGGCGGCCAACAGGGGCAGCCCCCGATTCCTAGCTTCACGGCCAGCAACTCGCAGAATGCGATGGCGGGGCCATTGGTGTCTCCGGCGGAGGCGGCATTGGTGTCTCCGACGCCGGCACGGGAGCTTAATGCACCCGGGTGTACGTCGGCCGGCACCTCTGCAGCAAGCGGCCCCTCCGTCAACTGCATGCCCGCCGTTGGCGGTGCCTCGACACTAGCCGAGCTCGACGCCATCATCATGGTAACTAATTAAGCCTCTCCCGGCCGAGGACTTCATCTCCTTGCCTTTGACTGGGCATCCCTGACGCCCTACATGTTTTCGCAGGGCGCCGCCGACGTTCCGTGCACTCTCCTGCACTTCGTGAACAACGAGTTGGTCGATGTCGCCAAGGGCAAAATCGTTCAACCAGGCAACCCCTTGTTCCACGGTACCCAGATGCCACCCAACTTGTTTAGGGTTCAACTGGTTCGGGTGCTGCCAGGCTGCGACGAGTTGTTACCTCCGATTCGACCCATCGGGGCCGACGATGATGACGTGATGACCCTCAGCGCCTGCCTGAGCTAGCCCCTGCTTTGGCCGAAGAGCCAGATTCGTTTGGGGGCGGGGGACACCACCCCAAAGACAACACCGCCAGTCGTGCCGGCGCCAAGTCGGCCCCATGGCAAGACCGCCGCAACGGTGCCGGACATCCCTATGCCACTGGATCCAAACATGCATATGGCACAGGATCAGAACGACGACGACGATGATACATTTGCCAACGTCGATCAGTACTTTGCCGATCATGGGTACGGTGGCGACTTCATGGGGCCTCCTTCTCAAGAACCCAACCCAACAAAAGACGTGCGCGATCTAGCTGGTACCGCGGAGAAGCCAAGTTGCAACAGGCGTCGTCTGCAGTTCAACTTTCAGGAGACGCCTCCAGCTGCCGACTTCACCGAGCCTCAGATTGGCGAGGTGCGAAATATGATCAGCCCCAACACACTCAAGAAGGCGGTCTGTGGGCAGAACTCGGTCCCATTACAGGAGAAGAAGAAGGCACGCAAAAGAAAGACTAACAAGGGTGCGGGCCAGCTGGCACCGAGTACGATCCGTGCTCAGGACGGGCCACCTTCACCTGAGGATATCTCGAGGAGGGTGCATGTGGCGGGTAGGCCGATGCTACCGAGAAATATGCTCGATGCTGCAACCGGTGCTATGCGGAGTCTGCATGACAGTGTTCTTTCTTTGGAGAAGCGGCGTCTCGGAGAGAAGGATGTGGCATACCCGGTTTTCGCGGCCAAGGTGCCAGAGGGCAAGGGCTTTGTAGATAACTCCATCGGGGGTACGATCGTCCTGCGGTTTGATGACATCCACGCTATGTTGAACCTTCATCCGCTGCACTACACCTTCGTTCGGCTATTTTCGCTGAGTATGGAGATGCGGATCATTCGCGACAAGACCCCGGACATCGTGATAGTTGACCCCTTGTACATGCGTGCCAAGATCTTGGGCAGCGCTGGGGACCGGCAAGTCGCGAGTTCTTACCTCGAAGGCGTCATTCTGGCAAACCAAGATAAGGATAACTTCCTCGTGCCTTACTTTCCCGAGTAAGTCCTCCCCTCAACCGCCCCGTAACATATGAATTCTTAGATTTCGATCGTTTTTCTTTTAACATTCCGTGTTTTCTGTAGTGACACACGTTGCACGCTCATCCTCCTAAGCCCCAAATATTCCATGGCCACGTATTTCGACCCGGACCGTCAGTCGAACGTAGACTACACAAATGTCAAGAAGGTTCTTGATGATATTCTCCCCGGCTACGTCAAATCTGGAGGCACCTTCACCAGGCCTATTTGTAAGTACGGCAAGCACGTGTTCTCCCACAATACGACGTTCTGCTGCGTCAAGCAGCCGCCTGGCGGTCAGAAGGGTGCCTACTACGCCATCCATCACATGCGGGCGATCGTACGGGACCATCATCACCTTCTGCTACCGAGTAGACTCAAAGATTGGGCCGCGAGCATGTCGGCAATCCAGGACGCGGACATCAGACAAGAATTCTTTCGCATCCAGTCGGAGTTTGCGGAAATCATCCATCAAGATGTCCTTCGTACCTCGGGGCAGTTCTACCTCAGAAATCAACCGTCCAACAGTGACATTGACACAATCCTACAAATGCAGGCTGACAACGCCCGTTCTTTCATGACTCCCACGATAGACGGCGGCTTCATCCACACTCCGGTCCCTTGAGTCGAGTTGAAAGCAGTGATGCTGTGTCTAGTTCTGAAACATCAATTGGCTCATGTTGTAATTAAACTTTAATGAACTTGTAGTATGTCTCTTTGGTTTCGAGAGTTGTTCAACTTAAGATGTAATCGATGCTATTAATGTCTTGCTTTTCTCTTCCGATCGTTCTGTTG
Organism: Triticum dicoccoides; assembly: GCF_002162155.2. Classification (NCBI taxonomy): domain Eukaryota; kingdom Viridiplantae; phylum Streptophyta; class Magnoliopsida; order Poales; family Poaceae; genus Triticum; species Triticum dicoccoides. The sequence goes on from NC_041386.1 coordinate 521,581,457, forward strand.
CATACTTATATATTGCTTATGTATTGTCTGTGAATTGGTACTAACGTTTCGTTTGGCTACTGCATAGTGATGCCGTGGTATGTCGTGTACAAGGGTAAGGTTCCCGGAGTCTACGACGACTGGGAGGAGTGTCGGAGACAGGTTCACCGATTCAGCGGTAACAGTTACAAAGGGTACGCCACTAGGGCCGAGGCCGAATCTAGATACACCCGCTATCTAGCGGGAGAGGGGAGGGAGCGTTGGAGGAACCGGATGAAGACGAGTTTCATCGTGATGACCGCAGCTCTCTTCTATGTGATGGTAGTTTAGATGATCGATATCGACTTGTAATGTGAAGACAAACTCGCGGTCTCGAGACTTGTAATATAATGTTCTATCTTTGTTCGGTCTTTTCAATTCGGAGACTAATATGATGAATTGTATTCGGAGACTAAAATGATGAATTGTATTCAGAGACTAATCTTCTATTGTATTCGATGAATCTGTTGTTGATGTGTGCTGTTTATATTTTGTCCAATTATACATTTTGTAACCTGTGCAAAAAACAGAAAATAAAAAAATAAAAAAAACCTAATATTCATACTAATGGCGAATCACACCATAGTGCGCCATTAGTATGCCAAAGGATACTAATGGCGCATCATTAGACAGTGCGCCATTAGTATGCCGAACTTACTAATGGCGCATCTCATTGTCGTGCGCCATTAGTATGCCAAAGCACCTGGGTATACATGGCCCCCTGGGAGGCATACTAATGGCGCACTGTTGTATATACTAATGGCGCATCTGAGGTGCGCCATTAGTATACGAGATACTAATGGCGCACCCATGGTGCGCCATTAGTAAAAAATACTAATGGCGTGCTACTAATGGCGCACCACTAATGCGCCATTAATGGCCAAATTAGGTGCGCCATTAGTAGGCCTTTTCCTAGTAGTGAGTAGGTCGGTGTAGCAACGAGGGGCCCACGAGGGTGGAGGGCGCGCCCAGGGGGGCTAGGTGCGCCCCCTGCCTCGTTTATTGCTTGACATCCACTCCAAGACCTCTGGATCACATTTGTTCCAAAAATCACGCTGCCGAAGGTTTAATTCCGTTTGGACTGTGTTTGATATTCGTTTTCTACAAAACACTGAAATTGGCAAAAAACCAGCAATTTGGGCTGGGCCTCCGGTTAATAGTTAGTCCCAAAAATAATATAAAAGTGTAAAATAAAGCCCATTAACACCCAAAACAGATAATATAATAGCATGGAGCAATCAAAAATTATAGATACGTTGGAGACGTATCAATGAACATGACGACCCCATGGAGGGTTAGTTGAACAGTAGCCGGTGGAGGGCTGGATGAACAGTAGCCCGTGGAGGGATGGTTGAACAGGATCCCGTGGAGAGGGCTGGATGAACAGTAGCCGATGGAGGAGGGCATGGTGGAGGCTGGATAAACAGGAGCCTATGGATGAATAGTCGCAGGTGGTGGCTGGAGGAGGTTGACGGTGGATGAACAGTAGCCCGTGGAGGCTGGAGGAGGTCGACGGAGGAGATGAACAGTATCTCGTGGAGTCCTGTTTTGCGGTACGCCACACCCCTCTTGATGAACAGGACCCCCGTTTCGACCGTAGCGCTCCAGCACAAGTTCGTTTCCTCCGTTTTGCGGTGCGCCACACCCCTCTTGATCAACAGGACCCCTTTTCAACCGTAGGAGGTCCGTTTCCTCTGTTTTGCGGTACGCCAGACCCCTCCCGATGAACAGGATCCCGTTTTGACCATGGCCGGTCGAACACAAGGCCGTTTCCTCCGTTCTGCGGTACGCCAGGCCTCGTTTCCATCGGCTGTTCCGTCCAAGCCGGCTGGCTCTCGATGAACAGCACACGTTCAATTGCCTCCCGATGAACACGATGCATTCCGTTGCCTCCCCATGAACACGACGATGGTGCAGCTTCTCCTTTCCGACCCATACATGTACATGAGCCCTGGCCGTACGTATGCGCGAGTAGGCATTCGAGACCCTGCCCGTATGTACGTACGTGGCCGTATTTTTGTTGCACCCTGGCCGTTGTACGTACGTGTACATGCTACGTGCGCGCCTCTACTACGACACGTGCACGCCTCTACATCGACCAGTATGTACGTACACGTTCGCGACCAGAATGACAACTCTACGTACGCTTTGACCAGGTGGGTCCCAACTGCCAGGCACTTCCTTGCGTGCAAAGATGTAGCTGGTGGGTCCCAGCAGTCAGGGGGAAACGTTTTTTTTGTGAAATATGGTGGCCCGTCCGGTGGGTCCCTCCTGTTAGGTGGAGGAATCATTATTTTCCACGTAATAAGGAGTCACTTCCTTGCTGCGGCCGTGGACCCAGCTGTCAGCTTCTCCACGTACAGTACTCTTCCGATGGAAGTTGTTCGTTGACCACATTGACCACGCCACGCCTAGAGCACCAAGGCGGTGGATGACGGTGAGGCCTAGGAAGGGGACGATGCGGAGCCGGGGAAGACGCGACAGTGGATGCCCACACGGAGGGGAGTACGTGGGTTGACTGCTTCGGCTGCGGTGTGAGGCTGCCATCACCGGAGAATAACTCGAGGTGTGGGTGAGTATAGAGGGATGGCATGGCCAGCGGTGGCAGCACAGCCGGACACGGGAGGCAATAGCAGGTAGCATGGCAGATGCTTGTTTGGATGGCTGGAGCAAGAAGACCAGAGGTTGAAGAAGCACTACGGCCATTGGATGGACATCATACAGTCACTGGAGCTAGAATCGTTCATATTGACTAAGTTGACAAAGCCCTCTGTCCCCGTCATCTTAGTAGGCCCACAAGTCAGCCTCCCACTATGGTGGGTCCCAACTAGCAGGGGGAGTATTCATTTTTTGTGTGCGTAATAACGAGGCACTTCCTTGTGTGCGAAGATATAACTGGTGGGTCTGACCTATCAGCGGGGGAACATTTTTTTCATGAAATACAGAGGCCCTTTTGGTGGGTCCCAGCTGTCAGGTGGAGGAATCATTATTTTGCGTGTAATAAGGAGGCATTTCCTTGCGTGCGGCCGTGGACCCAGCTGTCAGCCTCTCCACGTATAGTCCAGTTCCCATGCATGTCGCTCATTGACCATGTTGACCACGCCATGTCGAGAGCACCAGGGCGGTGGACGACGGCGTGGCCTAGGAAGGGAACGACATGTATCCAGGGAAAAATCGGGAGTTGTTTCCCACGCGGAGGGGAGTGCGAGGGTTTACTGGTTCATCTGCCGTCGCCGGAGAATAACAACAGGTGTGCGTGAGTAGAGGGATGGCTAGGCCAGCGATGGGAGAACGATGGGGAAGTGAGGCCTGCCCGGCAGCATAGCCAGCCGTAGGAGGAGGGAGCAGGCAGTCCCGCCGGTGCTTGTTTGAGCGGCTGGAGCAGGAAGAGCAGAGATTGAAGAAGCGCGACGGCCGTTGGATGGACATCCAACAGTCACTGCTCTCGTGTGTCGACTAAGTTTACACGTGTTGCGTGTGTGTCAACCTTATTTTTTAGGAAAGCATACGTGTCAGCCTGTACTAGGTGCACAAGTCTGCCTCAAATCAGTGGAAAACAACATACAACCCATCTGGCATTATTTCTAATAATTTACAACCCATTTGCCAATTCTTAAGAATTTTTTTGGAGCCCATGTTCTTTTTGTTAGCATTACACCCCATATTGCGGCCACGATTAAAAATTATACGAAATTTTGCATATTTCGGTGCGGTCAACTGTTTTTAATCCCGAAATATCAAGTCACATTCAAACTTTTTGAAAAATAATTTATGTAAATATAAAATCCAAATATTTGTCCACGCATAAAAATCAATGGAATTTAAAATCTTGTATTAAAAAACATTGAAACTAATTCCCGGTTTGATGTGTTTTAAAAATGTACATCCCAATTCTGGGCAAACTGAATGAAACTCTCCTCGTCTTGAGAGATTTGTAGCCCAGCAGGGCTGATAAAGCAAGTAGGCCTGGTTTAGGTATTTCTTTAAAAAATAGAACTGGGCTAGCCATTTTCAGCAAGAAAAAAACACAACTGGGCTCATGATGTGGTAAACATAAATAAAACCTAGACGGGCCACAGCCCTAGCACAGCCCCATTGTTACCCTGATCCGTCGCTAAAACTAGTATAAATAACAACTGCTTGTTCCCCCCAAAAAAGTAAATAACAACTGCGCGACCTGCTGGGTCCCTAGTGTAAGCCGCTCGTTGTGTAATTCTCTCGTTTATTGACTACGTTGACAATGGCGTGAGCCCCAGATGTCCAACCATTAGGAGGAACCATTTTTTTGGGCTTATAATAACGAGGCACTTGCTTGCGTACTGCCATGACGCTGGTGGGTCCCCACTGTCATCCTCTCCAGATATAGTCATATCCTTGTTCCTCTCGGTTGTTGACAGCATTGACAATGCAAGAGGGCGGTGCACCGCGCACAGCGAGCGAACCAAGGCTGAGGATGACGGCGAGGCCTCGGACGGAATGAACAGGAGCCATGGAAGATGCGCCGGTCGAGTCGCAGGCAGAGGGGAGTACGAGGGTTGACTGGTTCAGGTGCGGGTGCGTGTTGGGGCTGAAATTGCCGGAGAATAACAGGACGTGTGGGGGAATAGAGGGAGGGACTGGCCAACGTTGGAGGGTACGGTAGGGCGGCGGAGGCGTAGCTAGCCATGGGAGGCGGGAGCAGGCGGAGCCGACGGGGTGGTTTGGTTTGGGCGGCTGGAGGAAGAAGACCAGAGATAGAAGATACACGACATATGTTGGATGTCAATCCTGTAGGGGAACGCAGTAATTTCAAAAAAAATCCTACGCACATGCAAGATCTATCATGGTGATGCATAGCAACGAGAGGGGAAGAGTGTTGTCCATGTACCCTCATAGACCGTAAGCGGAAGTGTTATGACAACGCGGTTGATGTAGTCATACTTCACGAAAGTACGACACCTCTGCTATCTGCACACGTTTGGCTCGGTGACGTCCCGCGAACTCTCGATCCAGCTGAGTGTCGAGGGAGAGCTTCGTTAGCACGACGGCGTGATGACGGTGATGATGAAGCTATCGTCGTAGGGCTTCACCTAAGCACTACGATGATATTACCGAGGTGGATTATGGTGGAGGGGGGCACCGCACACAGCTAAGGGATCAATGATCAACTTGTGCGTCTATGGGGTACCCCCTCCCGCATATAAAGGAGTGGAGGAGGGGCAGAGGGCCGGCCTCCTAGGCGTGCCCAAGGGAGGAGTCCTACTCCCGGTGGGAGTAGGATTCCCCCTTCCCTAGTTGGAGTAGGAGAGGGAGAGAAGGAAAGGGGGGCCGACCCCCACTCCCAATTCGGATTGGGCTTGGGGGGCGCGCCCCCACCTTGGCCGCCTCCTCCTCCTTTCCACTATGGCCCATTAAGGCCCATTGACTCCCCGAGGGGTTCCGATAACCCCCCGGTACTCCGGTATATGCCCGAACTCTCTCGAAACCTTTCTGATGTCCAAACATAGTCATCCTATATATCGATCTTTATGTCTCGACCATTTCGAGGCTCCTCGTCAAGTCCGTGATCACATCTGGGACCCCGAACTACCTTCGGTGCATCAAAACACATAAGCACATAGTACCGATCGTCACCGAAAGTTAAGCGTGCGGACCCTACAGGTTCGAGAACAATGTAGACATGACCGAGACACGTCTCCGGTCAATAACCAATAGCGTAATCTGGATGTTCATATTGGCTCCCACATATTCTACAAAGATCTTTATCGGTCAAACCGCATAACGATATACGTTGTTCCCTTTGTTATCGATATGTTACTTGCCCGAGATTTGATCATCGGTATCTCAATACCTAGTTCAATCTCTTTACCAGCAAGTCTCTTTACTCGTTCCGTAATGCATCGTACCACAAGTAACTCATTAGTCACATTTCTTGCTAGGCTTATATTGATGTGCATTACCGAGAGAGCCCAGAGATACCTCTCTGACAATCGGAGTGACAAATCCTAATCTCGATCTATTCCAATTCAACAAACACCATAGGAGACACCTATAGAGCACCTTTGTAATCACCCAGTTATGTTGTGAAGTTTGGTAGCACACAAAGTGTTCCTCCGGTATTCGGGAGTAGCATGATCTCATAGTCATAGGAACATGTATAAGTTATGGAGGAAGCAATAGAAGCAAACTAAACGATCATCGTGCTAAGATAATGGATGGGTCAAGTCAATCACATCATTCTCTAATGATGTGATCCCGTTAATCAAGTGACAACTCTTGTCTATGGTTAGGAAACATAACCATCATTGATTCAATGAGCTATTCAAGTAGAGGCATACTAGTGACACTCTGTTTGTCTATGTATTCACACATGTACTAAGTTTCCAATTAATACAATTCTAGCATGAATAAGAAGCATTTATCATGATATAAGGAAATATAAATAACAACTTTATTATTGCCTCTAGGGCATATTTCCTTCAGTCTCCCACTTGCACTAGAGTCAGTAATCTAGTTCACATCGTCATGTGATTTCATGCCAATAGTTCACATCTTTATGTGATTAGTTCACATCTTCATGTGACTAATACCCAAAAGGGTTTACTAGAGTCAATAATCTAGTTCACATCGTTATGTGATTAACACCCAAAGAGTGATCATGTTTTGCTTGTGAGAGAAGTTTAGTCTACGGGTCTGCAACATTCAGATCCGTATGTAGTTTGAAAATTTCTATGTCTACAATACTCTGCATGGAGCTACTCTAGCTAATTGCTCCCACTTTCAATATGTATCTAGATCGAGACTTAGAGTCATCTGGATTGGTGTCAAAAGCTTGCATCGACATAACTCTTTACGACGAACTTTTTTACCACCTCCTTAACCGAGAAATATTTCTTTAGTCCTCTAAGGATAATTTTGACCGCTATCCAGTGATCAACTCCTAGATCACTATTGTACTCCCTTGCCAAAATCATGCTAAGGTAAACAATAGGTTTGGTACATAGCATAGCATAATTTATAGAACCTATGACTGAGGTATAGGGAATGACTTTTTCATTCTCTTTCTATTTTCTGCCGTGGTCGGGTTTTGAGTCTTTACTCAACTTCACACCTTGCAACATAGGCAATAACTCCATATTTGATTGTTCCATTTCGAACTACTTCAAAATTTTATCAAGGTATGTACTCATTGGAAAATTCATCAAGCGTCTTGATCTATCTCTATAGATCTTGATTTCCAATATGTAAGCAGCTTCACTGAGGTCTTTCATTAAAAAATTCTTATTCAAGTATCCTTTTATGCTATCCAGAAATTCAATATCATTTCCGATTAACAATATGTCATCCACATATAATATCATAAATGCCACAGAGCTCCCACTCACTTTCTTGTAAATACATGCTTCTCCAAAAGTCTGTATAAAAGTATATGCTTTGATTAACTCATCAAAGCGTATATTCCAACTCCAAGATGTTTGCACCAGTCCATAAATGGATCGCTGGAGCATGCACACTTTGTTAGCACCTTTCGGATCGAAAAAACCTTCTGGTTGCATCATATACAACTCTTCTTTAAGATATCCATTGAGAAATGCAGTTTTGACATCCATTTGCCAAATTTCATAATCATAAAATGCGGCAATTGCTAACATGATTCAGACGGACTTAAGCATCGCTATGGGTGAGAAGGTCCCATCTTAGTCAACTCCTTGAACTTGTTGAAAACCTTTTGCAACAAGTCGAGCTTTGTAGACAGTAACATTACCGTCAGTGTCAGTCTTCTTCTTGAAGATCCATTTATTGTCTATGGCCTGCCGATCATCGGGCAAGTCAACCAAAGTCCACACTTTGTTCTCATACATGGATCCCATCTCAGATTTCATGGCCTCAAGCCATTTTGCGGTATTTGGGCTCATCATCGCTTCCTCATAGTTCATAGGTTCGTCATGGTCAAGTGTGATGACCTCCAGAATAGGATTACCGTACCACTCTGGTACGGATCTTTCTCTGGTTGACCTATGAGGTTCGGTAGTAACTTGATCAGAAGTTTCATGATCATCATCATTAGCTTCCTCACTTACTGGTGTAGGATTCACTGGAACTGATTTCAGTGATGAACTACTTTCCAATAAGGGAGCAGGTACAATTATCTCATCAAGTTCTACTTTCCTCCCACTCACTTCTTTCGAGAGAAACTCCTTCTCTAGAAAGGATCCATTCTTAGCAACGAATATCTTGCCTTCGGATCTGTGATAGAAGGTGCACCCAACAATCTCCTTTGTATATCCTATGAAGAAACATTTCTCCGATTTGGGTTCGAGCATATCAGGTTGAAGCTTTTTCACGTAAGCATCGCAGCCCCAAACTTTAAGAAATGACAACTTGGGTTTCTTGCTAAACCTCAGTTCATAAGGTGTCGCCTCAATGGATTTAATGGTGCCCTATTTAACATGAATGCAGTCGTCTCTAAAGCATAACCCAAAATGATAGCGGTAAATTAGTAAGAGACATCATAGATCGCACCATATCTAGTAAAGTACGATTACGACATTCGGACACACCATTACGCTGTGGTGTTCCGGGTGGTATTCCGCATTGTTTCAAATGAAGACCAAACTCGTAACTCAAATATTTTGTTACGATGATTTTCCACTTCACTCTGAAATTCTTTGAACTTTTCAAATGTTTCAGCCTTATATTTCATTAAGTAGATATACCCATATCTTCTTCAATCATCTGTGAAGGTGAGAAAATAATGGTATCCGCCGCGAGCCTCAATGTTCATTGGACCACATGCATCAGTATGTATGATTTCCAATAACTCTATTGCTCGCTCCATTGTTCCGGAGAATGGAGTTTTAGTCATCTTGCCCATGAGGCATGTTCGCAAGTACAAAGTGATTCATAATCAAGTGACTCCAGAAGTCCATCAGAATGGAGGTTCTTCATGCGCTTTACACTAATATGACCCAAATGGCAGTGCCACAAATAAGTTGCACTATCATTATCAACTTTTGCATATTTTGGCTTCAATATTATGAATATGTGTATCACTACGATCGAGATTCAATAAACCATTTATATTGAGTGTATGACCATAGAAGGTTTTATTCATGTAAATATAACAACAGTTATTCTTTGATTTGAAAGAATAACCGTGTTGCAATAAACATGATCCAATCATATTTATGCTCAACACAAACACCAAATAACATTTATTTTAGGTTCAACACTAATCCCGAAGGTAAAGGGAGTGTGCGATGGTGATCTTATCATCCTTGGAATCATCATCGCCTGGCCCTTAACTAGTCTCTGTTTATTTTGCAACTCCCGTTTCGAGTTACTACTCTTAGCAACTGAACCAATATCAAATACTGAGGGGTTGCTATAAACACTAGTAAAGTACTCCCTCTGTAAACTAATATAACAGCGTTTAGATTACTAATTTAGTGATCTAAACACTCTTATATTAGTTTACGGAGGAAGTACACATCAATAACATGTATATCAAATATACCTTTGTTCACTTTGCCATCCTTCTTATCCGCCAAGTATCTAGGGCAGTTCCACTTCTAGTGACCATTTCCTTTGCAGTAGAAGCACTCAATTCCAGGATTGGGTCTATCTTTGGGATTCTTCATGGGAGCAGCAACTTGCTTGCTATTCTTCTTTGAAGTTCCTATTTCTTCCCCTTTGCCCTTTTCTTGAAACTAGTAGTCTTGTTAACCATCAACACTTGATGCTATCTCTTGATTTCTACCTTCGCCGATTTTAGCATCACGAAGAGCTCGGGAATCATTTTCGTCATCCCTTGCATATTATAGTTCATCATGAAGTTCCAGTAACTTGGCGATAGTGACCAGAGTACCTTGTCAATCACTATCTTATCTGGAAGATTAACTCCCACTTAATTCTAGCGATTGTAGTACCCAGACAATCTGAGCACATGCTCACTGGTTGAGCTATTCTCCTCCATCTTGTAGGCAAAGTACTGTCATAGGTCTCCTACCTCTCGACAAGGGCATGAGTATGAAATACCAATTTCGACTCTCAGAACATATTATATGCTCTGTGGCGTTCAATTTTTTTTGAAGTCCCGGTTCTAAGCCATAAAGCATGGTGCACTAAAGTATTAAGTAGTCATCATATCGAGCTTTGTCAAACGTTCATAATGTCTGCATTTTCTCCTACAATAGTTATGTCACCTAGTAGTGCATTAAGGACATAATTCTTTTGTGCAGCAACGAGGATAATCCTCAGATCACGGATCCAATCCGCATCATTGCTACTATCATCTTTCAACATAGTTTAAGTTCAATTAATCATATTACTTAAGAAATCCCACTTAGATAGACATCCCTCTAATCATCTAAGTGATCACGTGATCCATATCAACTAAACCATGTCCGATCATCACGTGAGATGGAGTGGTTTTCAATGGTGAACATCACTATGTTGATCATATCTACTATATGATTCACGCTTGACCTTTCGGTCTTAGTGTTCCGAGGCCATATCTGCATATGCTAGGCTCGTGAATTTTAACCTGAGTATTCTACGTGTGCAAAACTGGCTTGCACCCGTTGTATGTGAGCGTAAAGCTTATCACACCCGATCATCACATGGTGTCTCGGCACGACAAACTGTAGCAACGTGTAACACCCACAATGCGGCTATATCTCCCACGCGTTGGGGCACGACTTAGAGGCATAGCCACATGGTAGGCTTGTCGCAAGAGGGGTAATCTTCACACATCTCATGTACTGAATAAGAAAGGGATAAAGAGTTGGCTTACAATCGCCACTTCACACAATACATAAATAAAACATACATCATCCAAAGTACAATCAAAGGTCCGACTACGGAACCAAAATAAAGAAAGACAACCCCAAATGCTAGATCCCCGATCGTCCCAACTGGGTCCCACTACTGATCATCCCGAAAAGAAACATAGTAACGGCCTGAATCCTCGTTGAACTCCCACTTGAGTTTGGTAGCATCACTTGCACTGGTATCCTCGGCACCTGCAACTGTTTGGAAGTATCCGTGAGTCACAAGGACTCAGCAATCTCACACCCGCGAGATCAAGACTATTTAAGCTTATGGGTATGAAAGGGTAGTGAGGTGGAGCTGCAGCAAGCACTAAGCATATATGGTAGCTAACATACTTAAATGAGAGCGAGAATAGAAGCAACGCCACGGTCGAGAAGCTAGAAGTGATCAAGAAGTGATCTTGAAACTACTTACATTCAAGCATAACACAAGGCCGTGTCTACTTCCCGGACTCCGCTGAAAAGAGACCATCATGGCTACACACACGGTTGATTCATTTTAATTAAGTTAAGTGTCAAGTTCTCTACAACCGGATATTAACAAATTCCCATCTTCCACATAACCATGGGCACGGCTCTCGAAAGTTTATACCCTGCAGGGGTGTCCCAACTTAGCCCATCACAAGCTCTCACGGTCACCGAAGGATATTCCTTCTCCGGGGAAGACCCGATCAGTCTCAGAATCCCGGTTACAAGACATTTTGACAATGCTAAGACAAGACCAGCAAAGCCGCCCGATGTGCCGACAAATCCCGATAGGAGTCGCATGTATCTCGTTCTCAGGGCACACCGGATAGGTCAAGCTACGAGTAAAACCAGCCCTCAAGTTGCCCCGAGGTGGCCCCGCAGGCTGCCCATTTCGGACCAACAATCAGAGGAGCACTGGCCCGGGGGGGTTTAAAATGAAGATGACCCTTGAGTCTGCAGAACCGAAGGGAAAGGTATATGGTGGTAGGTAGGCAAATGGTAAAACCAAGGTTGGGCCTTGCAGGAGGAGTTTTATTCAAGGCGAACTGTCAAGGGGTTCCCATAACACCCAACCTCGTAAGGAATGCAAAATCAAGGAACATAACACCGGTATGATGGAAACTAGGGCGGCAAGAGTGGAACAAAACACCAGGCATAAGGCCGAGCCTTCCACCCTTTACCAAGTATATAGATGCATTAAAGTAAATAAGATATAATAATGATATCCCAACAAATCCATGTTCAAACATGGAACAAGCTTCAACTTCACCTGCAACTAGCAACGCTATAAGAGGGGCTGAGCAAAAGTGGTAACATAGCCAAACAACGGTTTGCTAGGAAGGTGGATTAGAGGCTTGACATGGCAATATGGGAGGCATGATAAGCAAGTGGTAGGTAGCACGACATAGCGATAGAGCGAACAACTAGCAAGCAAAGATAGAAGTGATTTCGAGGGTATGGTCATCTTGCCTGCAAAGTTCTCAGAGTTGTCGAAAGCTTGATCCTCGATAGCATACTCAACAGGTTCCTTGTTCACGTACTCGTCTCCCGGCTCTACCCAAAGCAAGAACACAAGCAATGGAGCAACAATCAATCACAGTGCAATGCACAAGCAACATGATGCAATACATGGCATGATATGCAAGATATGATATGCAATGCATATGCTTGCTCCGGAAGAGAAAGAATGATAAAGGCATCAACTTGGTAAACCAAGTATGCCGCTAAAAAGATCAGATGATTTTGGTTGAAATCAATATAAAGATCACCGGAAACGGATGCACGGTTTGCAAATGGCAAGCAAAACAAGAATGGTGCTATTCTACGATTAACAACACGATGGCACTTAGAATGCTACAACAAACTAATCTAATGCACTCCAACATAACAACAAGGCATATGGAAGTGATGTAGAAGAGATGCTGGACAAAACATGAACACTGAGCTACGGCTAAATCACAGAAGACCGGGTTCAAACAAGCATGACAAAAGTGCAAAAGATATCAGCATCACAGACTTTGTGAAAATACTAATATGTCAAAAGCAACATCAGGAAGCAATGTTTAGAGCAAGCAAACAACATGCTACAGGAACATATCATAGCAAACCAAGGCATGGCATGATTCTACTAAAAGCATAGATCAAAAGTCCCTTACTGATCATGAGCCAAAAAGGCACAGGAGATATGATGGCACCCATGTAAACATAGCAAGTTTTATTAACAGTTTCAGACTTTGCAGAAAAACAGAGCATGTCATAAACAGATTCATGATAGCAACTTTGAGAGCTCATGCCACTCACCACAAAGCACTGCATGACAATATAAGCATACCAATAGCAATATGACATGTTCATGAAGCTAACCATGGCAAGAGAAAGTTCATAGCAAGCTAACCACTCAATCACAGCAATATCACGGAGCCTAGTTTGCATGCTTGTGCTAGACACCACATAGATCACAAAAATACAAGGCTTGCACCACTGTAAAGATGGCATGATGTATCTCAAAACATATGTAGACCTCATGCCCAAATAATGCACACATCAAATGCAAAAAAATGACAAAACCTCATTATCTGATAAGTACCAGCCGTTAACATTATATAGTACTCTTGCATCAAATAAAATGGCATCATAATGGGCAGTATCATGCATGGAAATGCTTCGAACATGAAGAGCTCAACAAGATGAACAATTTTATATATCATATGCATGATTTGGATCAACGAGCACGGAGATGTGACATGATGAAATAGGCTTGAAAATATTACAGAGATTCGGGACATAGGCGATTTTACCCTCCGGATTCCAGATCTAGGGTTCATGCACACAGATCGAGGTTTGCCGGAATCTCCGCCTGAGTTGTAGAGGATGGAGGCCGGAGTCACGAGGAGAGGAGGAGTCCGGCTGGAGAGGTGTGTGCTCACCGGAGGGGTGGCCGGGGACGCCGGGCGGCGAGGTTGGCGCGGCCAGCAGGAGCTCGCGCGGCGGAGGGCGGCGACCTTCAGCGACGGCGGTCGGCGGCATCTGTCGGCGGCGGTAAGGCGCGGATCAGCGGGCGCTGGTGGACGGGGGCGGCGGCTGGCGCATCGGGCGCGCGGGCGGGCGGCGCGGCCGGATTGGGCCCCGGCGGGCCGGCGCGGCGAATTGGGGCGTGGGCACCTCGGCCAATGGCGTGCTGCCACGTGGCAGCGGAGGAGGCGGCAGGTATGTCCATTGGTGGGGAAGAAACGTTCGGCGGCGCGAGGGGAGCGGTGCTAGGGTTTCATCTGCGTGATTTTTCGGGGAGGGGCTCATATTTATAGGTAGAGGGAGTTTGGAGTGTCCAAATGAGGTGTAGTTTCGCCCACACGATCGTGATCCGACGACGGAGGACATGGAGATGGTTTAGATGGGTTATTGGACTGTTTTGGAGGGGTGTTCGGCTGCAATACACAAGAGACTTATGCGGTTACCTGGTTAACCGTTGGAGCATCAAACGGCCTCCAAATGGAACGAAATTTGACAGGCGGTCTACCGGTGGTGTACCAAGGCCACTTGGAAAATATCGGTCCATTCCGAGAACGTTTGACACCCGCTCACCAAAAGAGACAAGAGGGGTGCGCCGGTACATGTGGGAGTGTCGGATTGCGAAATGGACAACGGGGAAAATGCTCGGAAGCATGAGACGAACACGAATAAAAATGCGATGCACATGATGACATGATATGAAATGCATGACATGAACAAAATGCAAAACGAAATACAAAACCCAACCATGAAGGGAATCTCATAACTAAAAGCCAAAAATGGCAAGAGACGGAGTTACAAATATGGCAAGTTACATCCGGGGTGTTACAACACTCCACCACTACCAGAGGATCTCGTCCCGAGAACTAGGACTGAAAGAACTCCGGATATTTAGAACGGAGGTGGTCCTCACGTTCCCGGGTGGCTTCTTGGTCGGAATGGTGTGACCACTTCACTTTCAGAAATTTGATAGACTTTTTGCGAGTCTTGCGCTCGGTTTCTTCAAGAATAGCAACGGGATGCTCATGATAAGACAAATCTTCTTGGAGATCAATCTCTTCGATGTTGATGGTGCGCTCAGGAGTCTTGAAGCTCTTGTGAAGCTGTGACACGTGAAACAGATCGTGCATATTTGCGAAGTTGGACGGAAGCTCAAGTTGATAGGCGAGGTCCCCTCTTTTGCCAATGATCTTGAAAGGACCCATGTATCTAGGGGCAAGCTTCCCTTTGATACCGAAGCGACGAGTACCTTTCATTGGAGAGACGTGAAGGTAGACATGGTCTCTGATCTCGAAAGCCAAGTCACGGTGCTTGCTATCATAGTAACTCTTCTGGCGCGACTGCGTGGCTTTGAGATTTTCACGGATGACTTTACACATTTCTTCAGCTTCTGTGATTAAGTCATTGCCCAGAAGTTGGCGTTCAGCAGTCTCTGACCAATTGAGAGGAGTACGACACTTTCTGCCATAGAGAATTTCGAATGGGGCCTTGCCCGAACTCGCTTGGAAGCTGTTGTTGTAGGAGAACTTGGCATATGGAAGACAATCTTCCCACTTCATACCGAAAGCAATGACACACGCCCTAAGCATATCTTCGAGAATTTGATTGACTCGCTCGACTTGACCACTAGTTTGAGGATGGAAAGTTGTGCTTAAGCGAATGTTGGTGCCCATGGCCTTCTGGAAGGAGTCCCAGAACTTGGAGGTGAAAATGCTTCCGTGTTCTGAAGAGATCAATTGTGGAATTCCGTGCAAAGAGACAATCCTGGAGGTGTATAGCTCTGCCAGCTGAGCTGCTGTGATAGATTCTTTCATCGGAAGGAAATGAGCCACTTTAGTAAGCTTGTCGATGACAATGAAGATAGCATCATTTCCACGCTTGGACTTGGGAAATCCGATAACGAAGTCCATTTCAATATGATCAAACTTCTATTCTGGAATAGCAAGAGGTTGGAGGAGACCAGCTGGTTGTTGGTGTTCTACTTTCACCCTTCTGCAGACATCACATTCATTTACAAATTGAGCAATTTCTCGCTTCATTCGAGTCCACCAATACGACTGCTTGAGGTCATGGTACATCTTTGTACTTCCAGGATGAATGGATAGAAGGGAATTGTGTGCCTCGTTCATTATGACCTTGCTTAAATCACCTTTAGGAACCACAATCCGGTCCTCGAAGAATAGAGTGTCTTTGTCATCAATGCGATAGCACTTGCATTTGGGTTGGCTCTTGGCAATCCCATGTTTCACCTTCTTCACCATGGTATCAAGAAGTTGTGCCTCATGAATTTGATCTTCCAAGGTAGGAGAGACTTGGAGATTGGCAAGAAAGACTTGAGGAACAACTTGGAGATTCAGTTTGCGGAAAGCTTCACAAAGGTCCGGTTGGAAGGGCTTGAGAATTAAGCTGTTGCAGTAAGCCTTCCTGCTCAAAGCATCTACAATGACATTGGGCTTGCCTAGAGTATATTCAATACTCGGATTGTATTCTTGAATCATTTCGACCCATCGAGTCTGTCTGAGGTTGAGGTTGGGTTCAGTGAAGATGTACTTGAGGCTCTTATGATCTGTGAAGATGTCCACTTTCCTTCCCAACAAGAGATGTCTCCACGTTAATAATGCATGGACAACTGCCGCCAACTCAAGATCGTGAGTGGGCCAGTTCCTTTCGTTGGGCTTCAACTGACGAGAGGTATAGACCACAACTTTCTTCTCTTGCATTAACACAGCGCCTAGACCTTGCAAGGAAGCATCACAGAAAACTTCGAATGGCTTGGATTCGTCAGGAGGAGTCAAGACAGGAGCTATGACCAGCTTCTCTTTGAGGGTGTTGAAAACAACGTCACATTCAGGCATCCAGACATACTTGACATGCTTCTGGAGGAGGTTGGAAAGAGGCTTTGCAATCTTAGAGAAATTCTCAACGAATCTTTGACAATAGCTTGCAAGCCCAAGAAAACTGCGAAGCTGCTTGACATTCTGAGGAGGTTCCCAATTCACAATTGCAGACACCTTCTCAGTATTAACAGCGATGCCCTTGGCGGAGATGATATGAACAAGGTAAATAACTTCGTCAAGCCAGAACTCACAATTGGAAAACTTCGCATAGAATTGATGTTCTATGAGCTTGTCGAGCACCAATCTCAAACGTTTGGCATGACCCCCCTTATTCTTGGAAAAGACCAAGATATCATCGAGATACACCAGGACGAAATCATTTGTGTAAGGGCTGAAGATGAAGTTCATCATGCGAGAGAACATTGGAGGAGAATTGACAAGGCCGAAAGACATGACAGTATATTCATAAGAACCATAGCTTGTTCTGAATGTTGTCTTCTTGTTCACGAATGCGAATCTGATGATAACCCATACGGAGGTCAAGCTTGGAGAATACTTTATCACCTTTAAGTTGCTCGAATATCTCATTGATGTTGGGAAGTGGATACTCTTGTCCAATGGACGGTAGTTGACGGAGTCCTGGATTAGGAGGTGTTCGGGTAGCCGGACTATACCTTCAGCCGGACTCCTGGACTATGAAGATACAATTGAAGACTTCGTCCCGTGTCCGGATGGGACTTTCCTTGGCGTGGAAGGCAAGCTTGGCGATGTGGATATTCAAGATCTCCTACCATTGTAACCGACTTTATGTGACCCTAACCCTATCCGGTGTCTATATAAACCGGAGGGTTGTAGTCCGTAGGCAATCAACTCCATACACAACAATCATACCATAGGCTAGCTTCTAGGGTTTAGCCTCCTTGATCTCGTGGTAGATCTACTCTTGTACTACCCATAGCATCAATATTAATCAAGCAGGAGTAGGGTATTTACCTCCATCGAGAGGGCCCGAACCTGGGTAAAAAACATCTTGTCCCTTGTCTCCTATTACCATCCGGCCTTGACGCACAGTTCGGGACCCCCTACCCAAGATCCGCTGGTTTTGACACCGACATTGGTGCTTTCATTGAGAGTTCCTCTGTGTCGTCGCCTTTAGGCCTGATGGCTCCTTTGATCATCAACGACGATACGGTCCAGGGTGAAACTTTTCTCCCCGGACAGATCTTCGTCTTCGGCGGCTTCGCTCTGCGGGCCAATTCACTCGGCCACCTGGAGCAGATCGAAAGCTACGCCCCTGGCCATCAGGTCAGGTTTGGAAGCCTAAACTACACGGCTGACATCCACGGGGACTTGGTCTTCGACGGATTCGAGCCACAGCCAAGCGCACCGCACTGTCTCGATGGGCATGATATAGCTCTGCCGCCGAACAGTGCCTTGGAGGCCGCATACGCATCGGTTTCGACCATTGATTCGGAGCATACTGCGCCGATCGAGGATCAGCAGTTAGACGCTGCCTCAGGGGCTGCGATCTCAGAGGCGATCGAGCTGAATTCCAGCCCCGCACTCCGCACGGCCCGTGACTCCGAGGATCCGGACTCCTCCCCGGACTCCGAACCCCCCGCGCCCCTGCCAATCGAATCTGATTGGGCGCCGATAATGGAGTTCACCACCGCAGACATCTTTCAGCACTCGCCTTTTGGCGACATCCTGAACTCTCTTAAGTCTCTCTCTTTATCAGGAGAGCCCTGGCCGGACTACGGTCAGCGAGGGTGGGATACGGACGATAAGGAAATTCAAAGCCCACCCACCACCCACATTGTAGCCACTGTCGATGATCTAACCGACATGCTTGACTTTAGCTCCAAAGACATCGACGACATGGACGACGATGTAGGAGACGAACAGGAACCAGCACCGGTAGGGCGCTGGAAGGCCACCTCGTCATATGACATATATATGGTGGATACTCCAAAAGATGGAGATGGCGATGGAACAGTGGGGGATGACGCCCCCAAGAAACAGACGAAGCGCCGGCGTCAGCGCACCGCTCTAAATCCCACCAAAGCAAAAACGGTGATTCCGACACGGGAGATAATACTACCCCGGATAACGCCGAAGAACACCCACCTCAGCAAGATTCGGCACAGGAAGATGGAGAAGCCAGCCCTCATGAGAGAGCGGCAGACCGAGAGGTCGAGGATGATAACTATACGCCTCCCTCCGAAGACGGGGCAAGCCTTGATGACGACGAATTCATCATACCATCAGACCCCGCTGAACAAGAGCGTTTTAAACGCAGGCTTTTAGCCACGACAAGCAGCCTCAAGAAAAAGCAACAACAGCTTAAAGCTGCCCAAGATTTGCTAGCTAACAGATGGACTGAAGTCCTTACGGCCGAAGAGTATGAACTCGAACGCCCCACCAAGAGTTACCCGAAGCGCAGGCCGCTACCCCGATCAGAGGAGGAAGCACTTACATCACCAGCACATGACATGGCAGACCAGACACCTCGCAACCATGATAGAGAGGCCCCTCGGCCCTCCACCCAAGCCATGCCCCGACGCTGCTCAACTAAGGCACAAGAAAATGCGCCCGACATGCGAGACATACTGGAGGATAAGGCAAGACAAACAAGATCGATCTACGGATCACGCAGGCGCCCTACGACATGTGACAATGATCTTCACTCTGGATACAACAAATCCGGCCGGGTCGAACACAACAGACATAGCGCTTCCGAGCTACGTAGTGATATAGCCCATTACAGAGGCGCCGCACACCCGCTATGCTTCACGAATGAAGTAATGGATCATAAAATCCCTGAGGGTTTCAAACCCCTAAACATCGAATCATACGATGGCACAACAGACCCGGCGGTATGGATCGAGGATTATATCCTTCACATCCACATGGCACGCGGTGATGATCTACACGCCATCAAATACCTCCCGCTCAAACTTAAAGGACCGGCCCGACATTGGCTTAACAGCTTGCCAGCAGACTCAATCGGTTCTTGGGAGGACCTGGAAGCCACATTCCTCGACAACTTCCAGGGCACTTACGTGCGACCGCCGGATGCCGACGACTTAAGCCACATAATTCAGCAGCTAGAGGAATCGGCCAGACAATTCTGGACACGGTTCCTAACAAAGAAAAACCAAATAGTCGACTGTCCGGACGCAGAGGCCCTAGCAGCCTTCAAGCATAACATCCGCGACGAGTGGCTTGCCCGGCACCTGGGACAGGAAAAGCCGAAATCCATGGCAGCCCTCACGACACTCATGACCCGCTTTTGCGCGGGAGAAGACAGCTGGCTAGCTCGCAGTAACAACTTATCAAAGAACCCTGGTAATTCGGATTCCAAGGACAAAAGTGGCAGGACACGTCGGAATAAGCAAAAACGCCGCGTTAACAGCGACAGCAATGAAGACACGGCAGTCAATGCCGGATTCAAAGGCTATAAATCCGGTCAGCGGAAAAAGCCATTCAAAAAGAATACTCAGGGCCCGTCCAGTTTGGACCGAATACTCGATCGCTTGTGCCAGATACATGGCACCCCTGAAAGGCCAGCCAATCACACTAACAGGGATTGTTGGGTGTTCAAGCAGGCAGGCAAGTTAAGGGCCAAAAACAGAGACAAGGGGCTGCACAGCGACGACGAGGAGCCCAAGCCGCCGAACAACAATGGTCAGAAGGGCTTTCCCCCACAAGTGCGGACGGTGAACATGATATACGCAACCCACATTCCCAAGCGGGAGCGGAAGCGTGCGCTACGGGACGTATACGCGATAGAGCCAGTCGCCCCAAAGTTCAACCCATGGTCCTCCTGCCCGATCACTTTTGATCGAAGGGACCATCCCACTAGCATCCGTCATGGCGGCTTCGCCGCATTGGTTCTCGACCCAATCATCGACGGATTTCATCTCACAAGAGTCCTCATGGACGGCGGCAGTAGCCTGAACCTGCTTTATCAGGATACAGTGCGGAAAATGGGCATAGATCCCTCAAGGATTAAGCCCACAAGAACGACCTTTAAAGGCGTTATACCATGTGTAGAAGCCAACTGTACAGGCTCAGTAACACTTGACGTGGTCTTCGGATCCCCGGACAATTTCCGAAGTGAAGAGTTAATCTTCGATATAGTCCCGTTTCACAGTGGCTATCACGCCCTGCTCGGACGAACCGCATTTGCAAAGTTCAATGCGGTGCCGCACTACGTATATCTCAAGCTCAAGATGCCAGGCCCACGAGGAGTAATTACGGTCAATGGAAACACCGAACGCTCCCTCCGTACGGAGGAGCATACGGCGGCTCTCACAGCGGAGGTACGAAGTAGCCTTCTCAGGCAATTCTCCAGTCCGGCCATTAAAAAGCCAGACACTGCCAAGCGCGCCCGGAGTAACCCACAGCAGGACCGCCTGGCACACTCTGAGAAAGCGTAGCAATGCGACCCCAACCCCAGCTATCGCGACATAGCGAAACCAGTACCTCGCGTACATAACTACGCCCTTGAAATACCATGGGCACAGGGGAAGGGGCACAATAATGGCACGCCCAGAATACGGCTGAAAACATACTAGGGGCTGCCGGATTCTCTTTTTAATTTTTTTCTTACCTTCAGGACTCCATACTTCGGACGACCTGTTCGGCAATTCGACTGCCGCACAAACGATGCAAGATCCAGGGAGGCAGGCAAGTCATGCCGCACTATGGAACTCCTATGTGGTCTCTGTTACGAGCGGTATACCTGTTTTAAATACAATTCCGCGGCCTGCACCCGGTCAGGACATACTGAATAGTCCAATATCTTTTTCTTACCGCACTATTTGTATCGTTCGGCTTTGATAAATAGCCTTTATATAAACAATGCATAGCTTTTGTCTATTTTCTGCATTACTCTCTTTTATATTTGTTCATTAATGACATGTTGCACCCGTACACTGTGGTACGGCAAGTACGCCAGGGGCTTCCGTACCCTTTAATATGGTGTGAGAAGTCCGTACACTTTCACAAGTGCGGCACCCCGAACTTATAGCACTATATGCATCGGCTCCGAGTCATGATTTGGGTCAATAGTTGGGTTTGCCCGGCTCCTATGTTTTGGTGCCTTACGTTCCGCTATATCGGCTAAGGTAGCACTAGGAGAACCACTGCGATTGTGCCCCGGTTGAGCTGGGTTAAGCACCTCAGTGGAGAAAGCTAAAACTAACTGTCATGATGAGGCGAGAGACCGGTCGCTATTCGATAGGTTTTTTCGAGTCCCTAAAGACTTATGCCGCTTCGAGCGAGGAGCCGGATTTGTCCGGCCAAGGCGTGGATAGCGCCCCGAACTCGATCTTCCGAACTAGGGGCTTCGCCGAAATTTAAAATTATAAAGTTCTATGGCTAAGTGAGAGTGTTCAAGCATTATAGTCCGATTGCCTGGTTCGTTGTGCTGAGCGCCTCCTCGAAGGACCCAACTATGGGAAAAAGAGCGCTCAGGTTTATCCCGAACACCCCAGCACTAGTGGCATGGGGGCAGAAGCCGACGACTGGCCATCTCTCAATTTTTTGATAAACGGCCGCACAGAAAATAATATTTTAAATTCAACAAGCATTGCTTAAGCGCCTATGAACAAGTTTTCAGCGCACAGGATAAAAACGAGCAAGTTTATTCAAAAATTACATCCTTGGTACATTCATCCGCCACAAGGCGGGCACCCACAAGAACATCCTTGTAATAGTTCTCGGGCTTGCGATGCTCCTTCCCCAGCGGCGGACCGTCCTTCACAAGCTTCTCACCGTCCAGCTTACCCCAGTGCACCTTTGCACGGGCAAGGGCCCGACGGGCACCTTCGATGCAGACGGAGCGCTTGATGACCTCGAGCCTTGGACAGGCCTCAAACAGCCGCCGCACCAGCCCGAAGTAGATCCCAGGCAGGGCCTCTCCGGGCCACAGCCGAACTATGAAGCCCTTCATGGCCTGTTCGGCCGCCTTGTGGAGCTCGACTAGCTGTTTCAGCTGGTCGCTCAAGGGCATAGGGTGTCCGGCCTCAGCATACTGAGACCAGAACACCTTCTCCGTCGAGCTGCCCTCTTCAGCTTGGTAGAATGCGGTAGCGGCGGATACGCTGCGGGGAAGATCTGCGAATGCCCCTGGAGAACTCCGGATTCGGGTAAGTAACAAGTAGTTTACTTTTATATTTCTGCTTTGCATAAAGAATGCCTTACCCGCTGCCATCTTCTTAATCTCCTCCAACTCTTGGAGGGCCTTTTGGGCTTCGGCCTTGGCAGTCTTGACAGTCTCAAGGGCCGCCGCGAGCTCAGACGCTTGGGTCTTTGACACAAGCTCCAAACTCTCATGTTTTTTCATGAGAGCCTGAAGCTCTTGCTGCACCTCGCTGACCTGAGCCCCAAGTTTCTCTTGCTCGGTGTGCTCCGCGGCCGTTTTCTTTTCGGCCTCGGATAGCGCCTGCTTGAGGGTCGCCACCTCAGTCATGGCCCCTATAATAAGCAGTGCAATCCTGTTATTTTTTGCAATCACGCCTCTCTATAGGCACTTTTTCTGTAAGGTATTTCCTACCTTCTTTTTCCTCGAGCTGCCGCTTGGCAAGGCCGAGCCCTTGCTCGGTCCGCTTGAGGTCCTGTTTCAGGACACCCACCTCTGTAGTCAGTGCGGCGGTGGATAGCAGTGAAGCCTGCACACGCATATTGACTCTTTATTGTTAGACTCCTGCGAAATTTACTAGATCCTCTATTTAGCTTTTCTTTCCGAACGCCAAACAGAGCATCAGGGGCTACTGTCTATGCGGTTATATTTTTACATATTTTTACTTACCTCAAAGCCTGTTAGGAGGCTAGCGCAAGCTTCACTCAGTCCGCTCTTGGCGGACTGAACCTTCTGGATCACCGTACTCATAATAGTACGGTCCTCTTCGTCGATGGAGGCGCCGTCAAGCACCTCGAGCAGATTGTCCGGCACCTCCGGTTGGACAGAGGCCGCCGGCTCAGAAGGCTTGCTTCTCTTGGAAGGAGTTCGCCTACCGCGGTCCGGAACTGTCGAAGATTCCGGCGCGGTGTCTGGCACAAAGCCAGACTTGGAGCCCTGGGGGGGTCTTGTCCCCTTTACTCCTGGGTTCGGGGAGGTCGCCCTGCGGCTCCTCCAGGACCACCTCCTCCTGCCCCGGAGCTTGTTGCGACGCCACTTCGGCGTCGTCCGCAGTGCGGGGGGAGACAGCGGGCGGAACTGAGTTCACGTCCGATGAATCCAGGGAGCCGCTCGACGACTCGTTGAGTTCGGCCCGGGGCGGGCTGCATAATTGTCACGACCGGTTTTCCAATAAAATGTTTATTGAGAAGCCGATCTTTTGAGTCCAGTATGAGGAAAAATCCTCCTTACTGGTAGATAAAATTCTTGATACAGTAAGCCAGTAGCATAAAATATATTACAAGGTCAAGCAAAGGCTGCTCAACAAATTATTACAAGCACGCCAATAATTATACATAATGGCGGATATGACACAATGGTGTGGTGGCATACTACTGACTCGAGATAAAAGTGGTGGTGGAATATCACAGTGCAGAGTGGATAATATGACTCCTAAACTGGCAGCTCATCAAGCATCGGGGTGAGGCTCGATGAATTTATTCGGGTAGCGGAAGCGGATATAATACAATAACCAAATCCAGGATCACTCGAGACTGACTGGGACTCCTCTAGGCGTCGGACTTGCTGTCGAACTCTTCATCCATGAGATCGCCTTCGTCAGCATCTGGCCAAATCAACAAGCCAGGTGAGTACTTTGAAAGTACTCGCAAGACAGTTCGGACATAAGATATAACAAATGCATGCATGAATGCGTCATTAGTAATTGGTGTTGCACATTCAAATTAATAATTATTGGAACAACATGGTAAGTAAAAAAAAGGAGTCGGGCGGTAGTCTTCCCGAAATCCCAACAAATTAATTGAAAAGTCGATCAGGTGTGTGGAGCGACGCCTCGAAGGGTGAACAAATAAATAATCATGCCGCAGTCGGGCGTCTAAGCGACACCACAAAAAGGGCTTATATTGAGAAGAAAATGACATGCGTGCCGCAGTCGGACGTCGGAGCAACATCGCAGAAAGGGCTTATATCGCAGGTAAATAACAAGCGTGCCACAGTCGGACGTCTGAGCAACATCACAGAAAGGTCTTATAATGAAAAGTAAATAACAGGCGTGCCACAGTCGGACGTCTGAGCGACATCACAGGAAGGGCTTATACTGAAAAGTAAATAACAAGCGTGCCACAGTCGGACGTCTGAGCGACATCACAGAAAGGGCTTATATCAAAAGTAAAGGACAATTGTGCCACAGCCGGACGTCTATGCGACATCGCAGAAAGGGCTTAAATTTCATTATTCATAATTGTTAAGCTCACAATGATATAATACTCATAGGAAATATTCAACACATAATAATAAACGGGTTAGTCCATCCACAGGAATAAGCATTTAACCGGACTTAACACTCATGTGGTTCACCGGAGTTTCTGTCACTGAGACTGACACTGGACAAGATAAGTTGAACACAGTACTTGGACATGGATAAGATGATTCAAGGATTTTTGACTCTGCAGAGTTTGTACTAAATTTCCCACAGCCAACGGATTTCCGTAGTCACAAAGGACTAGTTCTGTTTATGGTATTTCAGAAGAAACACATCTAACCAGTACACACCCATCCCACCTCACGATGCCAGGAATCACCCTAGACCACGTTCAAGAAATTTTTTGAGACGGGGAGATCACAATCTCGAATAGCATGGGATCAAATTTATATACGCGCGCTCTAAGGGGTGCCCCCCTCTCGGTCCCAACAGGAAACACCCATGCTCCCTGACCGGATGACTGGCTTTAATCCAGGGCCATGGAACCATCATCACGGCCTCTCTATTTGGTGTGTACCAGGAAAGCGGTTTGCAACTTACTAATCCATATCCCTTGCGGAAAACATGTGGTAGTACAGGAAGGAAAAACGGATGGGAACTGGACTGATTCATGTTGACACTGGAGTCAAATAGTCTGGCATAAGACTGGCATGCTACAACACTGCCATCTTACCCATTCTCATGCCAACACATGGCCATGCAAACTCACATCCAACAACTTATGGATTTTCGAAACTCACTTGCCTCAACTTTGCATGCAATATGACATTCATCGAAATGCTCATAAACATGTCATGAAACTACTTAATGCAAACATGCCAATGACAC
The DNA here is from genome assembly GCF_002162155.2 of Triticum dicoccoides. Classification (NCBI taxonomy): domain Eukaryota; kingdom Viridiplantae; phylum Streptophyta; class Magnoliopsida; order Poales; family Poaceae; genus Triticum; species Triticum dicoccoides. The sequence continues at coordinate 521,607,335 of NC_041386.1, forward strand.
TCATCATATCAAAAGTTCAAACATGCTTGCCTGGTTCAGAGTAGTCGGAGCCTAGCTCGGTGAAGTTCGCGGTTCCGTCACCTCCTTCGGTATCTACGGTGTAAAGAAACATACGCGCTAACGTAAATACCGTGAGGTGCACAAAAAAATATTCCAAATATTTTTCAAATAAATCTGATAAAAAACTAGACAAAAACTTAAAGAGGGCAGAAAAAGAATCAATCAAGGATCATTTTCTGTTTAAAAGTTATAAAGGTTTTAGTCCAGGGACTCATTTGTGATGAAACAGAAAGTTTCCAGGGGCCAACTTATAAAAACAGAAAACGCTTCGTTTGAGAATACGCCGGCCCAGAGGGGAGACGTACTTTGGCAGAAGGCGCCTTCAGAACACGTTTCGTTTAAAAGAAAAGAGAGACTGACGAGGGGGTCCCACCCGTCAGGTTTGAAATTTCAATCGGGGGGAGGAACAGAGCGCGTCGGCGCCCGAGAGCTGCGGTGGTTACCGGCGGCGATCCACGGTGAGTTAGGAGGATCGGAGGGTACCTACGTGCTCAGTGTGTTCTTCCGAGTCGATGGGTGGTGGTGGTGGTCGTCGGCGAGCAGCACATCGATGGCGGTCCTTGCTCCGGCGGACGGTGGCTCGGGTGGAGTTGGATCTCGTCAGGGAGGGCTGCGGAGGTCAAATTGAAGCTTGGGTTAGATCACTTGGTGCTCGAGGAGGCTACTGTCGAGGTTTGGACATCGGGGATGGCCTCACCGGAGTGGATCGAGTTGGTGGCCGAGGCAGATCGGGGCGGCCGGAGTTGGGGAAGAAGGGCCCCTCGAGGCTCTTCTAGTGGCTGAGCGGGTTCTCGTGAGGTGGTGGAGATGTGCGGGGTCGAGAGTGAGCTCGGGGGCGCTATTTATAGCCGGCCCGAGGCGGTTGCCGTGAACGGGATAAGTCCGGTGAGTGATTACAGCGGTGCAGTGGCTGGACGGTTGGTTTAGGGCTTGAGCAACGTCTAGACTGAACACTTACTCCATCCTGGTGCCTAACTCCGCAAGGCAGGGGCGGTTACGGCCTGTCCCCAACGGAATGGCCGTGCGGCACGTCGGCGGCACAGAGCGCGCCCTGTGCGTGCCAGGCCACGGAAACGGTGCAGCGGGGTGTGCTGGCGTGCATGAGGCCACGCGGAGGGCAGGGGTGCGTTGGGCGGCGCCGGACGGCGTTGCGAGCTGGCGCTGTATTCTGTTGGCCGCCACGGGTGGTGCTGCAACCGCAGAAGCTGCCAACTCTGGCGATGCTCGCCGCCACCGACGCCTGCGCCCGTCCAAGAGGGCGTGCGGTGCTCTGGCCAGGGAGGAGAGGCCGAGCGCAACGCGCCAGGGCGCACAGTTGATCAATGACAAGTCTCTGACGAAGAAACGACACTGTAAAACTCTGAAACTCTGAATTTTACTGAAAGTGCACAGTAACAGTGCTGGCCAGGTGTTCGACAGAATGATTTTGGCATGTGGGGAATTTTCCTTGAGCTGATTTTTGGTGGGGTGGCCTCTCATTGCATCTGGGGGCTGCCTGAATTTTGGTAGAATTTTTGGAGAAGAGAAGATATGAATTTCACTAAATTTGACAAATCTGGTCCAAACTTGCAGAGGCTGAAACTTGAGAATTTTGAAAAGAAGAAGAGTGGATCTTGATGGATCTAGGTTGGGGGTGCTAAGGACTATTCAGAGGAGTTGGTTTGAGATCAAAACTCAAAGGAAATCAGGTACTTCCTTTGTAAATCATCTAGGCTTAAAATAATTGACAGAATTGTTTTGGGAGATAAAATAAATGAAATAAAATCCAAAAATGGTTTGGACTTGTTGGAACAGAAAGTTTTGATTGCCCCAAAATGGACGGAGGGGTTTTGGGAGGTTTTATCACATGAGGCATGGTAAAACCATGGGTGGTTTCAAAATGAGAGAAGTCCTAAAACTCCTAGGGTTTCTTTTTAAAGAAATAAATAAATTCCAAGGATTTATTTGAGAAGGAAGTTTTCATAATTTAAACACCAGAGTTGAAGAAGATACAAAAAAAGTAAAATCCTTGCCGAGGAAAAAGTTTTTGAGAGAGAGGTTTTGGAAAGAAAAATTTTAAATGACCTTCTTCAAATCCAACAAGGTTTTTGCTGAAAACCAAATGAAATTTTTTGGAGTGTCACAATAATTATGTTCGACATTAGGGAAAGCCGTGCAACAAAGGAACATCATAAGTTATTCTGATATCCGAGCTTACGATTTCGCCGGACGCTTAGCCCTGTTTGGCCACTCCTCTTTGCCCTCTTCGGCGTTGGGGGCGTAGTCCGGCGGAGGGGTCTTCCTTTTCCTAGACCCCTCGGCCTCCCCCGTTGGGGTGGCCTTCCTCTTATCTCCTCCCCCCGCTGGGGGGGAGAGGTTTCTTCTTCGTCCTCCTCGTCTTCACGGGGGGAGTGCGTCTCGGACTCGTCGGACGACGAGTCCGACACCACCATATGCCGGGAACTCTTTCGAGTCCCCGTGGCCTTCTTCTTCTTGGCCTTCTTCTCCCACACCACATAAGGTGCCGGAACCAACAGCTTCGCTAGTAGAGCAGGGGCTGGGTCTTCGGGCAAGGGAGTCGGACAGTTAATCGATCCGGACTTTGCCCACCAAGCCTGTCAAAGGTAAGGGAGCTTAGATCCCGCATAGAGTCAAACTATGAAAAAACTTAACATCCTGTAAAAGGTGAAAATAGCTTACCTCGCTAGCGTGATGCTGCGAGCTGTATCCGCGGTCCTCGGAAGCGGATGTGGGAGCCTCGGCGCCTTTGGTTAGCACCTTCCAGACATCTTCATACATCGTGTCGAAGAGCCTATTAAGGGTTTGGTGTTGCGCCGGGTTGAACTCCCACAGATTAAAGCCCTGTTGTTGACACGGGAGGATCCGGCAGACGAGCATAACCTGGACTACATTGACGAGCTCGATCGGCTTGCTCACCAGGGACTGGATGCATGTCTGCAGTCCGGTCACCTCTTTTTCCTCGCCCCACGACAGGCCCGTCTCTTTCCAGGACATAAGCCGCGTGGGGGGTCTGGATCGGAACTCAGGGGTTGCGATCCATTTCGGATCGCGCGGCTCGGTGATGTAAAACCACCACGATTGCCACCCCTTCGGCGTCTCCACGAAGGAGCCCTCGAGCCATAGGACGTTGGCCATCTTGCCCGCCATGGCGCCTCCGCATTCCGCCTGGCTGCCGCGCACCACCTTGGGCTTGACGTTGAAGGTCTTGAGCCAGAGGCTGAAATGGGGGCGGATGCGGAGGAAGGCCTCGCACACGAAGATAAACGCCGAGATGTTGAGGATGAAGTTCGGGGCCAGATCATGGAAATCCAGGCCATAGTAAAACATGAGCCCCCGGACAAATGGGTGGAGTGGAAAACCCAGTCCGCGGAGGAAGTGGGGAAGGAATACTACCCTCTCATGGGGCCTTGGGGTGGGGAGAAGATGCCCCTCCTCGGGAAGCCGGTGCGCGATGTCTTTGGACAAGTATCCGGCCTTCCTTAGCTTTTTGACATGGCCCTCCGTGACGGAGGAGACCATCCACTTGCCTCCCGCTCTAGACATTGCTGGAGAAGGTTGAGGTGGGAAGTGCGGGCTTGGGCGCTGGAGCTCGAGTGCGCAGGAGATGGATAGGCAAAAGAGGAAGAAGGCGTAGGTAAAAGGGTAGATCCTTATCCCCTTATATGTATGGATGCGGTTGTGCATACCCACCAGCCTAGTAAAACTCGCTTGCCTCCCAAGTGCCGTGATAAATGGCGCGGTTGGGTTACCCATGTCCGTATTGATGAGAATCCCGTAAAGGGGGTACACGATCTCTGCTTTGACAAGACGTGCCAAGGAAACCGCTTCGCAAAACATGCTGAGGTGGAAAAGTGAAAAACGATTCGAGTAAAGCACTTGGCCGTAGTGTGATGACGCACTGCGGAATACGTCGGCAGATTTGATTTGTGTCAATATTATTCTCTCTATGGCAATATGTGGAAACTTATTTTGCAGAGCCGGACACTACTCTTGGTGTTTACAATCTTCTATGAAGGACTTGGAGGAGGAACCCGCCTTGCAATGCCGAAGACAATTTGCGCGCCGGACTCGTCGTCATTGAAGCCTGGTTCAGGGGCTACTGAGGGAGTCCTGGATTAGGGGGTGTTCGGGTAGCCAGACTATACCTTCAGCTGGACTCCTGGACTATGAAGATACAAGATTGAAGACTTCGTCCCGTGTCCGGATAGGACTTTCCTTGGCGTGGAAGGCAAGCTTGGCGATGCGGATATTCAAGATCTCCTACCATTGTAACCGACTTTATGTAACCCTAACCCTATCCGGTGTCTATATAAACCGGAGGGCTGTAGTCCGTAGGCAATCAACTCCATACACAACAATCATACCATAGGCTAGCTTCTAGGGTTTAGCCTCCTTGATCTCGTGGTAGATCTACTCTTGTACTACCCATGTCATCAATATTAATCAAGCAGGAGTAGGGTATTACCTCCATCGAGAGGGCCCGAACCTGGGTAACAAACATCTTGTCCCTTTTCTCCTGTTACCATCCGGCCTTGACACACAGTTCGGGACCCCCTACCTGAGATCCGTCGGTTTTGACACCGACAGTAGTCAACGCAGAGTCGTTCCGTTCCATCCTTCTTCTTGACAAAAAGAACACCACAACCCCATCGAGATGAACTTGGTCTGATCAGACCCATATGCTCTTATTCATCGAGTTGTTTCTTCAACTCCTTCAACTCCTCTGGTCCAAGCTTCTAAGGACGCTTGCAAACAGGTTTTGTGCCATGCTCAAGATTGATAACGAATTCAACTGGACGGTGAGGAGGCATTCCCAGAAGCTCTTCTGGAAAGACGTCTTGATATTTGAAAGTGCAACCATCCCTGGGTGGTTTTGGTAATTCCTAACAACATATAGATCATTGAGCTAACATTATTCCAAGATTAATATTTCAGGAAAAGCTCAATGAATGGCATGGCATCGATGAGGAAAGTGGATCCCTCAAAATTCTAAGGACAAAACGTTTGGCTCAAGCTTCAAGATCAAGACTCTACATTTTATATTTTAGTGATCCAAGATCACATTGAGTCTATAGGAAAAGCCAATACTATCAAGGAGGGATGAGGTGTTGCTTAATGGCTTGCTTGCTCAAAGTGCTTAGTGATATGCTCCAAAATCCTCAACTACCTTCCCACATCCACATATGACCTAAACCAAAAGTCAAACTCGGCCCCACCGATTCTTTCTATCCGGCGCCACCGAGTTTCAAATGTCATAGCCACTGCCACAAACCCTAGGCAAATCGGTCTCACCGATAGGGATCTCGGTCTCACCGAGATGGGATTGTAATCTCTCTGTTTCCCTTTGTAACGTTTCGGTCTTACTGAGATGAGCGATCGGTCCCACCGAGATTGCAATGTAAACTCTCTGTTTCCCTTTTGTAACATTTTGGTCTCAGCGAGATGAGCGAATCGGTCCCACCGAGTTTACTTGACCAACTCTCTCGTTAGCTTATTACCAAAATCGGTCCCACCGAGTTTGTGTAATCGGTCACACCGAGATTACGTTATGCCCTAACCCTAACCATATCGGTCCTACCGAGTTGCATCTCAGTCCCACCGAAAATCCTAACGGTCACTAGGTTTGCTGAATCAGTCCGACCGAGTTTAACCATTCGGTCCCACCGAGTTTGCCAAATTGTGTGTAACGGTTAGATTTTATGTGGAGGCTATATATACCCATCCACCCACTCTTCATTTGTGAAGAGAGCCATCAGAACATACCTACACTTCCAATACACATTTTCTGAGAGAGAACCACCTACACTTGTGTTGAGGTCAAGATATTCCATTCCAACCATATGAATCTTGATCTCTATCCTTCCCCAAGTTGCTTTCCACTCAAATCTTCTTTCCACCAAATCCAAATCCTGTGAGAGATAGTTGAGTGTTGGGGAGACTATCATTTGAAGCACAAGAGCAAGGAGTTCATCATCAACACACCATTTGTTACTTCTTGGAGAGTGGTGTCTCCTAGATTGGCTAGGTGTCACTTGGGAGCCTCCGACAAGATTGTGGAGTTGAACCAAGGAGTTTGTAAGGGCAAGGAGATCACCTACTTCGTGAAGATCTACTGCTAGTGAGGCAAGTCCTTCGTGGGCGATAGCCATGATGGAATAGATAAGGTTGCTTCTTTGTGGACCCTTCGTGGGTGGAGCCCTCCGTGGACTCGCACAATCATTACCCTCCATGGGTTGAAGTCCCCATCAACGTGGATGTACGATATCACCACCTATCGGAACCACGACAAAAACATCTGTGTCTCCAATTGCGTTTGAATCCTCCAAACCCTTCCCTTTACATTCTTGCAAGTTGCATGCTTTACTTTCCACTGCTCATATACTCTTTTGCATACTTGCTTGAATTGTGTGGAGATTTCTTGACTTGTGCTAAGATAGCTAAAATCTGCCAAGAACTAAAATTGGGAAAAGGCTAGATTTTTATTTGGTTAAGTAGTCTAATCACCCCCCCTCTAGACATACTTTCGATCCTACAAGTGGTATCAGAGCTTTGGTGTCCATTTGCTTTGATTTCCATAGCTTTTGGCGGTCATAGCCTTGGTTTCACAACCTAGGAGAGTATGGCGTCTAGCGAGGGAAATTATCACCGTAGAGGTCCTTACTTTGATGGTACTAATTTTGCTAGTTGGAACCATAAGATGAAAATGCATATTCTTGGACATAACCCCGCCGTTTGGGCTATTGTGTGTATTGGCTTGCAAGGTGAATTCTTTGACGGGAAAGAACCGAACCGTGAAGCCACCATGGAAGAGTTGAAAATGCTGCAATACAACGCTCAAGCTTGTGATATCCTCTTCAACAGATTGTGCCCTGAAGAATTCAAAAAAGTCAGCCGTCTTGAGAATGCAAAGGAAATTTGGGATACTTTGATTGATATGCACGAAGGTACCGACTCCGTCAAGGAATCCAAATTGGATGTGCTTCAAAGTCAACTTGACAAGTTCAAAATGAAGGATGGTGAAGGTGTTGCTGAAATGTACTCTAGGCTTGCTCTTATCACAAATGAGATTGCCGGCTTAGGGAGTGAAGAGATGACCGATAGATTCATCATCAAGAAGATCCTAAGAGCCTTGGATGGAAAATATGATACTGTGTGCACATTGATCCAAATGATGCCCAATTACAAAGATCTCAAGCCAATGAAAGTCATCGGAAGAATTGTTGCTCATGAGATGTCACTCAAGGATAAAGAGGAACTTCACAGCAAATCAAGTGGTGCTTACAAAGCCTCATGTGAAGCCCCCACATCATCGAGTGAGAAACAAACCTTCAATGAAGAATTGAGCTTAATGGTGAAGAACTTCAACAAGTTCTACAAGAGTAGAAGCAAAGAGAGAAGCTCCAAGTCAAGGTCCTACAATGACAAAAGATCTTCTAGTCGAGAGCGAAACTAATACAATTGTGGAAGGCCCGAACACTATTCCAATGAGTGTACGGCCCCCTACAAGAGAAGAGAAGGTTCTTCCAGGGGAAGAAGTAGAAGAGAAGAATCACCATCTAGAGAAAGAAGGAGTAGAGATGATCGTTATGAACGAAGACCCTCACGGAGAAGCAAGGATTCGGAAAGAAAGGACAAGTCATCAAGGAGCTACACAAAACGAAGACATCAAGCTCATGTTGGTGAATGGGTATCCGGCTCCGACTCTGACAACCACTCCAAGAGAAGCTATCACTCCGACTCTGCATATACTCAAGATGAAGGTGTTGCCGGTCTAGCACTTGTGACAACCAACTCCTACGACATATTTGACTCACCGAATGAAGGAGTTGGAACATGCTTCATGGCTAAAGGCCCAAAGGTATCACACCCCGAGTATGTTGATTTCAATAGTGATGAAGATGACTTGTTAGTTGATGATGATTTACTTGCTGACAACTCTAGTGATGAATACTGTGATGAAACGTCAATTAATCATGCTAATCAAGATAAAACGAATGACAATGATAAGGAGAAGATTGAGTCTCTAACTAAAGAACTAAACACACTTAAGTTAGCTCATGAAACTATCTTAGGAGATCATCGAGAACTTTTAAGGACTCATGAGAAATTACGCTTTGAAAACCTCAACCTTGATCAAGAGCATGAGTTCTTAAAAGCAATCAATGATGATCTTCGCAAGAAAAGTTCTTCTTACATTGCCAAGCGTTTACTCTTATCCACTTACATGCCTCAAGTCAAGTTTAGTAACAAGAACAAGAAAGATTCTTCCTCTAGTAGTAACAATAATCATGCTAAATCCAATATTGTTGCTTCTAGTAGTTCTCTTGATTCCACTAATGATTCTCTTAGCCAAGTTACACTTGAGCAAGAAAATAGATTATTGAAGGGAATTATAGGGAAAGGTGTTTACAAGAGCCTTGTCGGAAGTAAGCAATTCAAGGAAATTGTACGCAAGCAAGGAAGGCACCGGAAGAATCAAGGCGTTGGTTTTGAACGAAAGTTCAATGCCAATGGAGTTGAGTGGGAAGAAGATCAATACCCCAAGACGAAGTTTGTTCCTCAACAAGAGAAGTATGATCCTACTTATTTCAAAGGGACACAAGCTCAAGATGATCTTCCACCACAAGACCACAAGCAAAAAGGCAAGGACAAGCTTCAAGAGGAAATTGATGCATTTGAAGAAGCTCCTAAGGACTTAGTCAAGTGGGTTCCCAAGACTACTTCAAGTTCCACTTCATCAAGTACAACTACAACACCGAGGATTCCCATCAAGATGGTGTGGATCCCGAAGAAGAACTAGAGAGTTCTTGAGGGTGACTCCGCCAACATACTTCACTCTTATCATCTTGGCAAGAACAAGTGCAATCAACTTCCACATCTTGCACTAGTTCAAGAGTCACAAACCCTCTTGTTGGTAAGACAAGGGACAAGGTAACCTAAAAGCTTTCATAGACATCATCTTGTGTGTGCATCACTCTATGTCTATGGATATCCTTGTTTGTTCCTTGTGGGACTAACCCGTGTAGGTATTGAAACTGCAACTCACTCCAATGGATAGCTCCAAATGATCTACATCAACATTGAGAATCCACATCTTCAACATCTACATGAAGTCATCATCGACAAAACCCAAGGATAGTTCATCCCTCCTAGGGGGATCTCACATCTAGGGGGAGCTTTACTCTAAGAATTGAGCTAAAGCAACTCTAATGGTGTGAACACAACAATGCTTTATGTAAAAGTGGCAACCCCACTTGTGCTTAAGTGATGAGTATGACCTATGATCAAATGTTCTCATTTGACTCCTAAGTCAATATACTCATATATAGATGACCTAGTCATCACAAATTGTTTGATAGATGCTAGAATTGGTTGTGCATGCTTTGCCACATATTTCAATTGCCATTTTATTGTGTGAGCATGTTGATTGCATATTTTACTCATTCGAGGACATCCACTTGTTGTTTTTATTGATTGGTTTTCTTTTCCTTTGCCAAGTGGACGGACAAGAATGCCTAAGAACCCTCTCTAGATATCTATTCTTTTCTCGTCTCAAACTCTATTCATGCTACATCACAAAATTTGATCAAGTCAGATTCTAACCACTTTGTGTGAGGAGCACTCGGAGTCCCCGATTCATCATAGACTTAAACTTCAAAAACTTCTTTGTGCTTTTCGGTCTGACCGATTCCTCCATTTCGGTCATACCGAGATCACTAAGTCGATCTAGGTTTTCAATCTCGGTGCAACTGATTTGAACCTTTCGGTCACACCCAGTTTCAGTAACTGCTTGCAGTTATGAATCTCGGTGCCACCGAGTTGTTCCACTCGGTCACACCGACAGGGTCGGGCTATATATACTCACGGGCAAAATTTTGGAAATTTCTCCGAAACCCCTTCGCCCGCGCATAGCTCGCTCTGCCTCCTGGGTCTCTGGATCGTCCTCCTCGTCGCCAGCCGCCTCCTGTCGCTGGTCTCCGCCGCCGTCAACGAAAATCATTCCCGCCATTGCCGCCGTAGCGAGTTCATCGCCGAACTAGGGTATGAGCTCGATCACTGTGCTATCCCTATCTGATTCCTAGCACATTGTGTTCGCCATGTATCTTGCCATGATTTAGATCATTCTTATCCAGTCAAAACACTCCGTAGTTTAGTCGAAAATTGAAAATTTAGGGTTAGGTTTCTGCCGAAACCATCTCGGACCCACCGAGTTGTGGAACTCGGTACCACCGATTCGGCTCAGGCCATTACACATGTAATTTTCGGTCTGACTGAGAATTGCAAATCGGTGTGACAGAGTTCAGGACTTTGTGAAACCCTAGCAGTCTCGGTGCCACCGAACTGTGACTCAGTCTGACCAAGTTCACTAGTTTAGGTTCCAACAGCTGCTTCGGTATCACCGAGTTTACAAATCGGTTGATCCGAAATGCTTTCCGTGGAAAACTAAAACTAAGTTTTTGACTCATTTTTTGCAAAAACCTTTGCATTTTGTGATGCTCATCCACTCTATCTCATCTATATCTATTCACAGGGTCTGCTGTCAGTGTTTGCAATATGTCTGATCAGAGTGACAGCCAGAACAGGTCAGAGGAGAAGGTTCACCTGAGTGAGGGCACTAGTCCCTCTAGCAGTTCAGATGATGGTAGCAAGAGCACCCCAAGCAACTTACCCAAAGCTACCACCAGGGCCAGAAAGAAGAAGACCTCTGAATCTAAGGATGAAGACTATGTGGCAGTTGAGGATGAGGCCACTTCCAAGAAGAAAGTGGTTAAGAAGGAATATAGCACTGCTGCTGCCACCAAGCCAGGCATGAAGCAAAAGGTTCCTGCAAAGAGAATTCCAATGTCTAAGGCCAGAGCATCTACTCAAGTCCCTTTGGGATCTGAACCCAAAGAGGCTGCTGCAGAAGGGAAGAAGAGGAAGGAGAGGATCAAAAAGACCACTGCTAGAGTGCTTGGGAGATCCTCAATCATGAGAGATTCTGAAGAGGAAGAGGAAGAAGAGGTTGCTGCACCAGCACCTAAGGCTCAGAAGCTTATGGGTGATGCTATCAGGATAGGGGATGCTTCATCACAGCCCAAAGTAGCCTCCAAGCCCAAGAGTGCACCTAAGAGGAATACCAGGAGTATACCAGCTGCTGAGAAGAACAAGGCCCTAGTGCCTGAAGTTGCTGCTGATCAAGATGATGAAGGACAAGTCCTGAGGAAGCTCAAACCCAAGATTCCATACCACAATGATGCTCATCCTGTGGCTGAGAACATGAAGATCAGGAGAGACTCGGGACTAAGGAAATGGAGAGAGACAGACCCATATGCTACAAGAAGAAGAACTGTTGTTGATTACAGGCTCCACACAAAGGAATAACAAGATTTCTATGAGACAGTGCTGCTGGACAAGAAGCCTATAGTGTGTGAAATGAGGTGGGTCGACTAGAAGTATATCAAGGAATATGAGGAACACTATCCTGGTGTGTTTGGCAGCTTCAGTGCTTGTGGAGTTGCAGACTTTGTTGGGCAGAAGCTCACAAAGTGGAATGAGGAGCTCATAATGCAATTCTACTCCACATCACACTTCTATCCAGATGGTAGGATAGTATGGATGTCTGAAGGTACAAGGTACCACTCAACTATTGAGGAATGGGCAAATCTGATCAATGCTCCTAAGGAAGAAGAAGATGACTTGGATGTCTATGACAAGAAGAAGATGGATCACAACTCTATGGCAAACATGTACAAGGAGATTCCTGAAGATGATCTTGAGACTCACCAGTTTGGGTCAGTAAAACACTTGCTGTCAGGGCTGCCTACAATCAATTGGATCCTTAGGCACACTCTCTTGCCCAAGTCTGGTGATCACAGAATGATCAGAGGCCATGCAATTAACTTGCTACGTATATTTGATGTGCCACAGAAGTTCAAGGTCATGAGCCTTATAGTTGAGACTATCAAGAGGACTGCAGCAGACCAGAAAAGAAGTTGTGGATATGCCCCACAAATCCAGGAGTTGATAAACTCAAAGATGAGCACAGGCACATACCTGTTGGATAAGGACCACTTTCCTATCTACCCAGACTTCAAGGACAATCAAGTTGTGATGAATGAGAATGAACCATCATCAGTACAAGTTCAAGAGAAGAAGGAGAAAGCAAAGAAAGAGAAGGCTGCCAAGATGCCAACTCAAGAGGAGGCATCTGAGTACTTTTTGAAAAGCAAGTAGGACCAGCTTGGTTATTTGATAGCATCAACTCTGAGGATTGAGAAGGGGTTGGCCACCCTAACTCAAAACCAGGAGAGCCTGGAAAGAATCATGGAACAGAAATTTTATGATTTAGATGTCAAATTAACTGAGATTCAGTCAGTTGTGGAGCAGCTACAGGATGACATGTAGGAGAGGAAGAGCAGAACAAGCACTGATGCATTTGCCAGAGTGCCTAGAGCTCAGAGGTCAACTTCAGTACCAGTACCATACACCAGAGCCACTTCATCTGCACCAGCTACAGCTTCAGTTCCACCAGCTCCAGCACCTACCCCAGCAGCTCCATCGACTTCGACTGAAGCCTTCGTTCTTGGAGTTCTCCGGACACCACCACCTAAAGACCAAGCCTGAGAGACGTTTTAGTGCTATGCATTTTCTATGAACTTTTTGGTAACTTGTTGCCAAAGGGGGAGAAAACTGTATAGATCATAGGCTTCGAGAGAGAGAGAGTTTTCTTTTGTTCTCTCTTGTCTTCTTGGTTGAACTTTGGTTGCTTTTGATTGCTTGAGATAATATGCTATTATCTGTGAGACATTGATGATCATGTGGTTGATCATAAGCTACACATATGCTTGTTAGATGATATTATCTTACTTATCCTTATATGATCATTCACTTTGCTTGGTGATGAGTGCATGTATTTAATTCTTATCATTTTGAGCACTCCACCAAGATGTATGTGACATGGAAGAGTAACCCATGATCCTAACTCATTGTGCATTTGCAGTCCAAAGCAAATCTTAAGATATGCACAAATTTAGGGGGAGCTCTTGCTTTTCACATACTTATCAAAGCGACAATATCTTTCACTCTTATTATCATTTGTCGAAGCTTTGATCTATATGTTGTCATAAATTACCAAAAAGGGGGAGATTGAAAGTGCAACTATCCCTGGGTGGTTTTGGTAATTCCTAACAACATATAGCTCATTGAGCTAACATTATTCCAAGATTAATATTTCAGGAAAAGCTCAATGAATGGCATGGCATCGATGAGGAAAGTGGATCCCTCAAAATTTTAAGGACAAAAAGTTTGGCTCAAGCTTCAAGATCAAGACTCTACATTTTATATTTTAGTGATCCAAGATCACATTGAGTCTATAGGAAAAGCCAATACTATCAAGGAGGGATGAGGTGTTGCTTAATGGCTTGCTTGCTCAAAGTGCTTACTGAAATGCTCCAAAATCCTCAACTACCTTCCCACATCCACATATGACCTAAACCAAAAGTCAAACTCGGCCCCACCGATTCTTTCTATCCGGTGCCACCGAGTTTCAAATGTCATAGCCACTGCCACAAACCCTAGGCAAATCGGTCTCACCGATAGGGATCTCGGTCTCACCGAGATGGGTTTGTAATCTCTATATTTCCCTTCGTAACGTTTTGGTCTTACCGAGATGAGTGATCGGTCCCACCGAGATTGCAATGTAAACTCTCTGTTTCCCTTTTGTAACATTTCGGTCTCACCAAGATGAGCGAATCGGTCCCACCGAGTTTACCTGACCAACTCTCTGGTTAGCTTATTACCAGAATCGGTCCCACCGAGTTTGTGTAATCGGTCACACCGAGATTACGTTATGCCCTAACCCTAACCATATCGGTCCTACCGAGTTGCATCTCAGTCCCACCGAAAATCCTAACGGTCACTAGGTTTGTTCAATTGGTCCGACCGAGTTCAACCATTCGGTCCCACCGAGTTTGGCAAATTGTATGTAACGGTTAGATTTTGTGTGGAGGCTATATATACCCCTCCACCCACTCTTCATTCGTGAAGAGAGCCATCAGAACATACCTACACTTCCAATACACATTTCTTGAGAGAGAACCACCTACACTTGTGTTGAAGTCAAGATATTCCATTCCAACCATATGAATCTTGATCTCTAGCCTTCCCCAATGAGGGAGTCCTAGATTAGGGGGTGTCCGGATGGCCAGACTATACCTTCAGCTGGACTCCTGGACTATGAAGATACAAGATTGAAGACTTCGTCCCGTGTCCGGAAGGGACTTTCCTTGGCGTGGAAGGCAAGCTTGGCGATACGGATATGCAGATCTCCTACCATTGTAACCGACTTTGTGTAACCCTAACCCTCTCCGGTATCTATATAAACCGGAGGGTTTTAGTCCGTAGGACAACATACCCAACAACAATCATACCATAGGCTAGCTTCTAGGGTTTAGCCTCTCCGATCTCGTGGTAGATCTACTCTTGTACTACCCATATCATCAATATTAATCAAGCAGGACATAGGGTTTTACCTCCATCGAGAGGGCCCGAACCTGGGCAAAACTTCGTGTCCCTTGCCTCCTGTTACCATCCGGCCTAGACGCATAGATTGGGACCCCCTACCCGAGATCCGCCGGTTTTGACACCGACATTGGTGCTTTCATTGAGAGTTCCTCCATGTCGTCACCGTCAGGCTCGATGGCTCCTACGATCATCAATAGCGATGCAGTCCAGGGTGAGACCTTCCTCCCCGGACAGATCTTCGCCTTTGGCGGCTTCGCACTGCGGGCCAATTGACTTGGCCATCTAGAGCAGATCGAAAGCTATGCCCCTGGCCGTCAGGTCAGATTTGGAAGCTTTAACTACACGGCTGACATCCGCGGGGACTTGATCTTCGACGGATTCGAGCCACTGCCGAGCGTGCCGCACTGTCACGATGAGCATGATCTAGCTCTGCCGCCGAACAGTGTCCTGGAGGCCGCACCCGCATCGGCTTCGACCCTTAATTCGGAGCCAACTGCGCCGATCGAGGATGGGTGGTTGGACGCCGCCTCGGGGGCTGCGATCCCAATGGCGATCGAGCCAAACACCAGCCCCGCACTCTGCATGACTCATGACTCCAAGGAGCCGGACTCCTCTCCGGACTCCGAACCCTCCACGCCCCTGCCGATCGAATCCAATTGGGCACCGATCATGGAGTTTACTGCTGCGGACATCTTTCAGCACTTGCCTTTCGGCGATATTCTGAAGACACTGAAGTCTCTCTCTTTATCAGGAGAGCCCTGTCCAGACTACGGTCAGCCAGGTTGGGATACGGACGATGCAGAAATTCAAAGCCCACCCACCACCCACTTTGTAGCCACTATCGACGATTTAACCGACATGCTCGACTTCGACTCCGAAGACATCGGCGGTATGGACGCCGATGATGGAGACGATGAAGAACTAGCGCCTATTGGGCCCTGGAAAGCCACCTCGTCATATGACATATACATGGTGGACACCCCAAAAGAAGGAGATGGCAATGGAACAGCGGAGGATGACCCCTCCAAGAAACAGCCTAAGCGCCGGCATCAGCGGCGCCGCTCAAAATCCCGCCAAAATAAATACGGTGATTCCAGCATGGGAGATAATAATACTCCGCAAAGTGCCGAAGAAAACCCCCTCCAGCAGGATTTAGCACAGGAGGATGGAGAAACCAGCCCTCATGAGAGAGCGGCAGACAGAGAGGTCGAGGACGATAATCATATGCCTCCCTCCGAAGACGAGGCAAGCCTCGACGACGACGAATTCGTTGTGCCAGAGGATCCCGTCGAGCAAGAGCGTTTTCAACGCAGGCTTGTGGCCACGGCAAGAAGCCTCAAGAAAAAACAGCAACAGCTTAGAGCTGATCAAGATTTGCTAGTCGACAGATGGACTGAAGTCCTTGCGGCCGAAGAGCATAAACTCGAATGCCCCTCCAAGAGCTACCCAAAGCGCAGGTTGCTACCCCGATTAGAGGAGGAAGCACTTAAACCTACATCACTAGCACTCGATACGGCTGATCGGCCACCTTGTGGCTGTGACAGAGAGGCCTCTCGGCCCTCCACTCAAGCCGCACCCCGTACCAAGGCACAAGAAAATGCGCCAGACCTGCGAGATATGTTGGAGGACAAGGCAAGGCAAACAAGATCAATCTACGGATCATGTGCACGCCCCACGACTCGAGATGGTAACCATCACTCCGGCCACAAATTCGGTAGGGCCGAACACAGTAGACAAAGATCATTGGAGCTACGTCGTGATATAGCCTAGTACAGAGGCGCCGCACACCCACTATGCTTCACAGACGAAATAATGGATCATCAAATCCTCGAGGGTTTCAAACCCGTAAACATCGAATCATATGATGGCACAACAGATCCTGCGGTATGGATCGAGGATTATCTCCTTCATATCCACCTGGCCCGCGGCGATGATTTCCACGCCATCAAATACCTTCCACTCAAGCTTAAAGGACCAGCTCGGCATTGGCTTAATAGCTTGCCAACAGGATCAATCAGTTGTTGGGAGGACCTGGAAGCCGCATTCCTCGACAATTTCAGGGCACTTATGTGCGACCCCCAGACGCCGATGACCTAAGTCACGTAATTCAGCAGCCAGAGGAATCGGCCAGGCAATTCTGGACACGGTTCCTAACAAAGAAAAATCAAATAGTCGACTGTCCGAACGCTGAGGCCCTAGCAGCCTTCAAGCACAATATCCATGATGAGTGGCTTGCCCGGCACCTTGGACAGGAAAAGCCGAAGTCTATGGAAGCACTCACGACACTCATGACGCGCTTTTGTGCAGGAGAAGATAGCTGGCTTGCTCGTAGCAACAATATGACCAAGAACCCCGGTAATTCGGATAACAGGGACAGTAGTGGCAGGTCGCGTCGCAACAAGCAGAAGCGCCGCATTAACGGCAACAATGCTGAGGATACGGCAGTTAATGTCGGATTCAGAGGCTCTAAATCCGGTCAGCGGAAAAAGCCATTCAAAAGGAATCCTAGGGGCCTGTCCAGTTTGGACCGAATACTCGACCGCTTGTGTCAGATACATGGCACCCCCGAAAAGCCGGCCAATCACACCAACAGGAATTGTTGGGTGTTCAAGCAGGTAGGCAAGTTAAATGCCGAAAACAAAGACAAGGGGCTGCATAGAGATGACGACGAAGAGCCCCGGCCGCCGAACAACAATGGACAGAAGGGTTTTCCCCCACAAGTGCGGACGGTGAACATGATATACACAACCCACGTCCCCAAGAGGGAGCGGAAGCGCGCGTTAAGGGATGTATACGCGGTAGAGCCAGTCGCCCCAAAGTTCAACCCATGGTCCTCCTGCCCGATCACCTTTGATCGAAGGGACCACCCCACTAGCATCCGTCATGGCGGATTCGCCACATTGGTTCTAGACCCAATTATTGATGGATTTCATCTCACTAGAGTCCTTATGGACGGCGGCAACAGCCTGAACCTGCTTTACCAGGATACAATGCGGAAAATGGGCATAGATCCCTCGAGGATTAAGCCCACCAAGACGACCTTTAAAGGCGTAATACCAGGTGTAGAGGCCAACTGTACAGGCTTAGTCACACTTGAAGTGGTCTTCGGATCTCCGGATAATTTCCGAAGCGAGGAGTTAATCTTCGACATAGTCCCATTCCGCAGTGGCTATCACGCACTGCTCGGGCGAACCGCATTCACCAAGTTCAATGCGGTACCGCACTACGCATACCTTAAGCTCAAGATGCCAGGACCTCGAGGAGTAATTACGGTCAATGGAAACACCGAACGCTCCCTCCGAACGGAGGAGCACACGGCGGCCCTTACAGTGGAAGTACAAAGCAGCCTCTCCAGGCAGTTCTCCAGTCCGGCCACTAAACAACCGGACACTGTCAAGCGCGCCCAGAATAACCTACAACAAGACCGCCTGGCACGATCCTAGCAGGCGTTGCAATGCATCCCCAACCCCAACCCTAGCAAAAAGGCGACGCCAGTGCTTCGCATACATAACTACGCTCTAGAAATACCATGGGTACAGGGGGAGGGGCACCATGACGGCATGCCCGAAGCACGGCTTAAACCGCACCAGGGGCTGCCGATTTTTTAATTTTCTCTTACTTTCAGGACTCCATTCTTCGGAAGGCCTGTTCAGCAGTTCAATTGCCGCACAAACGATGCAAGAACCAGGGAAGCAGACAAGCCACGCCGCATTACGGAACTCCCAGGTGGTCTCTATCACGAGCAGTATACCTGTTTCGCATACTATTCCGCAGCTTGTCCCTGGAACGGACATGTTAAATAGTCCAACCTTTTGCTAATCGCATTATTTGTATCGTTCTGCTTTGATCGCAGCCCTCTTTAATAAACAATGCATAGCTTTTGTCTATTTTTGCATTACTCTTTTTTGATATATGTTCCTTAACGACATGTTGCACCCGTACACTTTGGTATGGCCAAAATACACCAGGGGCTTCAGTACCCCTCAACATGGTGTGAGAAGTCCGAACACTTTAACAAGTGCGGCACCCCGAACTTATAGCATTATATGCATCGGCTCCGAATCATGTCTTGGGTCAATAGTTGGGTTTACCCGACTCCTATGTTTTGGTGCCTTACGTTCCGCTATATCGGCTAAGGTAGCACTAGGAGAACCACTCGAGGTTCTGCTTTAGCGTGTCCACTTCCGCAGTCAGTGCGGCGGACGCAAGCAGAGAAGCTTGCATACGCATATTGACTCCTTTTTGTTAGACTCCTGCGAATTATATTTGATCCTCTATTCGGCTTTTCTTCCCGAACGCCAAACAGAGCATCAGGGGCTACTGTCTATGCGGTAATATTATTTACACATTCCTTACTTACCTCAAAGCCTGTTAAAAGGCTAGTACAAGCTTCAGTCAGTCCGCTCTTGGCGGACTGAACCTTCTGGACCACCGCACTCATAATGGTGTGGTGCTCCTCGTCGATGGAGGCGCCTTGGAGCGCCTCCAACAGATTGGCCGACGCCTCCGGTTGGACGGGGGTCACCGGCACGGTGGCTTGCTCCTCTTGGAAGGAGGTCCCTTGCCGGACTCTAGAACCTTTGAAGGTTCCGGAGCGGTGTCCGGCCTAGAGCTGAACTTGGAGCCCTGGGGGGTTTCATCCCCTTTACTCCTGGAGTCCGGGAGGTCGCCTTGCGGCGCCTCCAGGACCACCTCCTCCCGGCTTGGAACCTGTTGGGACAACACTTTGGTGTCATCCGTAGGGCGGGGGAGGAAGCAGTCGGAAGCGAGTTCACATCCGACGAGTCCAGTGAGCCGCTCGACGACGCGTCGAGCCGGTCTTTGGGTGGGCTGCATAAACATATTCGACATAAGGGAAAGTTATGCAATAAACGAATACAATGAATTACTCTGGTATCCGGATACTTACGATTTTGCAAGGGGCTTGTCCCTGAGCGGCCACTCCTCTCCGCCGTCGTCGGTGTCGGTGGAGTAGTTTGGAGGAAGGGTTTTCCCCTTCTTGGACCCTTCGGCCTCCCTAGTTGGGGCGGCCTTCCTTTTCTTCCCTTCCCCCGATGGAGGGGGAGGGGTCTCTTCTTCCTCCTCCTCGTCTTCATGGGAGGAGTGCGTCTTGGAGTCATTGGATGAGGGATCCGACACCTCCAGGCGCCGGGCACTCTTTTGAGTGGCCTTCTTCTTGGCCTTCTTCTCCGGCACCACATGGGGTGCAGGAACCAGCAGCTTCACCAAACGAGCGTCCGATGGGCCTTCGGGCAAAGGAGCCGGACAGTTGGTCTGTTCGGACGTCTGCTGCCATTCCTGTCAAAGGTAAGGGAGCTTAGATCCCGCATGGAGTCAAACTATGAAAAACTGATACCCTGTAAAAGGAAAAAACAGCTTACCGCATGAGCGTGACGCTGCATACTGAATCCGCGATCCTCGGTAGCGGATGCGGGGGCCTCGGCGCCCTTGAAAAGCACCTTCCAGGCATCTTCGTACGCCGTGTCGAAGAGCCTGCTCAGAGTTCGGTGTCGCGCCGGGTCAAACTCCCATAGGTTGAAATCCCGTTGTTGACACGGGAGGATCAGGCGGATGAGCATAACCTGAACTACGTTGACAAGTTTGAGCTTCTTGTCCACCAGGGTTTGGATGCATGTTTGGAGTCCGGTCAGCTCTCCTTTTTTACCCCACGACAGGCCCGTCTCCTTCCAGGAGGTGAGCCGCGTAGGGGGTCCGGATCGAAACTCGGGGGCTACGACCCATTCGGGGTCGCGCGGCTCGGTGATGTAAAACCACCCCAATTGCCACCCCTTTAGGGTCTCCATAAAGGAGCCCTCGAGCCATAAGACATTGGGCATCTTGCCCACCATGGCGCCTCCGCACTCCGCCTGGTTGCCGTGCACCACCTTCGGCTTGACATTGAAAGTCTTGAGCCATAGGCCGAAATGGGGGCGGATGCGGAGGAAAGCCTCGCACACGACGATAAACGCCGAGATGTTGAGGACAAAGTTTGGGGCCAGATCGTGGAAATCCAGGCCATAGTAGAACATGAGCCCCCGGACATGGGTGAAGAGGGAAGCCCAGTCCGTGGAGGAAATGGGGGAGGAACACCACCCTCTCATGGGGCCTAGGGGTGGGGATGAGCTGCCCCTTTTCGGGAAGCCGGTACGCGATGTCGTTAGACAAGTATCCGGCCTTCCTCAGTTTTTTGATGTGTCCCTCCGTGATGGAGGAGACCATCCACTTGCCTCCCACTCCGGACATGGCTGGAGAAGGTTGAGGTGGGGGTGCGGACTTGGGCACTGGAGCTCGAGTGCGCGAGAATGGATAAGCAAGGGAGGAAGAAGGCGTAGTTGACAAGGTGGATCCTTATCCCCTTATATGGGTGGACGCAACTACGTGTCCCCACCAGCCTGGTAAAACTCGCTTATCTCCAAGCGCCGTAATCAATGACGCGGTTGGGTTACCCACGCCCGTATTGATGAGAATCCCAGAATAAGGGGACATGATCTCTGCTTTAACAAGACGTGCCAAGGAAACCGCCTCGCATGCGCAGAGGTGGGATAATGAAACGACTCGAATAAAGGCTTGGCCGTGGTGTGTCACACTACGGAATACGTCAGCAGATTAGATTGGTGTAAATGGTATTCTCTCTATGGCAATATGTGGAAACTTATTTTGCAGAGCCGGACACTATCTTTGTGTTCAAAATTTTCTATGAAGTACTTGGAGGAGGAACCCGCCTTGCAATGCCAAAGACAATCTGCACGCCGGACTCGTCGTCATTGAAGCCTGGTTCAGGGGCTACTGAGGGAGTCCTGGATTAGGGGGTGTCCGGATGGCCGGACTATACCTTCAGTCGGACTCCTGGACTATGAAGATACAAGATTGAAGACTTCGTCCTGTGTCCGGAAGGGACTTTCCTTGGTGTGGAAGGAAAGCTTTGCGATACGGATATGCAGATCTCCTACCATTGTAACCGACTTTGTGTAACCCTAACCCTCTCCGGTGTCTATATAAACCGGAGGGTTTTAGTCCGTAGGACAACATACCCAACAACAATCATACCATAGGCTAGCTTCTAGGGTTTAGCCTCTTCGATCTCGTGGTAGATCTACTCTTGTACTACCCATATCATCAATATTAATCAAGCAGGATGTAGGGTTTTACCTCCATCGAGAGTGCCCGAACCTGGGTAAAACTTTGTGTCCCTTGCCTCCTGTTACCATCCGGCCTAGACGCACAGTTCGGGACCCCCTACCCGAGATCCGCCGGTTTTGACACCAACACCCAAGTTGCTTTCCACTCAAATCTTCTTTCCACCAAATCCAAATCCTGTGAGAGAGAGTTGAGTGTTCGGGAGACTATCATTTGAAGCACAAGAGCAAGGAGTTCATCATCAACACACCATTTGTTACTTCTTGGAGAGTGGTGTCTCCTAGATTGGCTAGGTGTCACTTGGGAGCCTCTGACAAGATTGTGGAGTTGAACTAAGGAGTTTGTAAGGGCAAGAAGATCGCCTACTTCGTGAAGATCTACCGCTAGTGAGGCAAGTCCTTCGTGGGCGACGGCCATGATGGAATAGACAAGGTTGCTTCTTCATGGACCCTTCATGGGTGGAGCCCTTCGTGGACTCGCACAACTGTTACCCTCCGTGGGTTGAAGTCTCCATCAACGTGGATGTACGATAGCACCACCTATCGGGACCACGACAAAAACATATGTGTCTCCAATTGCCTTTGAATCCTCCAAACCCTTCCCTTTACATTCTTGCAAGTTGCATGCTTTACTTTCCGCTGCTCATATACTCTTTTGCATGCTTGCTTGAATTGTGTGGAGATTGCTTGACTTGTGCTAAGATAGCTAAAATCTGCCAAGAACTAAAATTGGGAAAAGGCTAGATTTTTATTTGGTCAAGTAGTCTAATCACCCCCCCCTCTAGACATACTTTCGATCCTACAATATTCACAAATGATTGTAATCTGAGAGATGGCATTCAACTCGCCCTTCTCATTGAGGGGAAACTGTCGAACGATTTCGTCCCCAGCGGCATAGATGATCGCCTCCTCAGAAGAGTGTGTCAATTGAATTTCCCTCGCAGCAGAATCAAGCTGAGCCTTGTGCTTAGAAAGCCAGTCCATGCCAAGAATTAGATCAATACCCGAGTCGCCAAGAACCATTGGAGAAGACAGAAATTTATAGTTGCCCATCTCGATAGACAGATCATGAGCTATCAAACTAGAGCTCAAGCGTTTACCTGGAGAAATGATATCTATTGGGGATATTACTTTATGAAGATTAGAAGCCCATGAAGACGTAAGAATGATGGCGCTTTATGAAGGCCCAAGGCCCAGAGGCAAGTTAAGGCCTGTAGATGTAAACCGACCTTATTGTGTAACTTGCATTGTAAGATAGGAAGTATAGAGACCGAACTGGACACGGCAATACCAATCAGAACTAGACGTAGGCTTTTACCTTCATCAAAGGGGCCGAACTAGTATAAACATCCCGTGTCCCCTTGTCCGGTTTAACCCCTTTAAGCTA
Source organism: Triticum dicoccoides (assembly GCF_002162155.2). Classification (NCBI taxonomy): domain Eukaryota; kingdom Viridiplantae; phylum Streptophyta; class Magnoliopsida; order Poales; family Poaceae; genus Triticum; species Triticum dicoccoides. Next base: position 521,630,423 of record NC_041386.1, read on the forward strand.
ACCCGTTGCGATGGCTCCACGACTAAGTCCTTTCACAAGGGCATCTGCCGTGACAAACCCACGACAATTGGCGCCCACCGTGGGGCTATCGCATGATGGTTTCGAGTTCTTAAAGGGCAGCTTTGATGGACTCAAGGGATACGGTGTGGGCCGGATGACGAAGAGTCGTCGCGGCAAGATCTACATCGACAATGCGGGATGGGGCCCTGAGGCCGATTCAATCGAATACAGGTACCGGGTCCCCTTTGGTGGGATTCATGTCTTCATCGGCAAGATTGGCGAACCGGGCCCTGAGCCGGACACCTGCACCGACATCATCGAGAGGGCTCAGCGTGCGAGCCCTTCCCCGATTCAGCCCATGGCAAAGCATGTTTTCGTAGGTGTCATCCATGGAGCAGAATATGAGGACAGACCGGCATCCTACGGAGAAACCGCCGCCTGCTCCGATGACGAGTCTTCTGGAGAGACCGAATCACTCTATCAGTTGCAGGATGGTCGGATTAGCGGAGGTTCCGAGGGCCACAGTATTCTGAACTCCCCTGATCTGCCAAACCGGGCCGCTATCTTCATGGCTGGTACACAGTTAGCGCCCCACTCATCAACCGCCGCAGCAATGCTCTCTAGTTCAGCAATAGCCACGCCGGCGGGGGCAGGGAGCTCTGCGCCACCTCCGGCTCAAGTTCTGTCTGACTTGTTCGACGCTTTAGCAACATTGATGGCCGCGGAAGTGGACGCAGCAGCCCGAGATCAGCACAATTCGGAGATCGCAAAGGTGAAAGATCAGATAACTCAGGCTAAAGCGGACCTAGCGGCAGAGAACGCTAGGATGGCTACAGAACGGGCTGAGTTGGAGGCTCAGGCCTACCGGCTTAGGCTGGATCAGGATGCTTCATTGGAAGTCATGAGGAGAAGATACTGATCGAATCTCCTGCCGAGTTACGATCCAAGAATTCTCTTCAACACGCCAAGAGCAGGAACCAGTAACCAGCCAATATTAAACTGGACGGAGGCGCCAGGAACAGGAGCGTCGGTTCAGCGACGCACGATGGACCCGCCTCGTCAGAACAACATTGTGCCACAGTATGTTCCAACACCTCCCGGGCATTACTACAACCTGTTGGACAACATTGTGGCCGCTGCTTCACGATTGGCAGCCCTCCCAACCGACGGTGAATCATGAGTTGCGATTGAAGCACGACGGGCCAGGGATCTCCTTCAAACAGCCCTAAACCAGCAGCAGGCATATTCGCACAGTCGT
>NC_041386.1:521631969-521672410 GCF_002162155.2 Triticum dicoccoides
GCAGGCACGTTGATGATGAACCAGCCGTATCAAGCAGTGCACATCGCCGTAATTCGCCGCGAGGGCACAACCCGGCAGGGGGAGGTGCTAACGCGCAGGATGTGGTGGATCATGGTCGCGTACATTGAGAGGCCGAGTTAGCAGCTCTACACGGAGCCCGTCAACCTACTCTGGTTCACCCTACCGCTTCAGTAGAGCCAGGTGTGGTATTGAGTTCCTTAGGGGTGCCGTGTCTTACCCCCGCTTTGCGTAATGTGAGACTGCCCAAGGATTTCAAAGGACCTCGTAAGGTACCCAATTATACCGCCGATCTGCAACCAGAGGCATGGGTTGAAAGCTATGAGATGGCAATGGAGATGTTAGATGTGGATGAAGCGGTATATGCTAAATACTTCACCATGATGTTGGAAGGAACAGCTCGTACTTGGTTGAAGAGCTTACCAACTAACTCTGTCGGATCATGGGCCGAATTGAAGCACCGGTTTATCCAGAACTTCAAAGATACTTGTAAGCAGCCCATGTCAATTGTGGATATAGCCGCTTGTGTCCTAGGGGATGGGGAGTCCACGACCCATTGGGTAAAGCGGGTCTCAGCTATTTTGCATTCATTAGATCGTATCAATGCAGATACCGCAGTGCTAACGTTGGAGGGCAATTGCCGTTTTCTGCCGCTCAAACAGAAGTTAGGAAGGCTCAAACGTCACTTCAATGATATGTCAATGCTTATGGCCGCTTTGGTTAAATACGCCGATTCAGATAATACCAAAGACCCTGACTCAAAGGAGTACAAACCGGGGAAAGGGAAAAAGAACAGCAACACCAAGGGTCAGCAGCATAATCCGGCAGGCCATGGGAACAATGGTAAGCGCAAGGCTGACAATAGTTTGGACTTTGTGGCTAACACCAATGCTCAGGAGAATGGTCAACACCGTAAGGGCAAGCAGCCCCAGAGGGGCGGAGGTTCAGGCCCCAATTTCGAGCGCCTGTTAAATCAACCCAATCCAAAGCATGGATGAAAGGAGAAGCCAGCATTGCATCTTTGGAAGAATTATTATATCATGCGAGATTTCAAGAACTCCAATATGTTTCAGTACGATAATGGCCTGCCCGGCGGTTCAGGAGGTGGTTTCCACGGGCTGGGTTACGAAGGTGGCAGTTCTGGTTCCGGATTTCATGGCAATCAAACCGAACACATCAATCAAGGGAACCAAGGCAACCAAGGAGGTTACAACCATCAGGGGAACCAACAGCAGCATCAGCAGTCGGGTTATCAGAGCAACCCTAAGCAGTTAAATAGTGGGCAATATCATGTCTTCACCACTAGCTTGTGTAAGCGGGATCAGAAGCTTCACAAGAGGGCAGTGGACTCTGTTGAACCGGCAGTGCCTCAGTATTTGCGCTGGTCTGAGCAACCCATTTTGTGGAGTAGACAGGATCACCCGCCCCGGGTTGACAATCCGGGTCATCTGGCCTTAGTGGTGGCCCTCAAGTTGGGGATATAAGTTCACTAAGGTGCTCATGGATGGGGGAAGTAGTATCAACATTCTATATTATGATACCTTCCATCGTATGGGGTTGACGGATAAGAATCTTAAACCATCAAACACCGTTTTTCATGGTGTAGTGCCTGGTAAGTCTGCATATCCAGTGGGCAAGATAGCCTTAGAGGTGGCTTTTGGAGATGATCATGATTCAAGATCAGAAACATTGACTTTTGAGGTGGTGAAAATCAGAAGTCCGTATCATGCTTTGTTTGGGCGGCCGGCTTACGCTAAGTTCATGGCGAGGTCGTGTTATGTTTATCTACAGCTTAAGATGCCAGGTCATAAGGGGACCATCACAATACACAAGAGCAGGAAGATCAGCTTGGAATGTGAGGAAGGTGATGCGGCTTATGCTGAGTCGGTTTGTGCCACAGAGGAGCTGAAGTTTTATAAAGACCAAGTTGATCCGGCAGATATGACCTCTTTGAAAAAGCCAACTACGGAACACCATCCGGCGTTGAAATTTAAATTGGCCACAGATACTAATATGGTTGATTTTGTTCCTGGCAATTCATCCAAGCAGTTGAGCATCAGCGCTAACCTGGATCCCAAATAGGAAAGCACGCTCATCGAGTTCATCCGTGAGAACCGGGACATCTTTTCATGGAAACCTTCTGACATGCCAGGTGTACCGAGGGAACTCGCTGAGCACACACTTAACATTGATCCTAAGTTTAAACCGGTGCGGCAGTTTCTCCGCCACTTCAATGAAGAAAGGCGTAAGGCTATTGGTGAAGAAGTAGCTCGGTTGTTGGCCGCAGGGTTTATCGTGGAGGTCTTTCACCCAGAGTGGTTGGCTAATCCGGTGCTGGTTCTTAAGAAAAATGGCACTTGGCATATGTGTGTAGATTACACAGACTTGAACAAGGCTTGCCCTGCAGACCCCTTTGCCCTCCCTCGTATTGATCAGATCATTGATGCTACTGTTGGGTTTCGTAGTAATTTCAAAATTTTCCTACGCACACGCAAGATCATGGTGATGCATAGCAACGAGAGGGGGAGAGTGTGATCTATGTACCCTTGTAGATCGACAACGGAAGCGTTAACTTGGTTGATGTAGTCATAAGTCTTCACGGCCCGACCGATCAAGCACCGAAACTATGGCACCTCCTAGTTCTAGCACACGTTCAGCTCGATGACGATCCCCGGACTCCGATCCAACAAAGTGTCGGGGAAGAGTTCCGTCAGCACGACGACGTGGTGACGATCTTGATGTACTACTGTCGCAGGGCTTCGCCTAAGCACCGCTACAATATTATCGAGGACTATGGTGGAAGGGGGCACCGCACACGACTAAGAATATGATCACGTGGATCAACTTGTGTGTCTAGGGGTTCCCCTTGTCTCCGTATATAAAGGATCCAAGGGGGGGTGCGGCCGGCCCTAGTAGGAGGCGCGCAGGAGGAGTCCTACTCCTACCGGGAGTAGGACTCCCCTCCCTTTCCTTGTCCAAGTAGGAGAGGGGGGAGGAGAGAAGGAAAAGGGGGGCCGCCGCCCCTCCCTCCTTGTCCAATTCGGACTAGGGGGAGAGGGGCGCGCGGCCTGCCCTGGCAGCCCCTCCTCTTCTCCACTTTAGGCCCATGAGGCCCATTAACCCCCCGGGGGGTTCCGGTAACCCCCCGGTGCTCCGGTTTTATCCGAAACTTCCCCGAAACACTTCCGGTATCCGAATATAGCCGTCCAATATATCAATCTTTATGTCTCGACCATTTCGAGACTCCTCGTCATGTCCGTGATCACATCCGGGACTCCGAACTAACTTCGGTACATCAAAACACATAAAATCATAATATAACTGTCATCGAAACCTTAAGCGTGCGGACCCTACGGGTTCGAGAACAATGTAGACATGACCGAGACACGTCTCCGGTCAATAACCAATAGCGGAACCTGGATGCTCATATTGGCTCCTACATATTCTACGAAGATCTTTTATCGGTCAGACCGCATAACAACATACATTGTTCCCTTTGTCATCGGTATGTTACTTGCCCGAGATTCGATCGTCGGTATCCCATACCTAGTTCAATCTCGTTACCGGCAAGTCTCTTTACTCGTTCCATAATACATCATCTCACAACTAACTCATTAGTTGCAATGCTTGCAAGGCTTATGTGATGTGTATTACCGAGAGGGCCCAGAGATACCTCTCCGACAATCGGAGTGACAAATCCTAATCTCAAAATACGCCAACCCAACATGTACCTTTGGAGACACTTGTAGAGCACCTTTATAATCACCCATTTACGTTGTGACGTTTGGTAGCACACAAAGTGTTCCTCCGGCAAACGGGAGTTGCATAATCTCATAGTCATAGGAACATGTATAAGTCATGAAGAAAGAAATAACAACATACTAAATGATCGGGTGCTAAGCTAATGGAATGGGTCATGTCAATCAGATCATTCACCTAATGATGTGATCCCGTTAATCAAATAACAACTCTTTGTTTATGGTTAGGAAACATAACCATCTTTGATTAATGAGCTAGTCAAGTAAAGGCATACTAGTGACACTCTGTTTGTCTATGTATTCACACATGTATTATGTTTCCGGTTAATACAATTCTAGCATGAATAATAAACATTTATCATGATATAAGGAAATAAATAATAACTTTATTATTGCCTCTAGGGCATATTTCCTTCAGTCTCCCACTTGCACTAGAGTCAATAATCTAGATTACACAGTAATGATTCTAACACCCATGGAGCCTTGGTGCTGATCATGTTTTGCTCGTGGAAGAGGCTTAGTCAACAAGTCTGCAACATTCAGATCCGTATGTATCTTGCAAATCTCTATGTCTCCCACCTGGACTAGATCCCGGATGGAATTGAAGCGTCTTTTGATGTGCTTCGTTCTCTTGTGAAATCTGGATTCCTTTGCCAGGGAAATTGCACCAGTATTGTAACAAAAGATTTTCATTGGACCCAATGCACTAGGTATGACACCTAGATCGGATATGAACTCCTTCATCCAGACTATTTCATTTGCTGCTTCCGAAGCAGCTATGTACTCCGCTTCACATGTAGATCCCGCTACAACGCTTTGTTTAGAACTGCACCAACTGACAGCTCCACCGTTTAATGTAAACACGTATCCGGTTTGCGATTTAGAATCGTCCGGATCAGTGTCAAAGCTTGCATCAACGTAACCTTTTACGATGAGCTCTTTGTCACCTCCATATATGAGAAACATATCCTTAGTCCTTTTCAGGTATTTCAGGATGTTCTTGACCACTGTCTAGTGATCCACTCCTGGATCACTTTGGTACCTCCCCGCTAGACTTATAGCAAGGCACACATCAGGTCTGGTACACAGCATTGCATACATGATAGAGCCTATGGCTGAAGCATAGGGAACATCTTTCATTTTCTCTCTATCTTCTGCAGTGGTCAGGCATTGAGTCTTGCTCAACTTCACACCTTGTAACACAGGCAAGAACCCTTTCTTTGCTTGATCCATTTTGAACTTCTTCAAAACTTTGTCAAGGTATGTGCTTTGTGAAAGTCCAATTAAGCGTCTTGATCTATCTCTACAGAACTTAATGCCTAATATGTAAGCAGCTTCACCGAGGTCTTTCATTGAAAAACTCTTATTCAAGTATCCCTTTATGCTATCCAGAAATTCTATATCATTTCCAATTAGTAATATGTCATCCACATATAATATCAGAAATGCTACAGAGCTCCCACTCACTTTCTTGTAAATACAGGCTTCTCCAAAAGTCTGTATAAAACCAAATGCTTTGATCACACTATCAAAGCGTTTATTCCAACTCCGAGAGGCTTGCACCAGTCCATAAATGGATCGCTGGAGCTTGCACACTTTGTTAGCTCCCTTTGGATCGACGAAACCTTCTGGTTGCATCATATACAACTCTTCTTCTAGAAATCCATTCAGGAATGCAGTTTTGACATCCATCTGCCAAATTTCATAATCATAAAATGCGGCAATTGCTAACATGATTCGGACAGACTTAAGCATCGCTACGGGTGAGAAGGTCTCATCGTAGTCAATCCCTTGAACTTGCCGAAAACCTTTTGCGACAAGTCGAGCTTTGTAGACAGTAATATTACCGTCAGCATCAGTCTTCTTCTTGAAGATCCATTTATTCTCAATTGCTTGCCGATCATCGGGCAAGTCAACCAAAGTCCATACTTTGTTCTCATACATGGATCCCATCTCAGATTTCATGGCTTCAACCCATTTCGCGGAATCTGGGCTCACCATCGCTTCTTCATAGTTCGTAGGTTCATCATGATCTAGTAGCATGACTTCCAGAACCGGATTACCATACCACTCTGGCGCGGATCTCACTCTGGTTGATCTACGAGGTTTAGTAGTATCTTGTTCTGAAGTTTCATGATCATCATCATTAGCTTCCTCACTAACTGGTGTAGGTGTCACTGAAACAGTTTTCTGTGATGTACTACTTTCCAATAAGGGAGCACGTACAGTTACCTCGTCAAGTTCTACTTTCCTCCCACTCACTTCTTTCGAGAGAAACTCCTTCTCCAGAAAGTTTCCGAACTTAGCAACAAAAGTCTTGCCTTCGGATCTGTGATAGAAGGTGTATCCAATAGTCTCCTTTGGATATCCTATGAAGACACACTTCTCCGATTTGGGTTCGAGCTTATCAGGTTGAAGCTTTTTCACATAAGCATCGCAGCCCCAAACTTTCAGAAACGACAACTTTGGTTTCTTGCCAAACCATAGTTCATAAGGCGTCGTCTCAACGGATTTTGATGGTGCCCTATTTAACGTGAATGCGGTCGTCTCCAAAGCATAACCCCAAAATGATAGCGGTAAATCAGTAAGAGACATCATAGATCGCACCATATCTAGTAAAGTACGATTACGACGTTCGGACACACTATTGCGCTGTGGTGTTCCGGGTGGCGTGAGTTGTGAAACTATTCCACATTGTTTCAAATGTTCACCATACTCGTAACTCAAATATTCTCCTCCACGATCAGATCGTAGAAACTTTATTTTCTTGTTACGATGATTTTCAACTTCACTCTGAAATTCTTTGAACTTTTCAAACGTTTCAGACTTATGTTTCATTAAGTAGATATACCCATATCTGCTTAAGTCATCTGTGAAGGTGAGAAAATAACGATATCCGCCACGAGCCTCAATATTCATCGGACCACATACATCTGTATGTATGATTTCCAACAAATCTGTTGCTCTCTCCATAGTACCGGAGAACGGTGTTTTAGTCATCTTGCCCATGAGGCACGGATCGCAAGTACCAAGTGATTCATAATCAAGTGGTTCCAAAAGTCCATCAATATGGAGTTTCTTCATGCTCTTTACACCGATATGACCTAAACGGTAGTGCCACAAATAAGTTGCACTATCATTATCAACCCTGCATCTTTTGGCTTCAACACTATGAATATGTGTGTCACTACTATCGAGATTCAATAAAAATAGACCACTCTTTAAGGGTGCATGACCATAAAAGATATTACTCATATAAATAGAACAACCATTATTCTCAGATTTAAATGAATAACCGTCTCGCATCAAACAAGATCCAGATATAATGTTCATGCTTAAAGCTGGCACCAAATAACAATTATTTAGGTCTAATATTAATCCCGAAGGTAGATGTAGAGGTAGCGTGCCGACTGCGATTACATTGACTTTGGAACTGTTTCCCACGCGCATCGTCACCTCGTCCTTAGCCAAACTTCGCTTAATCCGTAGTCCCTGTTTTGAGTTGCAAATATTAGCAACAGAACCAGTATCAAATACCCAGGTGCTACTGCGAGCATTAGTAAGGTACACATCAATAACATGTATATCACATATACCTTTGTTCACCATGCCATCCTTCTTATCAGCCAAAAATACTTGGGGCAGTTCCGCTTCCAGTGACCAGTCTGCTTGCAGTAGAAGCACTCAGTTTCAGGCTTAGGTCCAGGTTTGGGTTTCTTCTCTTGAGCAGCAACTTGCTTGCCGTTCTTTTTGAAGTTCCCCTTCTTCTTCCCTTTGCCCTTTTTCTTGAAACTTGTGGTCTTGTTGACCATCAACACTTGATGCTCCTTCTTGATTTCTACCTCCGCAGCTTTCAGCATTGCGAAGAGCTCGGGAATAGTCTTATTCATCCCTTGCATATTATAGTTCATCACGAAGCTCTTGTAGCTTGGTGGCAGTGATTGGAGAATTCTGTCAATGACGCAATCATCTGGAAGATTAACTCCCAATTGAATCAAGTGATTATTAATACCCAGACATTTTGAGTATATGCTCACTGACAGAACTATTCTCCTCCATCTTGCAGCTATAGAACTTATTGGAGACTTCATATCTCTCAATCCGGGCATTTGCTTGAAATATTAACTTCAACTCCTGAAACATCTCATATGCTCCATGACGTTCAAAACGTCGTTGAAGTCCCGATTCTAAGCCGTAAAGCATGGCACACTGAACTATCGAGTAGTCATCAGCTTTGCTCTGCCAGACGTTCATAACATCTGGTGTTGCTCCAGCAGCAGGCCTGGCACCCAGCGGTGCTTCCAGGACGTAATTCTTCTGTGCAGCAATGAGGATAATCCTCAAGTTACGGACCCAGTCCGTGTAATTGCTACAATCATCTTTCAACTTTGCTTTCTCAAGGAACGCATTAAAATTCAACGGAACAACAGCACGAGCCATCTATCTACAATCAAGCATAAACAAGCAAGATACTATCAGGTACAAAGTTTCATGATAAATTTAGGTTCAATTAATTTACTTAAAGAACTCCCACTTAGATAGACATCCCTCTAATCCTCTAAGTGATTACGTGATCCAAATCAACTAAACCATGTCCGATCATCACGTGAGATGGAGTAGTTTCATTGGTGAACATCACTATGTTGATCATATCTACTATATGATTCACGCTCGACCTTTCGGTCTCCGTGTTCTGAGGCCATATCTGTATATGCTAGGCTCGTCAAGTATAACCTGAGTATTCCGCATGTGCAACTGTTTTGCACCCGTTGTATTTGAACGTAGAGCCTATCACACCCGATCATCATGTGGTGTCTCAGCACGAAGAACTTTCGCAACGGTGCATACTCAGGGAGAACACTTCTTGATAATTAGTGAGAGATCATCTTATAATGCTACCGTCAATCAAAGCAAGATAAGATGCATAAAAGATAAACATCACATGCAATCAATATAGGTGATATGATATGGCCATCATCATCTTGTGCTTGTGATCTCCATCTTTGAAGCACCGTCCTGATCACCATCGTCACCGGCGCGACACCTTGATCTCCATCGTAGCATCGTTGTCGTCTCGCCAATCTTATGCTTCCACGACTATCGCTACCGCTTAGTGATAAAGTAAAGCATTACAGCATGATTGCATTGCATACAATAAAGCGACAACCATATGGCTCCTGCCAGTTGCCGATAACTCGGTTACAAAACATGATCATCTCATACAATAAAATTTAGCATCATGTCTTGACCATATCACATCACAACATGCCCTGCAAAAACAAGTTAGACGTCCTCTACTTTGTTGTTGCAAGTTTTATGTGGCTGCTATGGGCTTAAGCAAGAACCAATCTTACCTACGCATCAAAACCACAACGATAGTTTGTCAAGTTGGTGCTGTTTTAACCTTCGCAAGGACCGGGCGTAGCCACACTCGGTTCAACTAAAGTTGGAGAAACTGTCACCCACAAGCCACCTATGTGCAAAGCACGTCGGGAGAACCGGTCTCGCGTAAGCGTACGCGTAATGTCGGTCCGGGCCGCTTCATCCAACAATACCGCCGAACCAAAGTATGACATGCTGGTAAGCAGTATGACTTATATCGCCCACAACTTACTTGTGTTCTACTCGTGCATATAACATCAACATATATAACCTAGTCTCGGATGCCACTGTTGGGTTTCGTAGTAATTTCAAAATTTTCCTATGCACATGCCAGATCATGGTGATGCATAGCAACGAGAGGGGGAGATTGTGATCTACGTACCCTTGTAGATCGACAATGGAAGCATTAACTTGGTTGATGTAGTCATACGTCTTCATGGCCCGACCGATCAAGCACCGAAACTACGGCACCTCCGAGTTCTAGCACACGTTCAGCTCGATGACGATCCCCGGACTCCGATCCAACAAAGTGTCGGGGAAGAGTTCCGTCAGCACGACGGCGTGGTGACGATCTTGATGTACTACTGTCGCAGGGCTTCGCCTAAGCACCGCTACAATATTATCGAGGACTATGGTGGAAGGGGGCACCGCACACGGCTAAGAATATGATCACGTGGATCAACTTGTGTGTCTAGGGGTTCCCCTTGCCTCCGTATATAAAGGATCCAAGGGGGGGTGCGGCCGGCCCTAGTAGGAGGCGCGCAGGAGGAGTCCTACTCCTACCGGGAGTAGGACTCCCCTCCCTTTCCTTGTCCAAGTAGGAGAGGGGGGAGGAGAGAAGGAAAAAGGGGGGCCGCCGCCCCTCCCTCCTTGTCGAATTCGGACTAGGGGGAGAGGCGGCATGCGGCCTGCCCTGGCAGCCCCTCCTCTTCTCCACTTTAGGCCCATGAGGCCCATTAACCCCCCGGGGGGTTCCGGTAACCCCCCGGTGCTCCGGTTTTATCCGAAACTTCCCCGAAACACTTCCGGTATCCGAATATAGCCATCCAATATATCAATCTTTATGTCTCGACCATTTCGAGACTCCTCGTCATGTCCGTGATCACATCCGGGACTCCGAACTAACTTCGGTACATCAAAACTCATAAACTCATAATATAACTGTCATCGAAACCTTAAGCGTGCGGACCCTACGGGTTCGAGAACAATGTAGACATGACCGAGACACGTCTCCGGTCAATAACCAATAGCGGAACCTGGATGCTCATATTGGCTCCTACATATTCTACGAAGATCTTTTATCGGTCAGACCGCATAACAACATACGTTGTTCCCTTTGTCATCGGTATGTTACTTGCCCGAGATTCGATCGTCGGTATCCCATACCTAGTTCAATCTCGTTACTGGCAAGTCTCTTTACTCGTTTTGTAATACATCATCTCACAACTAAGTCATTAGTTGCAATGCTTGCAAGGCTTATGTGATGTGTATTACCGAGAGGGCCCAGAGATACCTCTCCGACAATCGGAGTGACAAATCCTAATCTCGAAATACGCCAACCCAACATGTACCTTTGGAGACACCTGTAGAGCACCTTTATAATCACCCATTTACGTTGTGACGTTTGGTAGCACACAAAGTGTTCCTCCGGCAAACGGGAGTTGCATAATCTCATAGTCATAGGAACATGTATAAGTCATGAAGAAAGCAATAGCAACATACTAAACGATCGGGTGCTAAGCTAATGGAATGGGTCATGTCAATCAGATCATTCACCTAATGATGTGATCCCGTTAATCAAATAACAACTCTTTGTTTATGGTTAGGAAACATAACCATCTTTGATTAACGAGCTAGTCAAGTAGAGGCATACTAGTGACACTCTGTTTGTCTATGTATTCACACATGTATTATGTTTCCGGTTAATACAATTCTAGCATGAATAATAAACATTTATCATGATATAAGGAAATAAATAATAACTTTATTATTGCCTCTAGGGCATATTTCCTTCAGCTACGGCGGGTTGTGACTGTTTGTGTTTTCTGGATGCTTATTCTGGTTATCATCAGATCAAAATGGCAGTTAAGTACCAGGAGAAGACAACTTTCATAACTCCCTTTGGCGCCTTCTGCTATGTCTCCATGCCCTTTGGCTTAAGAGTGCCCAGGCGACTTATCAATGCTGTGTTCAGAATTGTCTTTATAAGCAAATTGGGCATAATGTTCATGCATATGTGGATGATATTGTGATAAAATCCAGGAAGGAGGAAGCATTGAGAGATGATTTGAGAGAAACCTTTGACAACCTCCGGGTTTACAAGATGATGCTCAATCCGGAAAAGTGTGTCTTTGGTGTCCCGGCAGGCAAACTCTTGGGTTTTCTGGTATCAAACACAGGCATTGAGGCTAATCCGAAAAAATCTCAGCAATTACATCTTTGGCTAAACCGGCGTGTATCAATGACGTTCAACGTTTGGCCGGCCGGATTGCGGCTTTGATCCGGTTTATCAGTCGTCTTGGGGAGAAGGCTATCCCTTTATATCAGATGCTGAAGAAAACAGATGATTTTGTCTGGAGCGAGGCGACTGATAAAGTGTTTGAGGATCTGAAGAGGCAGTTAGCTGAACTGCCTGTGCTTGCAGCCTCGATCGATTAAGAGTCATTATTGCTATATGTGGCTGCTAATGCCCGAGCTGTTAGCGTGGCTATTGTGGTCGAGCGCAAGGAAGCTGGAAAGGAGTATCCGGTTCAACGGCTGGTTTATTATATCAGTGAGGTGCTCATTGAATCAAAGCAGAGGTATCCACATTGGCAGAAGCTAGTGTATGGAGTGTTTATGGCAAGCCGGAAGCTTAAACATTATTTTTAGGGCCATCCTATCACGGTGGTCAATTCAGCCCCTTTGGGAGATATCATTCAAAACAGAGAAGCAACTGGCCGGATTGCCAAGTGGGCTATTGAGCTTGGACCTCACGGGCTCAAATACATACCTCGCACAACGATCAAATTCCAAGCACTCGTGGACTTCATCAATGATTGGACGGAATTGCAGGCACCCGAGGAAAAGCCACACAATATGTATTGGACTAATCACTTTGATGGATCCAGACAGTTGGAGGGCTCGGGGGCTGGAGTCATACTAACTTCGCCACGAGGTGACAAGTTTTGTTACGTCCTCCGTTTAATGTTCCCTTGTACTAACAATGCAGCTGAGTATGAGGCCTTACTTCGCGGTCTTCGGATGTCTAAGGAGATGAACTTAAGCCGGGTTAAGTGCTTTGGGATTCAGATCTGGTGGCTCAACAGGTGTCTGGCACTTGGGATTCTAAAGACCCACTCATGGTTGCATATCGACGAGAGGTGGACATGGTAGCTGGTCACGTCAAGGGTTATCAGGTGGACCATATAGACCGGTGAAAAAACGAAGCGGCAGATACTTTAAGCCGCCTTGGTTCTCAGCATAAACCGGTCCCACCAAATGTTTTTCTTGATGTGTTGCATAATCCGTCGGTCAAGGTACCAACAGAGGAGGAGTTGGCTATTCCTGACCCGGAGGCTCAATTGGTGGCAGCTTTGCATGTCATACCGGATTGGAAAATCCCATACCTGGCTTACATGAACCGGGGCGAGTTACCGGAGGATGAAACATCGGCCCGACAGATAATCCGGCGTTCCAAGTCAATGACCATACTCAACGGAGAGTTACATCGTTACAGCGTCTCAGGGGAAATTCAGCGTTGTGTCTCTCCTCAAGAGGGTTGTGAGATTTTGCGAGAAATCCATGAAGGGGATTGTGGTCACCACGCCGGTTCAAAGTCTTTGGTAGCTAAAGCTTTTCGCCACGGTTTTTATTGGTTAACAGCTCACGCTGATGCGGAGGACTTAGTCAAAAGACATGACGGTTGTCAAAAATTCGCACGCCATGCTCATATTCTGGCTCAGGAGTTGAGGATGATTCCAATAACGTGGCCGTTTGCGACTTGGGGGCTTGATATGGTTGGACCCTTTAAGCGCTCCAAGGACAAAAAGACCCACTTATTAGTGGCAGTTGACAAATTCACCAATGGGTGGAAGCAGATCCAGTCAGTAAGTGTGATGCGGCCACGGCGGTTCAATCCATCAAAAAGGTGATATTCCGGTTTGGCTTTCCACACAGTATTATAACTAATAATGGTACTAATCTGTCAAAGGGAGAGATGGAGGAATTTTGCCAATGTGAGCACATCCGGCTTGATATAGCATCGATGGCTCACCCCCAATCTAATGGTCAAGCGGAGAGGGCAACTCAAGAAATTTTGAGTGGTATTAAACCCCGGCTTATGGTTCCTTTGAAACGGACACTGGGTTGTTGAGTTGAGGAGTTACCTTCTATGTTATGGAGCATCAACACCACACCCAACAGATCTATGGGTTATACGCCTTTCTTCATGGTTTATGGAGCAGAGGCAGTTCTTCCTAGTGACATACGTCACGACTCGCCCCTTGTGGCAGCTTATATTGAAGCTGATAATGAGACAACATGTCAGGACTCACTGGACTTGTTAGATGAGGAGCATGATCTTGCAGCAGCATGTTTGGCGATTTATCAACAAGATCTCCGACGTTATCACAGCCGCCGGGTTAAGACTAGAACCTTTCAAGAGGGCGATTTGGTGCTCCGGCTCATCTAGGATCAGATTGATATGCACAAGTTATCCCCACCTTGGGAAGGACCCTTTGTGGTCAGCAAGAATCTGCACAACGGGTCATACTACCTCATTGATGTTCGAGAGCACAAAGACTCACGTAAATCGGAGGAGGAGACCAAGCGGCCGTGGAATATAGCTCTTCTTCGGCCTTACTATACTTGAGCCATAGGCTCTTCATATGTACATATTTATGACAATGTATATATTATATAGTAAACCGGAGCCTCGAATAAAGCAGGGTCTCTGTTCTTTTTACATCATGTGTGTGCGTACAAGAGTTTCTACTGACAAAGCGGAGTTTTCTTAAACCGGTCTCTGTAGCCGCACGGATATAAAGAAAAGCACTAGGAGGCTTGGTCATATCTGAACCATAGCTACACCTCTTGATCGGTTTGAAACCACAAAGGGATATCACTAGGGGGCTTGGTTGTTGTCACACCATAGCTACACCACTTGATCGGTTTAACACCACAAAGGGATATCATTAGGGGGCTTGGTTGTTATGACACCATAGCTACACCTCTTGATAGGCGTTAAGCCAAAAAGGAAATTATGTGGAACCAAAGAGAGTCTGCTGCATTAAGCACAGCTCAAACATAGGTAACCACCGAGCATAGCTCACATATTACCTGGGGGCTCATTGCTTCTCAAAGAACAATGAGTTTTGAACCCTTGTAATAGGCTATCAAGCCAGGCTTGGAAGCCAGGTGTATTCACCTACAACCCCGGGTTATCCTGCCTCTTTAAGTAAGTCACTCCGTCCAGGTAAATCTGGTATGACCCATTGAACGTTTGACAAGTCAATCCCATGGACCCTGAACTTGTCACAGTTAAATCGATGATTAGTTAAAGATTGAGGTCCATCTAAAAAAGGCTTTGTAAAATGGTTTAACTCAGTGGCATGGCAGCCCATGAAAAGCCTCGATTTGGAGCCTGGCAGCTCGTAAAAAGCCTCGCATGTTCTTTTTGAGTTCTATTTGCGAAGTTTTTCGCCTTTGTTCAGGTTCATAATATCTTCTGATAAACCGGTGTCCTTGACCCGCCTTGGCTTTCAACTACAAGTTGTCAGTACATGATCAGTTATAATCCGGCGTTCATTAACCTGGTATGGTTTTGACTAACAAGTCGCCAATGTTATAAGGAAAACCCAGTGTTTATTATATCTCGGTACGGTTTATTATCATAATCCAGCAAATTAAGGATGGAGTTATCAATGCTCCAGATTGGTGTTTACACCTTTACCATACAAGCAGTTGGTCAGCCAACAAGGTATGTTGCAGATATTAGTTTTTATATCCAAACTTTGATTATCCATCCAAGTATTGTATATTTTTGGGCATCATGACCCGTCCAGTGGTAAACCACTAGGACACTTTCAAGTTCTTGTATCCAGGAAGACAAATCATCATGGGCTATGCATAAATAGATCCCAAAAAGTGGAGCAAGTTTTCACAATAGCAAAGCACCACAAAACATGCTCGATGGCATGACAGATAAAGGAGTTTTTGCTATCCTATTACAAGAAGCTTCAAAATGGCTCCAATTGAATAATTGTTTTTAAGCATTGGCACACAATAGCTGGTAAACCGGCTGCCGGTTTAAGATGCTTCGTCTGGACGGTTTGACGGTTGAGGGTCATTTGGTGCAATCACTTCTTCTTCATCCCTCCCAGACGCTGGAAATCAACCGTTGACCAATTGATTCTGGTTAAAGCTTGAAACACGGCTTCTTCATGGATAAGGCTGGAGGGGTTAATGTTAGGAGCGTATGTATGCTTACGGATTGGAGGCACAAGTTCTTCGACTTCATGGATTTTGGCAGGCTGTCTCTTCCCTTCAGTGTCGTAAGCCGGCTGGAAATGAGATAAGTCTGTGTCTTCTGCCAGTTTGCTGGCTATTAGCCGCATCTCCTTTGTCAGCCTTAAGAGATCATCATTGTCGAAGTTTGAACCGTCCTCCTTCACACCTGGATATACTTTTATAATGTCATCCGCTTCAAGGTCCGGAATCCATGCCTTGGCCCAGATTAGCGCGGTTAATGCCCCTGCTCTTATGGCTGCCTTCTTCAATTCGGTAATCCGGGCTGGTAACATGGCCAGCTTCTCAAGAGTTTCTTTTATCAGTGATGGTGCCGGCTTATTGTAAGCCGCAGTGCAAATAGCACGTTGGGATCCAGAATACAGCTGTTCAATCAAGGTATAAGCCGCTTTAAGCTTCATCCGCATATCCGTGCCCAGATGAGCAATACGAGTGCCTGTCACGGTTTAAATCAGCAAACTGGTGAATGATAAGATATCATGAATTGGACAAACTGCATAAGGAGATACTTACCAAAAAGAGCGGACGTCATGGCGTTGATTTGCCGCTTCAAACCAGTTAGTTCATCTACAACTGGCTTCAGGGCTGCTTCGGCATCCTCAGCTCTTTTGGTTAAACCGGCCTTCTCGGTTTCCCAGTCAGCACGTTCTTTGTTAAAAGACTCCTTTAGCTTTTCCATAGCTGGCAGGGATTTTGTCAGCTCCTCCTTGGCTTTCACAGCCTCTGCTTGTTGGGACTTCACGTTCTCTTGCAAATCAGCGGTTCGGGCATCTCTATTGGTTATCTCGGCCTGTAACAGCGAAGATATGTCAACAACAGGATATGTATTTTCTAAGTACAAAGTGTATAACAAGTTATGCACTTCGTACTTGGGGGCTAATGCCTATTTGCTCTGATTCGCTACATCTTTTATAAGTCTCTAGAACAATGCAAGCATTATCCTTGACACTTGGGGGCTAATGTACATCTGTTCAAAACAGACGCATGGATTTCAAGACCCAAATTACCTCGCAAAGTTAAACTGGCCCTTGGGGGCTACACTGAGGAAAGCTACATAATTGCATTGGTAAAGTATCGGTTTTGTTTTCACTAAGGACCTGACATGTTGAGGGTCAGCAGGAGAGGACTAAAGTATTACAAATTCCCGGTTTAAGATTAACATCATAAAACGGCCCTTGGGGGCTACTTGGGCTAGTGTTTCAACTTTGGAATCAAGAAATAAAGGGAGATGAAAATACCTCATAGCATTCCTTCATCAGATTCACCAAACCGGCTTCATAGTCATGGTTTGAGTGCAGACGGTTTAAAAAACCAGAGTGAAGTTCTTCAGCACTAAGATGAGCATAGCTTGATAAATCAGTGCTCCATTTACCCTTTTCCCTGGCAGCACACTCCTCTTTGGCACTATGTTGGGCCAAGATTATAGGATGGCCAGGAGAGCTGTGGCCCATGCCAGTAATGACAACATCATCTCCTTGGCCTTCAGTAGTTTTTGCGGGTGATGATGGAGTATCAGTACCTCTCATCGGGCTAGCCTAGTTTGGAGCTGCCGGTTCAGTGTCAGGCACAGCAGGATCAGCTTCTAGTTGTTCATTAACATTCTGGTCTTGAAGGGGAGGTTCATCAAAGTTAGCTTCAGGATGAGGACCCTCCGGTTCATGAGTTTGGTCCGGTTCACCTATTTGCTCTTCTCCAAAAACAGCCTGGTCTTCTGACGGATTGTTGACCCGAGCTTTCTTGCTAGGTCTAGCTTTGGCTCTGCAAACAAAATTAAAATAAGGTTTAGCATCTTGTTCAAAATTTGCAACACATTTGAAGAAAGGGTTTGAATACTTACCCAGCTACAGTTTTAAGAGGAGGGAGTTGGGTTGTTGTTGATTCGTCGGAGGATGAGGGAGGTGTCACCTGATAATTTGAATCAGACGGATTAAGAGGTTGTCTGAAATAACCTGCCTTGGGATAAGAATTGTCAGAAGTGGGAGAGACCTCAGATTGGCGCTTCCGAACCGGGGTATCCGGTAAACCGGCCGAAGTGACCTGTTGGCCACTGTGCCGGGTTGTCCGGCGAGCTTCATGCTGCTGTGTCTTCAAAATAAATGTTGGATCCAAGTAAGCAAGATGATGAGAAAAGCTTACTTTCCAGACTGCTTGACGGGTTTTTTGTGTTGGCATAGAGTCTGAACTGGAGGAAAGGGTAATTACCTCTACATCATTAGCCTGGATGCCTTCTACGTCCTCCTGATAAAGATCATTGTTAATGAGGTGCATGAAAAGGGAGCCAGGTGAGTCAAGTTCTACCTCAACTTCCGGATCATCTGCATCTTCATCAAGTTCCATGTTGATCCGGTCAGCC
Source organism: Triticum dicoccoides (assembly GCF_002162155.2). Taxonomy (NCBI): domain Eukaryota; kingdom Viridiplantae; phylum Streptophyta; class Magnoliopsida; order Poales; family Poaceae; genus Triticum; species Triticum dicoccoides. Next base: position 521,649,988 of record NC_041386.1, read on the forward strand.
ATTTTCCGCTTTGAGGTACGCTTGACGGCTTTGGTTTTGGGACAGGATGGCTTTGCCGCTTTATCTGCGGATTTCCGCTTCCAGAAGGGATCATCACCTTGTTTATACGCAAACAGAAGGAAGTTTACAAGTTGAACAATTTAAAGATATCAAAGATAAAAAGGAAACATAGTGCTTACAGCAGGCGGTTTATTTTGAGTATAGAAGGGGTTCAAGCCGGTTTGGCGACACACTGATCCCGGTTCATTCAAAATTTTCTTGACGCTTTCAGTGACCTCTTCATCGGTCACCTGAATGTTGATATGGCGTTGGGGGTCTTCTAAATCACCGGTGTACTCACACATTAAACCGGGGCGGCGGCTTAGTGGCAAGACGCTCCAAGATATCCAGCAACACACAAAAACAACGCCTGTTAAACCGTTGGCCATAAAGGCCCGGGGCATATTTGGCCCGTTCCACAGAACTTAAACGCTGCGGCATCGGATGAGTGTTGGAAAGCCGGTGATCACGGTAGCCTGGAAGAGGGTTCTCATCTTCAGGAGAGGTATCTATGCAATAGAACCAAGTCCGGTTCCATTCCTTAGGGTGACTGTGCAGTTTGGCATGAGGAAATTCAACTTCTTTCCGCTTTTCAATAGAGACACCACCAAGCTCAGTGTTGGGACCATTTACAAATTATGTACGCCGGTTCAGATGAAAAAAGTCCTGGAACAGCTCAGCAGTTGGTTCTTCTTGTAAGTATGCTTCACAGAAGACTTGGAAGTTGCATAGATTGGACACCGAATTGGGTTCGATATCTTGAGGATGGAGTTGGAAACTGGCAAGCACATCTCGGAAAAACTTCCACCTGGGCGGTTTGAAACCATGGCCTATGTGGTCGACAAAGACCACTACCTCACCCTGCCTCGGGGTCGGAGGATTCTCTGTTCCTGGAACTCGCCATCGAATTTCAGTTTTCTTAGGCAAGGTGCCGATACTGACCATTCCGTTCAACTGTTCCTCGATGACCCGGGAACGGGCCCAGTTGCAAGCGGCAAACTGTTTGGCCATTGTGAAGCGAAAAGCTGAAAAAGAAATGCCGGATTCAAATCATTCATGGTGGTACGCAAGATGCAATGGAGCAAAGATATACAGATATGTGAAATTGCGTAAACCGGAGACTAATACAATAATGAATGACAAGGTCATATCAAGGGCATACATGTGTTGTTAAACCAGACTATTACAATCAATGTAAAGGAGGTTTGCCGGTTTACTAGGGGACTAATGGTATGGGATAGATTGTTTTTACAAGGGTAAACCGCCTACATGGTAAAGAGGATACAGATCTAAGGCGAAAAGGGCTAAGTAGGGTAAAACAGGTTTCACGGGATTACATGGGCATTTTGGATCTACCACAAGTCAGGAAAAGAAAAAGATTTAGACCTAAAAAAGTTGGTCCTGGAGCAGTTCACAAAGGTCTAGATCAGTTTTTAGGCTTATAAGGCTTGGTTTGATAGCCAAAATAAGGACTACTATAACTGCCGCACGGAACGCATCAAGTTTGAGGTCTGCTGTGTATGGACTGACAAAGAACAAGAGAAGAACGCCATGAACCCATGTGAACCCTAAGTGGATCTGCAGAGGAAAAAGGGGAAGATTTACCGAAGTTGTTGAAGTAGAGGAGGTGCGCTGCGTTTTTCTGGTTCAGTCAGGTTGATGCAGCGGCCGACGATGAGGCAGAAGCAAAGCTCGACGACGGCGGCGACGCTCGGGTGTAGAGGCGTCGTGAGGAGGAAGAAGAGACGAAGAGGCAATGGGAGGAAAAGGAAAGGGATCCTCAGCCCTATTTATAACGCAAAAAGATAAGCGACAAGCGCGGGAATCGAGGAGCCCAAAAAAGGATATATGACAAGGTTGTTGCCTCGATTGTTGGATGCTCATTAATAAAGGGTATCTTCGGCTTTAATGAACAGGTGACATCACGGCGTTTTTCTACAAATCTGGAGGATGACGTCACGGCGGTTTACAAGATCTACGCGATGGTGCAAACGGAGGAATCTTTCTAAGTGTTGAAGATTGACATGAACAAGTTCAAACCAATCTGGGGCCTAATGTTGGGGATATTACTACTGGACGTAAACCGGCCAGGAGTAGCCGGATTAACTTTATGAAGATTAGAAGCCCATGAAGACGTAAGAATGATGGCGCTTTATGAAGGCCCAAGGCCCAGAGGCGAGTTAAGGCCTGTAGATGTAAACCGACCTTATTATGTAACTTGCGTTATAAGATAGGAAGTATAGAGACCGAACCGGACACGTTTATGATCCGGCTTCAGGACTCTGTAAACCGGCGGGCGTCAACCTATGTATATAAAGGGACGACCCGACAGCAGTTTAGGGACAAGACATACAACTCGAGAGCCAGTCAAAGCGGATTCGCACCCTGGTCATCGAAACCATAGCAATACCAATCACAACTAGATGTAGGCTTTTACCTTCATCGAAGGGGCCGAACTAGTATAAACTTCCCATGTCCCCTTGTCCGGTTTAACCCCTTTAAGCTAACCTGTTGCGATGGCTCCACGACTAAGTCCTTTCACAAGGGCATCTGCCATGACAAACCCACGACATTATCCATGGGTTTACCCAAATGAGAAGAAGTGAATTCATGCTTGGCAAAAAATGGTCTTGACATGAAACAATGTGATGCACCAGTGTCAAAAAGAACTTTTGCAGGAATATTGTTAACTGGAAGGTTACCCATGATCACTTCTGAAGAATCCTCTGCCTGAGCTGCGTTCATCATGTTCACCTTAGCATGCTTGGGATTATGCTTGACCACTTCATTGCTGGAAGATCTCACAGGAGGAGGAGGTGGAAGGCGCCTTTGGTTGAAGCACTTGTTTGCATAGTGCCCCTTCTGCTGACACTTGTTGCAAGTAACCTCTGAGAGCGGACGGTGATAAGGAGCACTTGACCTTGGAGTTTGAGACTGAGCTTTGTTTTGATAGCCTGGGTTGGGTGGGTGGGAAGGTCAATTGCCACCTTTACTCTTCTGCTGGTAGGGCTGGCGAAACGGAGGAGGAGGCAACCAGAAGTTATGTTTCTTAGCTGCCACTTGTGATGAAGAAGAAGATTGAACTGCGTCCCTGAATCTCTTCTTTGAAGTCTCACATTTGAGCTGAGCAGCTTCTTGCTTTAGTGCCATGTTATAGAATTGGTCGAACTTGGTCGACTCAAGAAGCACGAGAGCTAACTGCGGATCCTCTCTAAGGCCACCTCTGAATTGATAGATCATACTCTTTTCATCAGGAACGTCTTGTTTAGCGAAGCGAGCAAGTTTCTGAAATTGGATATTGTATTGGTACACAGACATGCTGCCTTGCTTGAGATTGCGGAACTCCTCATGCTTTCTCTCAGCCACACTTGGTGGGATGTGATGAGCTTTGAAGTCTCGACAGAAATCATCCCAGGTGATCACACGACCTCCTCTAGAATCTCTGTATCGTTGATACCACTCAGCAGCTTGGTCCTTGAGTTGAAACGAAGCAAACTTGACCTTGTCCTCAGGACTGACATTGCTACATTCAAAATGTTTGCAGATGTCCACGAGCCAGTCGTCGGCGTCTGTGGACTCGACACAGTTGCTGAAGGACTTCGGCTGGTTTGCGAGGAACTGGTTGAGGGTAGCAAACTGAGGCTGATTGTTGCCTTGGCCTTGATTTCCTTGGTTGCCTTGCCCTTGGTTGCGCTCTTGCAAGAGTTGCAAAAGCATCTGAGTGTTGGCATTGGTGGCTTCCATGACATCTTGCCATGCCTCTGGAGGTGGAGGTGGTGGAAGAGGGTTCGACTGATCCCCATCCTTGCGGTCCGGATTCTGACGCGTTGGAGGAACCATCTTGAAGAGGGTGACATCAGTTAGAATTTTTGAAAGACAGATATTTAAGCCGAATCAATGGATCGAAATTGCAACCTATAGTCTCACAATAAACATTCGAACAAGGATGAACGAATGAATTCCAAAGTAAATCATCACACGTCCATTAAGTTGAGAAGCCACTTAGATAAAGGTAGATGAATAAAGCAACAAGGTACGGATATGAACAAATAAGTAGTAAGGATTACCCAATCACAAACCAAATATCTACGGGAAGAAATACTAGAGCTACTTGAATTCCCACCTATAAAACTCCCTAAACTTTATGGTTATGCAATCAGGTGTTGGGAATACAGGGGAAGCATAATATCGCACCCAAACTAACAATTCCTACATCTAGCTGTATCCATCCTTCAACACATAACCAAGAAACTTTAGGAAATCATGTACCTCAACCTTTGAAAAGCATCCGTTATACGAGTTATGGCAATACTCCTGAACTCCCACCCCAGTACTGGGTGGCGTCGAGGTTATCTCACCAACAACTACATAAAAGAGATTTTCGATGTCGGCGAACTCAGGTATTCCAGAACTGCAACGATAAAATTGTGACGACAACACCTCGGAGCTCAACTCCCCGGGACACTGCCACAACCCCTAAAAGTCAGGAGGCACCAAGAACAATGTTCTCGTCACATGACTATCGGAACGATTCAAAGATACCCGCGTGATCCTAAATTTTTTTTCTTTTGTGAAATTTGAGGAGAGGAGAGTCAAAACTTATACGTCAGGAGGCCTCACCAGAGCGACGAAGGGACTGAGGAGTAAAAAGAATCCTACTCTCTGATATATATAATCCTAAGACTCAAAACATTTTCTTCTAGACTCAACAACGTCAGCGATTCGATCAAACAGGGGGCTCCTAAGTTGGGGATGGCTCTGATTACCAACTTGTAACACCCACAATGCGGCTATATCTCCCACGTGTCGGGGCAGGACTTAGAGGCATAGCTGCATGGTAGGCTTGTCGCAACAGGGGTAATCTTCACACATCCAATGTATTGAATAAGAAAGGGATAAAGAGTTGGCTTACAATTGCCACTTCACACAATACATAAATAAAACATACATCATCCAAAGTACAATCAAAGGTCCGACTACGTAACCAAAATAAAGGAAGACAACCTAAAATGCTAGATCCCCGATCATCCCAACTGGGTTCCACTACTGATCATCCAGAAAAGAAACATAGTAACGGCCCGAATCCTCGTCGAACTCCCACTTGAGTTTGGTAGCATCACTTGCACTAGTATCCTAGTTTGCATGCTTATGCTAGCCACCACATAGATCACAAAACTACAAGCCTTGCACCACTGTAAATATGTCATGATGTAGATCAAAACACATGTAGACCTCATTCCCAAATAATGCAAACATCAAATGCAACAAAAAATGACAAAACCTCATAATCTGATAAGTACCAGCCGTTAACATTTTATAGTACTCTTGCATCAAAGAAAATAGCATCATAATGGGTAGTATCATGCATGCCAATGCTTCTAACATGAAGAGCTCAACGAGACGAACAATTTGATATATCATATGCATGATTTGGAGCAACAAGCACGGATCTGTGACATGATGAAATAGGCTTGAAAATATTACAGAGATTCGGGACTTGGGCGATTTTACCCGCCGGATTCCAGTTCTAGGGTTCGTGCACGCGGATCGAGGTTCGCCGGAATCTCCGTAGGAGTTGTATAGGAGGGAGGCCAGAGTCACGAGGAGAGGAGGAGTCTGGCCGGAGAGGTGCGTGCTCGCCGGAGGGGTGGTCGGGGATGCCGGGCAGCGAGTTTGGCGCGGCTGGCAAGATCTCGCGCGGCAGAGGGCAGTGACCTTCAGTGGCGGCGGTTGGCGGCGTCTGGGGGCGGCGGGAAGGCACGGATCGGTGGGCATGGGTGGACGGTGGCGACGGCTGGCGGCGCGAGCGCGCGGGCGGGCGGCGCAGCCGGATCGGGCCCGAAGGGCCCCGCTTGGGCCCCGACGGGCCGGCGCGGCGAAGTGGGGCGTGGGCGCCTCGGCCAACGATGTGCTGCCACGTGGCGGTGGAGGAGGCGGCGGACCCGTTCGTCGGTGGGTAAGAAACATCGGGCGGCGCGAGGGGAGCGATGCTAGGGTTTCATCTGCGTGATCTTTTGGGGAGGGGCGCATATTTATAGATAGAGGGAGTTTGGAGTGTCCAAATGAGGTGTAGTTTGCGCCCACATGATCATGATCCAACAACGGAGGACATGGAGATGGTTTAGATGGGTTATTGGACTGTTTTGGAGGGGTGTTGGGCTGCACCACACAAGAGGCTTATGCAGTTACCCGGTTAACAGTTGGAGCATCAAACGGTCTCCAAATGGAACAAAATTTGACAGGTGGTCTACCGGTGGTGTACAAAGGCCACTTGGCAAATCTTCGTCCATTCCGAGAAAGTTTAACACCCACTCACGAAAAGAGACAAGAGGGGTGCGCCGGTACATGTGGGAGTGTCGGATAGCGAAACGGACAACGGGGAAAATGCTCGGATGCATGAGACGAACACGAATGCAAATGCGATGCACATGATGACATGATATGAAATGCATGACATGAACAAAATGCAAAACGAAAGGCAAAACCCAACCATGAAGGGAATCTCATAACTTAAAGCCGAAATTGGCAAGAGTCGGAGTTACAAATATGGCAAGTTACATCCGGGGTGTTACACAACGATGCATACTCAGGGAGAACACTTATACCTTGAAATTTACTGAGAGATCATCTTATAATGCTACTGCCGAACTAAGCAAAATAAGATGCATAAAGGATAAACATCACATGCAATCAATATAAGTGATATGATATATGGCCATCATCATCTTGTGCCTTTGATCTCCATCTCCAAAGCACCGTCATGATCACCATCGTCACCGGCTTGACACCTTGATCTCCATCGAAGCATCGTTGTCGTCTCGCCAACTATTGCTTCTACGACTATCTCTACCACTTAGTGATAAAGTAAAGAAATTACATGGCGATTGCATTTCATACAATAAAGCGAGAACCATATGGCTCCTGCAAGATGCCGATAACTGTGTTATAAAACATGATCATCTCATACAATAAAATTTAGCATCATATCTTGACCATATGACATCACAACATGCCCTGCAAAAACAAGTTAGACGTCCTCTACTTTGTTGTTGCAAGTTTTACATGGCTGCTACAGGCTGAGCAAGAACCGTCCTTACCTACGCATCAAAAACCACAACGTGGTATAGTGATTGCTTTTTGATCTTCAGAAAGAACCCTGTTCATTGAATCCGATTCAACTAAAGATGGAGAAACTGACACCCACCAGCCTGTGTGCGAAGCACGTCGGTAGAACTAGTCTCACATAAGCGTACGCGTAATGTCGGTCTGAGCCGCTTCATCCAGCAATACCGCTGAATCAAGAATCAACTAGTAACGGCAAGCAATATGTATATACCCACGCCCATAACTCCTTTGTGTTCAACTCATGCATATAACATCTACGCATAGACCTAGCTCTGATATCACTATTGGGAAACGCAGTAATTTCAAAAAAATTCCTACGCACACGCAAGATCTATCATGGTGATGCATAGCAACAAGAGGGGAAGAGTGTTGTCCATGCACCCTCATAGACCGTAAGCAGAAGCATTATGACAACACAGTTGATGTAGTTGTACGTCTTCACGATCCGATCAATCCTAGTATCGAAAGTACGGCACCCCCGCGATCTGCACACGTTCGGCTCGGTGACTTCCCACGAACTCTCGATCCAGCTGAGTGTCAAGGGAGAGCTTCGTCAGCACGACAACATGATGACGGTGATGATGAAGCTAACGTCGCAGGGCTTCGCCTAAGCACTACGATGATATGACAGAGGTGGATTATGGTGGAGGGGGCACCGCACATAGCTAAGGGATCAATGATCAGCTTGTGAGTCTATGGGGTGCCCCCTACCCCGTATATAAAGGAGTGGAGGAGGGGGAGAGGGCCGGCCTCCTAGGCGCGCCCAAGGGGGGAGTCCTACTCCCGGTGGGAGTAGGATTCCCCCTTCCCCACCTGGAGTAGGAGAGGAAGGAAGGGGGAGAGGGAGAGAAGGAAAGGCCCCCCTCCCAATTCGGATTGGGCTTAGGGGGGCATGCACCCACCTTGGCCACCTCCTCCTCCTTTCCACTATGGCCCATTAAGGCCCATTGACTCCCAGGGGGGTTCCAGTAACCCCTCGGTACTCTGGTATATGCCCGAACTCTCTCAAAACCTTTTTGATGTCCAAACATAGTCATCCAATATATCGATCTTTATGTCTCGACCATTTCGAGACTCCTCATCATGTCCATGATCGCATTTGGGACTCCGAACTACCTTCGGCGCATCAAAACACATAAACTCATAATACCGATCGTCACCGAACGTTAAGCGTGCGGACCCTACGGGTTTTAGAACAATGTAGACATGACCGAGACATGTCTCCGGTCAATAACCAATAGCGGAACCTGGATGTTCATATTGGTTCCCACATATTCTACGAAGATCTTTATCGGTCAAACTGCATAACAATATACATTGTTCCCTTTGTCATCGGTACGTTACTTGCCCGAGATTTGGTCGTCGGTATCTCAATACCTAGTTCAATATCGTTACCGGCAAGTCTTTGTACTCATTCCGTAATGCATCATCTCGCAACTAACTCATTAGTCACATTGCTTGCAAGGTTTATATTGATGTGCATTACCGAGAGGGCCCAGAGATACCTCTTCGACAATTGGAGTGACAAATCCTAATCTCGATCTATGCCAACTCAACGAACACCATCGGAGACACCTGTAGAGCACCTTTATAATCACCCGGTTATGTTGTGACGTTTGGTAGCACACAAAGTGTTCCTCGGTATTCGGGAGTAGCATGATCTCATAGTCATAGGAACATGTATAAGTTATGAGAAAGCAATAGCAACAAACTAAATGATCATCGTGCTAAGCTAACGGATGGGTCAAGTCAATCACATCATTCTCTAATGATGCGATCCCATTAATCAAGTGACAACTCTTGTCTACGGTTAGGAAACGTAACCATCATTGATTCAATGAGCTAGTCAAGTAGAGGCATACTAGTGACACTCTGTTTGTCTATGTATTCACACATGTACTAAGTTTCCGGTTAATACAATTCTAGCATGAATAATAAACATTTATCATGATATAAGGAAATATAAATAAAAACTTTATTATTGCCTCTAGGGCATATTTTCTTCAAATTCAATGGCTGGTAGGCAGAATAGTTTGTTGACTAGCTAGAAAGTCGACACCACCTTGGATAGGCTATTTCCTCGTGGGTCCCAAATGTCAAAATCCAAATTTGTCATGGTCATGCAGCCTTTCCTATGAAAATTTACAACCCATTTGGCGTGCTAGTTCGAAATAAGTTTGTGGGTGCTGGTGGGGGCTAATCACTTGGCTTCTGTAATGCACGGTGAGCACAAGCAGCCGGAGAGAGTGATGTTATTTCCCTTAGTTGAGATTTGTTACAATATTTCACTCTAAATTAAACGAATGGCAAGCCATTTGCCTTGTTTCGAAGAAAATATGACAGTCACAGCCGAGTTGAAAAGGGCAAGAACATCTAACTCCAACTTACAAACTGTACAAAAGGACGAGGGTTAATTGTTCGTCAGGTTTAGACAAAACCCAGGTTGAAAAGGGAAACAACATCTAACTCCAGCACTGTTTTCGGCAGTCACTGTCAAATGGATCGGTCAGGTCCATAGAATGAACATCCTGGGTCGTAAAATTTACTGGATCATGACCACAATATGTTGTAAATAGAAGCCCGACACGTTCAGAAGCTCTTTTGCCCACCTGAAACTCCATTTTCCTCAAGGGCGTCACGTCGCGCTTATGCATTTGAGCAGAGTAACGAATACGGGCCTAGTTGTAGTGCAAGTGAAGAAGAAGGGGAGCTGGGTTTTCTGTAGTAGTGAGGAAGAAGGGGAGCTGGGGTTTACTGTAGGAGTGAGGTGAGGAATTTGGGGGTACAAGTGGAGCGAGCCAACGTGAGGTGGGTGGGAGTGAGGAGATAGAAGAGCACCAAGGTTTTTTTGGGGCCTGTGTGTTGGGTGTGGGTAGCGCCTCTCATTAAGTAAATATATGGGCTTTTGAATTGATTTTATTATTTACTAGGGTGGATGGGCTGTTTTGTCTTGGGGCTAGAGAAACAATCACTACTAGTACAGTGGAGACACTCTACAGCTACCACAAAAACAATTACTACTAGTACAGTGGATGCACTACCGCTTCTAGCTCCTCCTAGGTCATCGAAACATCTCCCTCTACTGAATGCCATTTTACTTTTGTTCACCGACATGCGGGCCATGCCGCGCATGGGCCCAAATGCCATCCACCAAATTAGAAGGCAATATGCAGGCGGAGAGTCACCCCGGTCGTAGCGCGACAGTAACGAGCCGTCGTATCACAAACCCCACGTCCCCGCAGTCTAAGTTTGATGGATGAAGCAACCATCATTTCACTCTTCGTTGAATCCCCTTCTCCCTCACCATCTTCAAGAAAGCCAACACTCACATATCCGCTGTTCTTCTCTCCCAACAAAGGGAAGGTAAGCGGATCCGTGATATTGGTATATTTTCGTTCAAAGAAAAAAAAAGAACTTTTGCAAAGCAGTAACCGATCCTCACTCTCTTTTTTGTTTCATTGTCATTGCGATTGTGTTTTCCTTTCAGTGGTCTCCTAGTATTCGTCAGTTTCATGATGGACCAAGGAGAACCAGGCAAAGATTTGCCGATATTGGAGCAGACGTGGGAGGCTGATCACCATGAGATAGAGAGCTCCAAGAAGATGGAGGCAGCCACCAAGCCGACCCCAGATACGCTCACGGCCACTACTGAGATGGTCAACGCCCCATTTGAGGTTACAGCCCTCGTGGCACTATAGGAGCAGTTTTCCCCCTTCGAGGATGTGCCCCCCCCCCCCTGCTGAGCTATCCAAGGTGATTTTCTTCTTTGTCGATCTCGATTGTGGTTTTTCATCTAAGTATGTGGTGATGAATAATGCAAAATTTTATTAGCTTCGATTCCATGCTATACATAGTGGTTTAAATAACTTGTATTTCTTGTACTAGAAAGTAATTCAGAATTTGTTTCTGTTTCAATTAGAGCTTTGATGCAGACAAGGATTGTGTAGTTGTACATGCCACTCGCTATGAGGTGGATGACCTGAATATACGCAATGGGAAAACAGACTTCTTAGGCTGTTGGATCCTGAAAGCCATTTGTGCTTATACCGATGTCGAGTTGTATTCCAGCCTCATTGTTGTCAGGCGTGTTGTCCAGGGTGTACTGAAGCACAAGAAGTTCAAAGCTACTCCTTCATTTGTGAGGCACACTGTTCTTGTCAAGCTTACGCAGGAAGATGTCGTGGAATGCCTCCACAAACAAGTTTATGAGTGGCAAGGCTACAAGGTTATCTTCATGAAGGTTCACAGGATTGAGCTGCTGCCGGACGTCCTCGATGATGTTCATGGCAAGGTCCGTCTTCTGTCCAGCCCAAATTAGATCGAGGCATGAAATAGTTGCCCCAGCTGGTGTTTAATACTAGTTTGGATTGTGTCTACTTATCCGAACCTTGCCTATTATCGAGCCCTCTGGGGCTAGTACTTTGTTTGAATCCTTCTATGGGAACTGCTGCTACTTTTGTGTGCCCTTGAATCATGTGAGAACCATCGTAATTGTTGCCAAAGCAGATTCATCCTCACTAGTGTTTTCATGAACATGGCATGGTAAGACATAAGTTGTCACGGTTTATCATATGAGCAGTGTGTGTTTGATGAAATAGAGTAGCTTCAACACTAGGCTATCGACCAGGTAACAATCAATAATCTGCTATCTGACATATAAGCAACTATGTATCTTGTTACAGTGGTTCAAGTAGTTAACTCAGGCTACAATGTAAATTCCAAACGTTCACACACTAGTCCAGCGTTCATGTGGAACACTCACATTAAAATTGACTTCATAAAAAACTTGAAAAGCATAAGTTAAGCAATTTTATACATCTCAATGATTCATAGAACATAAAAAACATATACTAGTTCACAACAAAAGACAAAAGTTGTGAGAAGGTTTACAAATCAGGAAAAAACAAGCAAAGCTTCTCTAAGCAAAGGGCCTCCCGATGTACAGGTGCACTAGTTCGGTGAAGAGATGGTCATACAAGTGCAATATGGATGGTAGATATACGTTTTTGTAATCTGAAAATATAAAAATAGCAAGGCAACTAAAGATAAAAGTGAGCGTAAACGGTATTGCAATGAGTTGAAACAAGGCATAGGGTTCATACTTTCACTAGTGCAAGTTCTCTCAACAATAATAACATAATTGGATCATATAACTATCCCTTAAGATGCAACAAAGAGTCACTCCAAAGTCACTAATAGCGGAGAACAAACGAAGAGATTATTGTAGGGTATGAAACCACCTCAAAGTTATCCTTTCTGATCGATATATTCAAGAGTCGGTAGTAAAATAACATGAAACTATTCTTTCCGTTTGATCTATCATAGAGTTCGTACTAGAATAACACCTTAAGACACAAATCAACCAAAACCCTAATGTCACCTAGATACGCCAATGTCACCTCAAGTATCTGTGGGTATGATTATATGATATGCATCACACAATCTCAGATTCATCTATTCAACCAACACAAAGAACTTCAAAGAGTGCCCCAAAGTTTCTACCGGAGAGTCAAGACGAAAACATGTGCCAACCCCTATGGATAAGATCATGAGGTCACAGAACTCGCAAGTTGATCACCAACATACATCAAGTGGATCACATGATATCCCATTGTCACCACAGATAAGCACGTGCAAGACATACATCAAGTGTTCTCAAATCCTTAAAGACTCAATCCGATAAGATAACTTCAAAGGGGAAACTCAATTCATCACAAGAGAGTAGAAGGGGAGAAACATCATAAGATCCAAATATAATAGCCAAGCTCGCGATACACGAGAGAGAGAGATCAAACACATAGCTACTGGTACATACCCTCAGCCCCGAGGCTCAACTACTCCCTCATCGTCATGGAGAGCACCGGGATGATGAAGATGGCCACCGGAGAGGAATTCCCCCCCCCCTCCGGCAGGGTGCGGGAACAGGTCTAGATTGGTTTTCGGTGGCTACGGAGGCTTCTGGCGTCGGAACTCCTGATCTATTCTGCTCCTCGATGTTTCTAGGGTATATTGATATATATATAGGCGAAAGAAGTCGGTCAGGGGAGCCACGAGGAGCCCACGAGGGTGGGGACGCGTCCAGGGGGTACGGCGCGCCTCCCTGCCTCGTGCCTCCCTCGAAGCTTCCCTGGCGTAAACTCCAAGTCTCCTATACTGCTTCCGTTCCAAAAATAACTTTCCCGACGGTTTCATTCCGTTTGGACTCCGTTTGATATTCCTTTTCTTCGAAACACTGAAATAGGCAAGAAAACATCAATTTGGGATGGGCCTCCGGTTAATAGGTTAGTCCCAAAAATAATATAAAAGTGTATAACCCATAAACATCCAAAACAGATAATATAATAGCATGGAACAATCAAAAATTATAGATACGTTGGAGACGTATCACCCGCAGGCTTAAATTTCCTGGAGTTCACTCTGGTTTTTTCTTGTTGGCACCATCCAGGGTTAGGTTCTCTCATTCCAGAATAACCGATTATAATTGTGTTCTCAGCTGGAATGCTAAACTGAACCATGTAGTGTACTGACTAGCTAAAATTCTTGTGCATTCCACTAAATTTAAGCACCGCTATTTGCAGAGATAAGCATACCACAATGCCTCTTGTCCGCGCACCTGTCCCAAAAACCTCTGTGCAGCCGTGCCAGCTAGTCCTTGGTCCATGGATCAACTCGTAAAAAGTGCATTCCGGACTAGGATGCAGTTGTTTTTGCTCGCCCCTGCACTGCAATCAGGAAGTAAAACGTACGAATCGGCTTCTTTTAGATTACATTGGTCAGTCTACCTAGTTACTACCAACATAGGAATACCTAGAACACTGGTGGTTAGAGGACGGCGTCTAGGAATAGCCATCTCATTTTGTGAAGTTGTACTAAAATTGAGGTGTGTACTTTTGATTGCGCAGATAGAAATGATATGGAGACATACATCTCTATTTGCGCAAATACGAAATATGGTTATTTAAACAGTGACAGATATTTGTAGTGGCGTATGATTAACATCAGCATCTGTTGTGTTATAATTGGCACTAAACTGACAGTATGAAAGTGCCCTTAAGTAAGTAGCATCACATCACATCAACACTGCCACTAGATTAACATGCAGAACAATAGCATTAGTATTACTATCATGAGAGTAGCACATGGTCAGTAAATGTGCACTCAAATTTGTGCAGTTCCACTAGGATGAAGCAATGTTAGCAGTGTGAGATTTAAGTGTAACTGCAAAAACAGAATTCATGGGAAATAAAGCAAGATGGAAGCACTTCATAAAATGGTGGTGGCATTGCTTCAATTTATCGACGGCACTAGACCATTACGTATAGTGACATTAGGTGGCATTGCTTAATGCTTCATGTGATTTTACATTAATGGTAGCGATATGGGCGTAGGGACAGCAGGGGCATAAAGTGGTGAGGCAGATGTGGTTGCCTAGAGCGGCAAACACTCAGGCAACATGTCTGCATTTGTCCCATTTTTTATCTCCTCGGCGACATTATCCTATGTGAGCACAGGAAATCTAGACCTGCTCATTCTCATTTGCTTGTCCCCCAACACCCCTCACTTTCTTTCCTTTTTCAAACAAGAGACAGGTCCACTTCCCCCCATCCTTCGCCATCCACCATGATTTCTTCGCCTTTTCAACCAATAGACCGGTTGGGTAGCCAGTATCTACTACTTTCCCCCGTTTCCTCTTAGAACCAAGTCCTAGATTCATGCTACAGCTTTCCCACTTTCTTCCCTGTTTGAACCAACCCTTAGATTCGACTATATGAACACCTTTACCTCTAATAATAGTAAAAGTCTAGGTGGCTTTGGAACAACCGACGGAAGTAGAAAAAGATCCACACACAGCCATGTGGGGAGCTGGGGCACTAGAGCAAGGCACGTTTCAAAGGAATATATACCTGAGGGTCGTCGGCATGTGGCAAAGACGGCGTCAGGAGGCCGCATCTTGGCCACAATACAGCAGGGAGGAAGAAGGGGTCAGAGGCCCTCCCGAGCCGGCGCTCTCTTGAAGAGAATGACACGGCCGCCGATCGGGACGCGCGGGCAGCCATTGGTCTCCTCCCTCGCCGCCGACGACAGCGTGAACGATGCACCTACACCCCTACCCCGGTCAAGGTGGTCTGGCCGGATTTGTGACCAGCCATGAGCAGAGAGAGAGTGTGGCCACCTATGTCTTGCTTAGATCTGGAGAGCATGAGAGAGTGAAAGAGAGGAACCCTAGTAAAGCAAGCGCTAAGGCTCCTGCTTATATATATAGTGGAGTGATTTTGTTGTACCAGCTTCAAAAAATGCGCTGCTACGTGTACCCGCGAGTGGGTGTGAGAGAACTAGTGTGTGCATGCACTGCTTCTCTTCGTGAGAGTACAATATACTATGCCCAAAGAATGTTCGCCATAAGAGTAATAGTATAAGTGTGTGATGTGTGAGCTAAAATAAAAGGTGTGCAACGTCTTTTATTTTTTAGAAGTTCTGAGGGTAGGGTGTGAAGAGCACATATGTGTGTGACGTCTACCTGCAGATAGACGGTGTGTGCGAGAGGACTCGGGAGAGTTGTGACTCATGAGGATGCGTGTGTGCGCGAGAGAGAGGGGCATGTATCAATGCAATGCATGTGTTCGTAAATCATTATCCGACAAACGTTCACCATAAGCCGTTTCCTGACGAACGCCATAAGAACTGTTAGATCGGCATCCGACAGTGTCAGTTTTGCCATGTCATTTAACAGAGTAGCCACTCCTCCTACACACAAATCTTCCACGTGAGTGTTAGCAATTGCCGTATGCTCCTCCCTCCGTTCCAAAATGCAGTGCATATAGCTTTATTGAAAATTCAAACCTCGCAAACTTTTACCGAGTTTTCGTGTACCAGAATGCACATTTATAATACCCGGTATATATCATTTCATTCATCTTCGAGAGGAAACTATAAAGATGTGGGAGGAGTCTACAAAGAAAGATCGTCGTATCACCTGCAGCAATTCCAACCATCCTTTGGTGTGGAGGAATATCATAGGAACTCTATATGATATGTTTTTTGTAGGATTCTTTCCTTTAGAGCCAATTGGTTCATAGGAATAGATTCATATACTCCACATTTCAAAGGACATAAACATGATATCATTTTTATAGCTTTAGAGCCATTTGGTTCATATGAATGGATTCCTATACTCCCATAATTTCAAAGGAAAATAAAAATTAGCGTATATTCAATAGAAAAGTTCCTATGATGTGAACCAAATGACATCTCTTTTCTAATCCCTCCTCATAGGAATTGAGATACATGTCATCTCTAGATTCAATAGAAAAGTTCCTATGATGTGAACCAAATGACATCTCTTTTCCAATCCCTACTCATGGGAATTGAGATACATGTCATCTCTTTCCCTACAACTTCCATGTATACATCTTTTATTCCTAAATAGCTAGTACAACCCACTACTAGCTTTTTTTCCTAGATATGCAACTATAGCACAAGAACATGTCATGCATGCAAGTCATAAATCACATTGTTTTTTCTACTCTATGCATGCAAGCACCACATCATCAATTCGTGCATGTTATTCATAAGTTATTTCTTGCATTAAATTTTGCATTGACAATGTATATGCTGGTCACATGCACAGATATGTAGTTCACATTCACATTTTTGTTAGAAATGTCATACTTTTAACTACAATTAATTTTTTCTCTTTGTACTCCCTCTTTCTAGGTGTGTAAGTCATATTCCGAAAACCAAATAATCCCAAAACACTTTGGCATGGTACATTAACTCCCTCCTCATTTCTTATTTCGTGACATATCAACCAATAAGAGATGTGGGCCGTGCATGCTTTCCCAAAACACAAGCACTTCTCCTTTGTTCTAGAATCTTCCGTATCCTAATTGCCCAAACTTTTTTTCTTCTAAATGAATTGCCATTATTTGTTTTTTTACTTTATGCTTTACAATGCACAATCCCATTAATCTTAGCGTTTTTATAAAACTAATTGATTTTGAATGAGATTAACTATAAGAACTAAGCGAACATCTACATCATGCATATATGACTCAAATCTTGACATGCTATACTGTGTATTTATTCATAATTTGGTTTCCAAATCTCATGCGTTCAGTGCATGTGTACCTTACTAATTTAGAGTAGAGTAGCAAATTTCACGCGGCCGCGGGTATATCAAAATGCAGGGCCCGTGCATCATTGCCTTTCGGTCGAACCTAAGTCCACAATTTTTTGTACGTATATCTCCACTGGTCCCCAAACCCAAAATGCTGCCTCGTTCTCGTAAAACCAAGAGGCCCACACATATTAAGGCGCCGACTCGAACTCAATCCCTCTCTCGTTTACTACGATGTGGCCCCGCACGCCGTAGTACTCCTACAAACCCTACCGCCGCACGCATCATCGGTTTTCTTCAAGAAGACGAGGGAGAAGCAGATTTGTAGTGGAGGCGCTTTAAAAAATGGACTTGTAGTGGAGGCCCCTACCCTAGGGTGCACTAGGTAGCTGCCGCACACATCATTGATTTTCTCTTTTGTTTATGCTCTTGCGCCCTAGAGTGAAATGATGGTTGCTTCGTCCGTCCAGCTTAATGCAGGAAAGATGGGGCTTTGTGATTTGACCCCTCATCACTCATTTACTACTACTGTTGGCGCTATGACCAGGGTGCCTCCAAGTCCAACCGCTGCTCCGAACTGTAATTTGGTGCATCGCACGTGGAACAAGACGGTGGATGAGCCACATGTCGGGCAAAGGGGTCCTGTTAAGTGTGTCACCATTTCATGTGGGGACTGACCCTGCTTGAGTTGCTATGCCAACACGATAGGAGCAACCTACCACTTGGGTTGCTCCTTGGTAAATCCTGACTACATTGATCTAAAAAGATACATACTGTACTACCCTCTCCATCTCGGTTTATAGGGCGCGCATGTAGTTCTCGGTCATCCATTTGACTAACTAAATATGAGTTACTATGTCACAAAAAGTATATCATTTGATTCTTAAGCAGATGTAGTTTCTAAACATATACTGTTCATCACATATATAGCCAGTTAAATTCTCAACCTAGAACGATGTGCATGCCCTGTAAACCGATACAGAGGAAGTAGTAAAAATGACGTGATTTTACCGAGCGATGGGTGGGGGGGCATGGCCTGTCATGCGGTCCCATGTGTCATGATGTACAAAGGTGATGCGCGTGTCCCTCTTGAGGAAGAACAATGGCAGAAGCAATACTACATGGTTTTCTTGAAGGAGATGATGGCGAAGCGATGTGTGAAATAATGGTTGCTTCGTCCATCTGGGAAGGTGCGGCATTGTGATTTGATGTCTCACTAATCATTACTACTACTGGGGCAGTACGACTGGGGTCCGTCCCCCTGCTGTTCTGCACTATTATTTGGTGCATGGCACGTCGACCCGATTGCTATATGTCCCACATGTTAGCGAGAGGAAGTAAAGAATTCATGAAAACAAACATCGACGAAGGAGTACAAGACACGGCTTGGTTTTTGCTGCTTCACGCGATCCATCGATACAAACCCGAACTTTTCCCGCGTAGCAGGTAGGGGAGTTTGGCATAGTCTGTTCGAGGCAGGAAGGGAAACAAGCAAATAAAGGTTGAGCGACTTAGTTTTGGGAAAAATCTGATTTTATGGAGTACGTACCCGCTATGGAGGTAGTATACTACTTACTACTCCCTCCTTTCCGGTTTATAGGGCTCATCTAAAAAAATCATTTTTCCGTTTTATAAGTCTCAATTCTACTAGTTGTAGTAGTAGTACCATCACATGTTGGATTTTGAGGTGCGTTAAATCACCCGATGCAAGCATTATCAAGAGAAAACTCACCAATGCATGTAGAAGTTCATGGAAATTTAGTGGTCATGCATGCATTCGTTCTAATTAATGCCTCGGTAAACATAACTTCTTGAGAAAAACGAGCGTACATTACTTGTGCAAACTACAAACTTAATTCCACCACTCACGGTCTACCTTGGTTGGAGAGATTTTGAAATTGATTCATAAACTGGAAAGGAGGGAGTAGTAACATAGCCTAGGGTAGCTTGCTGCACCACGGACTCCAAGGAAATTGCTATAGTAGTACTACTCCCATATTGTACTCCAAGGAAATTGATCCATAAACTAGAAAGGAGGGAGTACGACTAAAAGACATATATTCCAAACAATATGATAATCTCTCTAACCAAGGTAGGGACGAGGAGTAAATGGAGGGAGTAGTTAAATTTTCTCCTCATCCTGCGAGCCACCGCGCGCGTGGGCGAGGGAGCGGGCGTAAGGCATAGTACTACTACCTCCGTCCTGGTTTAGGCCTCCTTTGGTTTGTAGGAATCTCATAGGATTTCTATAGGATAGGATTTGCATAGGAAAATTTCCTTTGAAGCCCTTTGGTTTGTAGGAATGGATTTCCTATTCCTATGTAGGATAGGAATCAATCCTTCACATTTTGGAGGAAAAAAACATTAGCTAAGACTCAATGAAAAAATTCCTATCCTATGCATCAAATGACATCTCTTTTTCTATAGGAATTGAGATACATGTCATCTCACTTCCTATGATTTTTCTATTCCTATAACATTTCTATCCTGTGAACCAAAGGAGGCCTTATAGGTCACCTTTGTAGTTCGTGCCAAATTTTGACCAAATATTTAGCTAACAAAATGTTAATGCATGTCAACAAAAATTATATTGTTGGATTCGTATTTCAACATAGTTTTCAATGATGTAATGTTTGGTAACACGCACGAACGTTTTGTTAGTTCAATCTATAGTCAAAATTTGACACAATATACAATGGGGACCAATAGACCAGGACGGAGGTAAGTTTCTAGTAAGCAAGCTTCACCTCGTCCTGCGAGTCACCGTGCCCGTGGGCGGGGGAGACGGCGTAGTAAGCAAGCTTCTCCTCGTTCTGCGAGTTGATGGGACACATCAAAAGTAATACGTACAGAGCATCTCGAGTGTATAGAACCTTACCTCTAAGGTAGGCCCCACATGATGCGTCAAGTCGCAATTTGTTTGTTCACCCGTGGTAGACGATCCTCCATCAAGTGGACAACCAGTACATGTGTCAAATTACCATGTGGGCTGCCTTTTCATACAGAAATGAGCTCCACCGTGTACCCGCGCAGGTGTGGTTGGGAAAGAGATGGGAGTATGTGCGCCGTGCGTGCACCTCTTCTCTTCGTGCATGTCCCCCACCCGCATATTATGCCATCCAACCATAGTCGCACACATTCTGACAGCAACTCAACCAATCGGACAAAATTCATGCAAACACGGCGATATTTCTCATAAACAATGACGAAATTCATATAAAATATCGGATTTTCATACAAACATGACGGATTTCATTACATTCAAATCAACTAAGAGGTGCTAGTTCTGGACAACACATGTATATAATACCTGGCCTTAATGGTCGACCGCCGATCCATTTGTGTTCCTCATGTCCGGCAGCATGATCACCGGACTGCTGGGAGCCCGGAGGTATATGCTTCAGTGCAAAGGACGGCTCGCTTCCCTGCTGCCCAACTGATATGGTTGGCTGATGCCCAAGATGATGGTGGAAGGGGGTTTCTCCGCTTCTGTGGAGCCCATGCGAGGTCGACGAAGGTCCTCGCAACAAAAGAATTCGACAAGACACCTGCTGTGTACACCGGCGTCGCCTCCACGGTGGCCTTCATGGGACCCAAGCGGCGGCGGCCTCCCGTGTTCTACTATCCCTCGATGATGGCGGCGGACGCTGAGGCGTTGGCCACCAACTCGTCGCTCTCTGCGCACCCGGCTTGCATGGCGCGGCCGTCGGCATGGGAGTGTCAGCCACAGAAACAGGAGACGCGGTCACAAGCACGGGAGGCGTGGTACGAGGCGGCGGCGTGGACGGCAGCGACGACGCCCGTGCGCCGCTCCTCATCGAGCTGGCCTGGAGCGGCGAGTTGCTGAACCGCGCGCCGGCTTGGGGCGGCAGCTGGCTCCGTTGGGCGAGGCGAGCGAGCTGGATCAGTAAGCTGCATAGCTTGTATCCAGCGGGCTTGGCGTACCACCCAGCCGGCTTGGATGCGGGATAACTACTATTCGTAAGCCATTGTAAGAGTGGACAAAATGGTGAAGGAGGAGATAGGGAGCGGCGGAGGGGTGCGATTCTTGCCCGGCGTTTGGCCTCGTTTAAATAGGAGATTAAATAGATGGCGGAGGGGAGGAGCTCGACTGGCATTGCGTTTAATGCCAGCCCGGTCATGAACGGACGTGTATTGAGAGTGGGTTTCTCGGCTTCCACAAGAGTTTCGTGGAGGCATTTGAATGCGGCAAGGAGGCGTGTTCAGCCGGGCGTGCATCGAGTTGCGCCCTCGACTCTAACGTACGACACCGCGCCGTTCTTCCACTGACGTGTGGGCTCTTTGGGTACATGGCATGTATGTCAGTGACCCAACGCAGGCAGCGCACGGCAGAGCAACTTTTGGTGGGCCAGGGCGGTCAAAAGCGGGCATTTCATAAACCGATGATTGTTCATTGAGTGTGACGCCATATATTTCATCTAGATAAGCCTACTATATAATGTAAGAGAATTTTAAATTTTTCATGTATACGTTGATAGCCTGTTCGATACGTTGTGATTCATAAAGACCGCTGCAAACATCAATGTTCTTCTTATCACAAATAAGATTGATCAAACCTTGCAAAAAAAGATAAGATTGATTAATACCCGTAACAATCCATGTCCTTAACAAAGGGTGCATGCACGTATAGGTTGAGTGTGTGTCTTGCGGCGTGTGTGGTGTGCATGCAGGCGTGCGAGTGTTGCATGCGTGCATGTGTCTGTTTCAATGTTCCATGCATGTGTGCATATGTGTGTGTGCTCGTGAGTGCATGTGTATGTGTCAGTGTTACACGCCTGCATGCGTGCATGTGTTCGTTATGTGTACGTGTCTGTGTTGCAGGCCTGCATGCGTGCGTGTGTTCGTGCGACTGTTGCGTGCGTACATGTGTACATGCGGGGTGAGGCTACACGTCAATCGAGTGCCTTTTTCATCTCTGGTCAGTAGATTTTCTATCCATTGGATACGAAATCAAGGGCCTGCAGTTTATCTTCAACATCCACCCCCTGAGCCGCCGCCCACCGCTGGCCGAACCACTGGCCGCCGCCGCCCGCGGCCAGCCCGCGCGGCCACGCCGCCCTGCTTGCCCTGAAACCACTCCCCTCTGTCGGTCCACCGCCGCCCCGGCCATCCCTCTAGCCC
>NC_041386.1:521672739-521714276 GCF_002162155.2 Triticum dicoccoides
CCCTTCATGTGACTGCCAACCAGAGGTCTCACGACTTCGAATCCCCACCGACCACTAATTTATTACCATTTATGTCCTGCATATATGCGCTGACGGGTGGGCCCTATGGTAATGTGCGTTGTTGAATGTGGACCGTTTGACTAGTTAATTGATCATGTCATCAAAAAATTACGGAGTTGTATGGTGAGTCAGTGACCGTATGATCACCCTAAAATGTATTTTATTAACACAGTACAGACTCAAACTACCATTTCTTTCTTTCATATACATGCTGACAGGTGGGCCCCATGGTTACGCGCCCCGATGGTGCAACACTAGTTGCGCCATGTGGAACGTTTGACTGGTCAATTGATTGTGTCATCAACAAAATACGGAGTTGTACGGGTGAGTTAGTGATCGTATAATCACGACATGTATTTTTTTACATGGTGCACACGCAAGCACTCATATATACGCGCAAGCACTCACTGCTATAAGCGCACACACACAGACCCTACCCCTATGAGCACCTTCGAGAGAGTGAGCCAGCATATGATCTTGAGATTTTAAGAAGTCACCATAGGTGCCTCGTAGTCGAGTGGAACGTCTCCTCCCACTGAATGCACATCGTCGGAAAAATACTGAAATTAACCCAGGATAAATGCGAGCACCACGACTTTAACCCTGGTGGGCTCGAGAAACCACTTTCCTCCTAACCATCCAACCACATGTTGGTTAGCACCACAAAATGTATGTGCTGGCTGTGATGAGCTTATTCTAAAGTCTAGTGACCATATCGTTCTTTCGCTTCAAATACAATGATCATAAGTGTCGTAAACAAAATACGGAGCACGCATCAAATACAATGTCCGTCAGTGTCATCAACTAAATAAGGAGACATATCGTGAGCTAGATACCGTATGATCACCACGAGAATATATACGGTGACCGTAATGACCATATTCTGAAGTCCACCGACCGTATAGTGCTTTCGCTTGAAATACAGTGACCGTCACGCGTGAATGTGTCATGGGCATGCATACTTTCAAAGGGCCGAGAGATAGTTTGTGTGCGTACGTGGAAGTGGTGTAGAAAGAGGGGGTGCCCAGTGGAGATAAGGAGAGATATGCCCTTCGTTTGTCTTCCCGGTGACTAATATTTCAGGAGAAAATATAAACATTCACAATGCAGAACAAATATTTTTGGATGCACCATGCAATTAACTTCCATGTATAACATTGTACTATTGTATATGCTTATTTTCTTAGTGGCCGATTACGTGTGTGGTTTGGTGGGCACATCATTTCTAGTTGTGGTGGGTCAACATGAGGACTCATGGGTCGGTTCCATCCTGCGCCACATAGGTTGGACCGAGACGCATTATACGAAGACCCATGTGGAGGACTCGGCGTACAACACGAAGCTACCAGAGTCGTGGAGGACTCTATCCCGACTGGTGATAAGCCGACAATATATGATATGTAACCCTAGGCCCCGAGTAGGTTATAGAAGCCTGGGGGCTAGTTCGTCGATAGTATACACACACGCACAATGCCTGGTATTCATGTGTACTTTGTACACACCCCTATCACTAATATACAGTACCAGGAGTAGGCTTTTTCCTCAACTGCAAGGGTCCGAACTTGGGTAAAACTTTGCCTCGTATTACCATGCAGCCTAACAGTCAGGGATATCCTACCAAATGACCTGATGGAATCATATTTTCAACTACTAAGAGAGAGGTGTGTCTATGGGGGGGCAATGTGTGCTAGAGAGGCCTAAAGATAATGTGTGTGCGGGAGACACGTAGGCACATATATGTGCGTATAGAGGTCTAGTAGACACCATGCGTGTGTATATATGCATGTGGGAGAAATAGTGTTTTCCAACTGAGATTAGTGAAAAGAGTGGTACATAGTAGTCAGAAAGAGAGAGAGAGAGAGAGAGAGAGAGAGAGAGAGAGAGAGAGAGAGAGATACAGAGAGAGTGTGTGCGTGAGACACCCAACACCCCAGGAGAGATTGTGAGCATGTGTCACTACAAAAAAAGACACGTCCGTGACATTTTGGGCCGAATGAATTTTTTTGTCATACTTATGACACTTCTATGATGATAATTGTGACAAAACCCGGTATCATCATAGATGTGGTGGGATCCTACTTCTATGACAAAAAATCATGACAGAGAATGGGCTTTTTGTCCTGGGCGGGCCGGAGACGCGGTTGCATGACATTCTTTGGACCGTCCATGATGGAGAAAACCGTGGTAGAAGCTAGGGCGAGGAAAATATCGGGGGAGTTCCCGGTTATGGTGGGTGGTCGGGGGCCGAGCTATGCGTGTTTCTCTCATACATACACGCGTGTGTGCGAGGCATTGCGCTCTGACTGAACCCGAGCGATTGCACTGCAGGCTACGCGTTACTAAACCCGAGCGATCGATCGATCCCTTGTTGTTAACTGAACCCGAGTGATTCCTTCGCTACTGCTACTAACTGAAGCCGTTCAAACATTGTTGCCTCCTTCCCTGGATGAACAGTGAGCATTGTTGAGGGGGTTTGGATGAACAATTCCCGATGGGAGGTTGGATGAACAGGAACCCATGGTAGTAGAGGCCGTTGCCGCTAGATGAACAGTACCCCGATCGATCGAGCCGGTGGATGAACAGGACCTCGTGGAGGGCTGGATGAACAGGACCTCGTGGAGGGCTGGATGAACAGGACCCCATGGAGGGTTGGTTGAACAGTAGTCGGTGGAGGGCTGGATGAATAGTAGCCTGTGGAGGGGTGGTTGAACAGGGCCCCCGTGGAGAGGGCTGGTTGAACAGTAACCGTTGGAGGAGCGCGCGATGGAGGCTGGATGAACAGGAGCCCGTGGATGAACAGTCGCAGGTGGAGGCTGGGGGAGGTTGACGGTGGATGAATAGTAGCCCGTGGAGGCAGTCGACGGTGGAGATGAACAGTATCTCGTGGATTCCCGTTTTGTGGTACGCCACACCCCTCCCGATGAATAGGACCCCCGTTTCAACCGTAGCGCTCCAACACAAGTCCGTTTCCTCTGTTTTGCGGTACGCCACACCCCTCCCGATCAACAGGACCCTGTTTCGACCGTAGGAGGTCTGTTTCCTCCGTTTTGTGGTACGCCAGACCCCTCCTATTGGGGATATGACTATCAGGCATGACCCGCCCAGGAGGGGCCGGGTCAATCACCATGGCAGGTTACTTAAAAGAAGCCCAAAGAGTATACAAAAGTGATGGCTTATGATAAGGCTTATAGTAGGCCCAAGCCTAGAGGCGGCTTAAGGCCCGTAAGTATAAACCGTCATGTATGAATAAGACTTGTAAAGTAAGGCATGCAATAGACGTCATCGAGCCGCACACGTTGTATGAGCCGGTCGGGACTCTGTAGGCCACAGGGCGTCAACCCGTGTATATAAGGTGACGAACCGGCGGCGGCTTAGGGCAAGAAACAACATATCGAGAGCCAAGCTAGCGGATTTCGCTCCTTGGTCATCGAAACCTAGCAATACCACATCAACTGGACTAGGCTTTACCTTCACCGCAAGGGGCCGAACCAGTATAAAAACCTCTTGTGTCCTTTGTCCTGATTCACCCCTTTAAGCTTCCTAGTTGCGATGTCTCCACGACTAAGTCATTTCACTAGGACATCTGTCGTGACACTTCCACAACAGTTGGCGCCCACCGTGGGGCCAGCGCACGGTGGATTTGAGTTCTTGAAGGGCAGCTTCGAAGGGCTCAAGGGATACGTTGTGGGCCGGATGACCAAGAGTCATCGCGGCAAGCTCTACATCGACGACGAAGGCTGGGGCCCCGACGCTGGCTCAGTTGAGTACGGGTACCGGGTCCCCTTCGGCGGAATCCACGTCTTCATCGGTCGGATCGGCGAGCCGAGTCCTGAGCCGGACATCTGCACCGACCTCATCGAGACGGCTCAGCGTGCGAGACCCGCCCGGGCTTAGCCCGCCATGAAACATGCCTTTGTGGGTTGCATCCATGGAGGGAAGTTCTCTGAAGGATATGTGGATGGCGGTGAGACGGCCATCTATTCTGATGGTGAGTCGTCCACAGGCGAGACAGATTCATTATATCAACTACAAGATGGCGGGTTTGGGGGCTGTTCTGATGGCAGCAGTATTCCGGACCCCTTTGAGCCGCCGAACAGAGCGGGGGTCTTCGTGACTAGTACACAGCCCGCTCAAAACTCTACGGCCGCGGCAGCAATAACCTCCGAGACGGCCGCGACCGGGTCAGGAGACCCTGCGCACCCTCCGGCCCAGGTGCTGGTGGATCTTGTGGATAGGATGACGGCCCTGTTGACCGCCGTGGTTAAACCGGTGGATAAGGCTCAGCATGATGCGGAGGTGGCACGGCTACGTGAGGAGGTAGCACAAGCCAAGGAAAACTTGGCGGTAGAGGACATCAGGATGGCAGCAGAGCAGACGGCTTTGGACGCCTGGGCTCAGCAACTTCAATCGGAGGCTTTTCAGCTCACGATGAATCTGAACGCATCAAACGAGGTCATGAGGAGAAGGCACCAGAAGGCTCAATCACGACTGCCTCTGACTTACTATCCTAGGAACCTTTTCCATACACCTGGAGCCGGTCCAAGTAACCCGCCGGAGGCAAACAGGATTACAACACTCGGAGCTGGGGCGCCGGGTCAGCCGCGGGCTATGGAACCCCCTCGTGTGAATACTGCTCCGCCTCGTTATACACCAACGCCACCGGGTCATTTTCCTAGCCCTCTGGAGAATCTAATCGCTGCATCGGCACGTTTGGCGGCTCTCCCCATGGAAGGCGACTCGCCGATGGTGATTGAAACGCGAATGGTCAGAGAACTTCTTCAGACAGCTCTAGCACAACAAGAATCATACTATTATGGTCGGGACAGGATTCATTCAACCCCTCACCTGAGCCAGAGCCCGAGCTACAGTAGGCATATGGATTCAGCGGCCATGTCCAGCAACGCCCAGCGCCATGACCAGCCACGCAGGTATGACCCGGCGCGTGATGGAGTTCTTAACTTGGTTGACCAGGATAGGATCCGCCAAGAGGCCGAGCGGGTGGTTCAACAGGCGGTTGAGCAGGCGGTTCACCAAGATTTTCCGGTTTATCCGACGACCTCTGTTGAAGCAGGCGTGGCCACAAGGATAGGTGGTGTCCCTTGCTTGGTGCCGGCTCTATGTAATGAGCGTTTACCAAAGGATTTCAAGGGGCCTCGGAAGGTGCCTAATTACACAGCTGACTTACAACCCGGGGCATGGATCGAAAGTTATGAGATGGCCATGGAGTTGCTAGAGGTTAGTGACACAGTGATGGCTAAGTACTTCACCATGATGTTGGATGGAACAACTCGCACTTGGTTGAAAGGGTTGCCACCCAATTCCATCGGCTCATGGGCCGAGTTAAAGGCCCGGTTTATTCAGAACTTCAAAGATACATGCAAGCAACCCATGTCGATTGTGGACTTGACTAATTTCAAGTAAGAGGAAGGTGAATCCACGACCCATTAGGTGCACTGGGTGAAGGAAATAATACATTCATCTGATAAGATGGATGTCGGCTCCGCGGTCTTAATGTTGGAGAAAAATTGCCATTTTGAACCTCTGAAACAGAAGTTGGGGCGGCTCAAGCGTGATTGCAATGACATGGGCCAGCTGATGGCGGCTCTAGTCAAATACGCCAATTCTGATAGTACCAAGGATCCCGCATCTGACGAAGATAAAACAGGGAAGGGAAAGAAGAACGGCAACGGTAAATGTCATCAGCATAACCCAGCAAATCAAGGAGGTAATAATAAACGTAAGGCCGACGTTAGTCTGGAGTTTGTGGCTAACACCAACACGCAAGGCAACAATCAACGGCGTAAGGGAAGGCCGCCTCCTCGGTCAGGCGGGTCAGGTCCCACCCTCGAGCAGTTAATAAATGAACCATGTCCAAGACACGGCACCCGGGAGAAGCCGGCCACCCATCTATGGAAAGACTATATGATTATGATGGCTTTCAAGAATTCTAACATGTTTGACAGTAACCATGGACCTGGCAGCGGCTCAGGAGGTGGTGGCTTTCATGGCCCGAGCGGTGGCTCAGGCGGCGGTGGTTTTCATGGCCAGGGCCCTCAAGGCAATCAAGGCGGCTATAATCAGCAATCTGGCCAAGGTAATCAACAACAATAGCAATCCGGGTATCAGAGTAACCCGAAGCAGCTGAGCAGTGGGCAGTATCATGTATTCACCACCAGTTTATGCAAAAGGGACCAGAAACTTCATAAGAGAGCTATGAACGTTGTTGAGTCGGCGGTTCCACGTTATTTGAGATGGTCTGAGCAGCCTATTTTGTGGAGTAGGGAAGATCACCCTCCCGGGGTTGATAATCCAGGTCACCTGGCCTTGGTGGTGGCCCCACAAGTTGGTGGATATAAATTCACTATAGTACTCATGGACGGAGGCAGTAGCATCAACATCCTCTATTATGAGACATTCCGACGGATGGGGTTGACTAACAAAAGCCTTAAGGCATCCAACACCGTGTTCCATGGAGTAGTGTCTGGCAAGTCAGCGTATCCAGTTGGTAAGATTGAGTTGGAAGTAGCCTTTGGAGATGAGCATGATTCTAGGGCGGAGAAGTTAACCTTTGAAGTGGTCAAAATCGAAAGCCCATATCACGCCCTGTTTGGACGGCCGACTTATGCAAAATTCATGGCACGGCCGTGTTATGTTTATCTGCAGCTCAAGATGCCGGGTTACAAGGGTACTTTCACAGTGCATGGAAGTCGGAAGATAGCTTTGGAATGTGAAGAAGGTGATGCTGCTTACGCCGAATCTATTTGTGCGACAGAGGAGTTGAAGTTTTACAAGGATAATGTCGACCCAGCGGACATTACGTCTTTGAAAAAGCCAACCATGGAGCATGAGCCGGCACTGAAGTTTAAGTCAGCTGATGATACCAAGATGATTGATTTTGTGCCCGGTGACTCATCCAAACAATTCATTATTAGTGCTAACTTGGATCCAAATAGGAAAGCGCGCTCATCGAGTTCATCCATGAGAACCGGGACATCTTTGCATGGAAGCCTTCTGACATGCCAAGTGTACCGAGAGAACTCGCTGAGCATACTCTCAATATTGATCCCAAGTTTAAGTCGGTCAGGCAGTTTCTTCAGCGGTTAAACAAGGAAAGGCGCAAGGCTATTGGAGAAGAGGTGGCCCGGCTCTTGGCGGCCGGCTTTATTGTTGAAGTTTTTCACCCAGAGTGGTTGGCTAACCCGGTGCTTGTGCTAAGAAAGAATGGCACTTGGCATATGTGTGTGTATTACACAGATTTAAACAAGGCTTATCCGGCTGATCCTTTTGCTCTCCCTCGTATTGATCAAATCATTGATGCTACGGCGGGTTGTGAGCGTTTAAGTTTTCTGGATACTTATTATGGCTATCATCAGATCAAGATGGCAGTGAAGGACCAAGAGAAGACAGCTTTCATTACTCCGTTTGGAGCCTTCTACTATGTGTCTATGCCTTTTGGGCTTAAGAGTGCCCAGGCGACTTATCAACGGTGTGTGCAGAACTGTGTTCATGATCAGATTGGGCGTAACGTTCATGATTATGTGGATGATATATTGGTGAAATACAGAGAGAAGGAAACTCTGGTAGATGATCTGAAGGAAACCTTTGATAACCTCCGAGTCTACAAAATGATGCTTAACCCGGCCAAGTGTGTTTTTGGAGTCCCAGTTGGCAAGCTTTTGGGTTTTTTGGTGTCCAATAGAGGCATTGAGGCTAATCTGGAGAAAATTAAGGCGATTACGTCTTTGGCTAAGCCGGCGTGCATCAATGACATTCAGCGGCTGGCGGGTCATGTCACAGCTTTAAGCCGGTTCGTAAGCCGGCTAGGCGAGAAGGCTATGTCGTTGTATCAAATGATGAAGAAGACGGATAGTTTTGTCTGGAGTGATGCTGCTAGCTCTGCATTTGAAGATCTGAAAAAACAGCTCGTCGGGCCGCCGATTCTTGCTGCTCCCGTTGAGAAGGAGCCACTATTATTATACGTGGCTGCAAACACACATGCTGTCAGTGTGGCCATTGTTGTCGAGCGCAAGGAGACTGGCAAGGAACATCCAGTTCAACGGACGGTTTATTATGTCAGTGAGGTGCTCATTGAGTCCAAACAGAGATATACACATTGGTAGAAGCTTGTTTATAGGGTGTTCATGGCAAGCCGGAAGCTTAAGCATTACTTTCAGTGTCATCCTATCACTGTGGTTAGCTCTACTCCATTAGGAGATATTATTCAAAATAGAGAAGCCATAGGACGAGTCACCAAGTGGGCCATTGAACTTGGGTCTCATGGTTTAAAGTATGTGCCACGTACTTCCATCAAATCTCAAGCACTGGTGGACTTCATTAACGATTGGACGGAGTTGCAAATACTTGAAGAGAAGCCAGGCAACACATATTGGACGATTCATTTTAATGGGTCCAGGCAATTGGAGGGCTCGGGGGCTGGAGTTGTTTTAACTTCCCCTCGAGGTGAAAAGTTTTGTTATGTGTGGCAGTTGATGTTTCCTTGTACTAAAAACGCAACTGAGTATGAGGCTTTACTCCATGGTCTTCGAATGGCTAAAGAAATGAGTTTAAGCCGGGTACGGTGCCTTGGCGACTCAGATTTGGTGGTTCAGCAAGTATCAGGCAAGTGGGATTCCAAGGATCCTCTCATGGCGGCTTATCGCCGTGAGGTTGATGCTGTTGCTAGACACTTCAAGGGTTATCAGGTGGAGCACATTGACCACGGAAAGAATGAAGCAGCTGATGCTTTAAGCCGGTTGGGATCACAGCATAATCCGCGGCCACCTAACACTTTTTTAGATGTTCTTCATAACCCTTCTGTCAAGTTGCCTACAGAGGAAGACTTGGATGTTCCAGACCCGGAAGCACAATTGGTGGCGGCTCTTCATGTCATCCCGGATTGGACAGTGTCGTATTTGGCTTATATGACCCAGGGCGAGTTGCCGGAGGATGAGACCTTGGCTAGACAGATAACCCGACGGTCTAAGTCAATGACAATTTCCAATGATGAGTTGTATCATCGCAGTGTCACCAGAGCGTTTCAACGTTGCGTCTCTCCTGAAAAAGGTCAAGAAATTCTTCATGAGACCCATGAAGGGGATTGTGGCCATCATGCCGGTTCAAAGTCTCTTGTGTCCAAGGCTTTCCGTCATGGTTTTTACTGGCTAACGGCCAACAGGATCGAGAAGAGGTGTCTAGAGGGGGGGTGATTAGAGACTAGGTGCTAAAAGTTGCAGTTTTTAATTTCTTTAAGTTGAAGTGGAGTTTTGGCACAAGTTTAACAATCACAATACATATCAAGCAAAGAATTTGAGTTCACTCATCATTGACATCTCAAACTTCTCCGACATTAGCTTTCCAAACTTTTCACGAAAATGAGGGTTAGTTGATCCAAATATAATATCATCGACATAAATTTGGCACACAAATAGTTCTCCATTAACCCTTTTAGTAAAAAGAGTAGAATCTATTTTTCCAATTTCAAAGCCTTTTTCAATAAGGAACTTGGTCAAGCATTTATACCATGCTCTAGGAGCTTGTTTAAGACCATAAAGAGCTTTGTGAAGTTTGTAAACATGATTAGGTTTCTTAGGATTAACATATCCGGGAGGTTGCTTAACATAAACTTCCTCCTCTATTTCACCATTTAGAAAAGCACTTTTAATGTCCATTTGGTATAGGGTGATATCATGATGATTAGCATAGTTAAGTAAGATGCGAATGGACTCAAGTCTAGTGACGGGGGCATATGTCTCACCATAGTCCATACCTTCGACTTGAGTGTAGCCTTGGGCGACGAGACGTGCTTTGTTGCGAACTACTTGTCCATCTTCATCTTGCTTGTTGCGAAACACCCATTTGGTACCGATGATATTGTGGTTGTTGTCGGGCTTCTCAACTAATGTCCAAACTTGATTTCTCTCAAAGTTGTGTAGCTCTTCATGCATGGCATTTATCAAATCCGGATCTTCCAAAGCTTCTTCAACCTTCATAGGTTCAATGCTAGAGATTAATGAATAGTGTTCACAAAAGATAGCTAAACGAGTTTTTGAGCGAGTGATTCTCCCGGTTTGGATATCATTGTAGATTTGCTCGACAGGATGGTCATTATCCATTCTTGCTCGAACTCGTGAAAGCTTTTGCTTGGATCTTGGTTGAACATCTTCTTCATCTTGTTCTTCTTCTTAGCCTTCTTCGTTGTTAACGTTGTCGTTATCTTGTCGTGGTGGAGAAGGAGGTTGTTGGCATCATCTTGGTGCACTTCCTCATTTTCTCCATCTTGGTGTGTCCCAATTGTGGATGCTTCCATATCAACTCTTGGTTCACCTTGTTGTGAGGTAGAAGGTTCCACTTGGACGGACGAGGTAGTCTCCTTCACCACCGTTGGACGAATCTTGCCAATAGAAAAGTCTTGGATTGCTTCCGAAGGGTATTTGTCTCCTACATCAATTGGCAATTGCTCTACTTGCGAGCCATTAGATTCATCAAACTTCACATCTACCGTCTATTCAACCTTTCGGGTGAAATTATTGTAGACACAGTATGTGTGAGAGTTTGAGCCATAACCAAGTAGGAAACCTTCATGAGACTTAGGAGCAAATTTAGAACGATGATGCTTATCAAGAATGTAGCACTTTGAGACGAATACTCGAAAGTATCCAACTCGTGGTTTTTTACCAGTGAGGAGCTCGTATGCCGTCTTGCCGAGTAGCTTGTGAAGATACAAGCGATTTGTTGCATGACAAGCTGTCTCAACCGCTTCTGCCCAAAAGTGCTTTGGCGTCTTGTACTCATCAAGCATCGTTCTCACCATTTCGATGAGTGTCCGGTTCTTCCTCTCAACAACTCCATTTTGTTGAGGTGTGTACGTAGCCAAGAACTCATGTGAAATCCCTTCTTCATCAAGAAAGGTGTCCACATTTGCGTTCTTGAACTCCGTTCCGTTGTCACTGCGAACCTTCTTGATTTTCACTTCAAATTGATTTTGGGCCTTCCTAGCGAAGTTTTTGAAGATCTTTTGGACCTGTGATTTATCATCGAGAAAGAACACCCACGTAAATCTTGAAAAATCATCAACTATAACTAGACCAAAAAAATTTCCACCGAGATTTTTGTAAGCGTTAGGACCAAAAAGATCCATGTCAAGTAGTTTGAGTGGCCTCCTTGTGGTCATGATGTTCTTCACGGGATGCCTTCCTCCAACCTGTTTACCTGCTTGACAAGCGCTGCAAAGTCTATCCTTATCAAATATGACATCATTAACGCCAAGGATATGATTTCCTTAAATAAGCTTGTCAAGGTTTCACATACCAACATGACCTAATTGTCTATGCCATAACCAACCTTTAGAAGATTTAGCAATTAAGCAAGTTCTAGGTTGAGCCTTTTTAGTGAAATCAACAATGTAAAGATCACCTCTACGTATACCGGTAAAGGCCATTTTATGATTGTCTCTTCGAAACACTTGGCAGTCTACTTCAGTAAATAGGACATTGAAACCGAAATCAGCAAGTCTAGATATTGAAAGTAAATTGTACCCAAGAGATTCAACGAGCATGACATTTTGTATGGAGCTATCATGTGAGATGGCCACCTTACCTAGGGAAACCACCTTACCCTTTGAGTTATCACCAAAGGTGACATACTTTCGAGGGTCGTTGTTTTCAGCAAGCTCACAGAACATATCTTTATCTCCGGTCATATGATCAGTACATCCACTATCAAGAACCCATTCCTTTCCTCTAGCCATGTAGCCGCGAAGATTTGCCATAAGACCAAAGTGTCTCACTGCATCATTAAGATCATAGTCACTGTCATCATCATCCTCATCATAGTATCCATGTTCAACATCATCTTGTGATTGATCAATTCCTAGAGAGGGTAATTCATTAGATAAACGATCATTTCTATGGTTATCTTTATGAATTCTAATAGCTTTGGAAATGATATTGCTAATGATTCCAACATCTCCTTTGGCACTCGTAAGATTAGTAAGCTCAAATAAGCAGTCACCAAATTTGGGATCATTGGAACTCATCTTAATCAAGGCAATAGACTTATGGAGAATTCATCTAGATCTTTCAAGGAATAATTTGGAAAGCGTTCCTCAAGAAATCTCCATATAGTGTAGGCACAATCAAGAGTAGGCAAACATCCAATCAAATTTCTAGGCAAGCCTCTGATGATAGGATTAACAGTTCTAAGGTTGCGGATCATGTCAATAGACTCATTCAGGGTAGGATGCAAAGGATCAACATGAGGTGCACAAGGGCTAGTAATGTACTTGTTCAAATGATATTCATTGAAAATCTCAAGCATTTCATTTTTCCACTCATGAAAATATTCTCCATCAAGAATAGGTACTCTACGTCTAAGACTCCCCAAAGTAGACTCATCCATCTTCCTCCAATGGTGTTTAAACCAAAGAAATGGAGACCAAAGCTCTGATACCAATTGAAAGGATCGAGAAGAGTTGTCTACAGGGGGGTGATTAGACACTAAGTGCTAAAAGTTGTAGTTTTTAATTTCTTTAAGTTGAAGTGGAGTTTTGGCACAAGTTTAATAATCACAATACATATCAAGCAAGCATGCAAAGAGTATATGAGCAGCGGAAAGTAAAGCATGAAACTTGCAAGAATTTAAAGGGATGGGATTGGTGTGTGCAAACGCAATTTGGATACACGGATATTTTTGAGACGTGGTTCCGATAGGTGGTGCTATCGTACATCCACATTGATGGAGACTTCAACCCACGAAGGGCAACAGTTACGCGAGTCCACGGAGGGCTCCACCCACGAAGGGTCCACGAAGAAGCAACCTTGTCTATCCCACCATGGTCGTCGCCCATGAAGGACTTGCCTCACTAGCGGTAGATCTTCATGAAGTAGGTGATCTCCTTGCCCTTACAAACTCCTTGGTTCAACTCCACAATCTTGTCAGAGGTTCCCAAGTGACACCTAGCCAATCTAGGAGACACCACTCTCCAAGAAGTAACAAATGGTGTGTTGATGATAAACTCCTTGCTCTTGTGCTTCAAATGATAGTCTCCCCAACACTCAGCTCTCTCTCACAGGATATGGATTTGGTGGAAAGAAGATTTGAGTGGAAAGAAACTTGGGGAAGGCTAGAGATCAAGATTCATATGGTAAGAATGGAATATCTTGGCCTCAACACAAGTGTAGTTAGTTCTCTCTTAGAAAAAGTAGGTTGGAAGTGTAGGTTTGTTCTGATAGCTCTCTCCATGAATGAAGAGGTGGTGGAGGGGTATATATAGCCTCCACACAAAATCTAACGGTTACACACAACTTGCCAATCTTGGTGGGACCGAATTGTTAAACTTGGTCGGACCGATTCAGCAAAGCTAGTGACTGTTAGGGTTTTCGATGGGACCGACTGGATCAACTCGGTGGGACCGATGTGCTAGGGTTAGGGTAAATCCAAAACTCGGTTCGACCGATTACTCAAACTCGGTGGGACCGATGTGCTAGGGTTAGGGTAAATCCAAAACTCGGTTCGACCGATTACTCAAACTCGGTGGGACCGATTAGGGTAATAAGTGAAACAGAGAGTTGGCCAAGCAAACTCGGTGGGGCCGATTGCATATCTCGGTGGGACCGAAAATATTGCAATAGGTAACAGAGAGTTTCCAAGCCCATCTCGGTGAGACCGAGATCCCATCGGTGAGACCAAACTGATTAGGGTTTCTGGCAGTGGCTATGTCAACTGAACTCGGTGGCTCCGGATAGAAAGAATCGGTGGGGCCGAGTTGGATATTTGGTGTGGGACATATTTGGAAGTGAGGAAGTGGTGGAGGGCTTTGGAGCATATCACTTAGCACTTTGAGCAAGCAAGCCATTAAGCAACACCTCATCCCTTCTTAATAGTATTGGCTTTTCCTATAGACTCAATGTGATCTTGGATCACTAAAATAGAAAATGTAGAGTCTTGAGCTTGAAGCTTGAGCCAATCCTTTATCCTTAGCATTTTGAAGGGGTTCCACATCCTCTATTCCATGCCACTTCATTGTTGAACTTATCTGAAACATACTAGGTGAAAGTGTTAGTCCAACAAGAGATATGTTGACATTAATTACCAAAACCACCTAGGGAGCACTTGTGCTTTCAATCTCCCCTTTTTGGTAATTGATGACAACATACATCAAATCTTTAGATAAAGATATAGAGAATAGTAAGTAAAGCTTTCGAAAGACATGTAACATGCATAGGCTCCCCCTACATGTATGCAATCATGTGAATATGGAATATAGGAGCATGTGAATGCATGAACATGACAAAGTTAGAAATGTGTTACATGTATCTTGGCTATATGCATCAGAGTAAATGATGTGAATATGAGAAATGTACCTTCATGCTCATGAGTCCTTCTTGCAAACAGTATGTACATCGGCAAGAATTTCTCATACGCATGACTGTGATGCATATACTTACCTTGTGGTCTTGAGTTGGCTTAGGATGGAATGAACCTGCGTATTCAAGGTTAGATAACACAGATACACCTACTGGCCAGAGCAAATAAAAGAAACCACAAGAGTACCAAGACTGGGATGACATGTAGAGTGAGTACTAAGTACCACATTGGATATAGACATATCCCCAAAGGTAAAGATGTGCAATAAATTCAAGGATTTCTTCCCCTTAGATGTCTTGCTCCCCCTGAATCTAGCATGGGATACTGGGAGAAGATAGTGAACAGAAAATCAGAGCAAAATCAGAGCTCAAGTATGAACATGTCTTTCCCTTCTTGAAGACATGTGACTTCTCTCCTCTTGAACACCAAGCATCTGGGGTCCTTGAGGATTACTCTTTCTTCTTGAGTATTCTCCCCCCTATAGTTCTCTCCCCCTATAGATATGATTAAGCTTTGATGTGATCTCTCTCTCACCCTTTGACATCAATTTCCAAGAAGGGTTCTTCTGGATTTTGTCATGATGGGTTTGGTCCTTGAGTCACAGAACAAAGCAGCAAGCTGAATGGGATGCTGGTCGAGGACAAGATTCATTGAGTGGGGCTGGATCAAAAAGAATGCAGAAAGAAGTGGCAAGATGTCTTTCCTGTAGTGAAATCGGTGACACTAAGTTGTATGGTTCGGTTGTACCGAGAGAATTCGGTTGGACCGAAAGTACCAAACCGGTGAGACCGAGTTCAACACAGAGAAAACACTTGTCACCTCCGCTCATTAGACAAGTAAGATCTCACAAGGATTTGCAAGGAATTAACTGAAAGATTTGCAATGAATTTTATGCAAGGAATGCAGAACAGAAAATAAAAAGAGAAGAAACTAAAAAGAAGTCTAGATGAAGTTGGAAGCAAATATGCATGAGACAAATGCAAGAGCACAAACAAAAAAACACAAGAGAACTTCATCTAGAATTGGTCGGTGACAAAGTCACCTATGTTAGAGTATATTGACTTAGGAGTCAAGTGAGATCACTTGATCATAGGTCATACTCATCGTTTAAGCTCAAAATGGGGTTACCATTTTTCGTTTAAGCTTTTTGATGTATTCATAGCTTGTCGAGTTGCTTTGACTCATGACTTGGAGTAAAGCTTCTCTAAGATGGAATAACATACCTTGGGTGGTGGTGTTGATCATAATCATGTAGTTGAACTTGTGTGGGTTGCTCAAGGTTGATGTAGCTCATCAAGAGTTGGGAGCACCACTTGGAGTTTTGAGTTCATCTACCTACATGGGTTAGTTCCTGCAAGGAAGAGCACTTGTATATCCAAAATGACAATCATGAAACTCAACATAAAGTTTGTCAAAGGATATGTTTGAATGGTTGCGTGCTTCCTTGTCTTCATCCACCATTGTGTAGAGACTTGGTGATATAGAAATTGCTCAAGATGTGAGTGAGTTGCAATCTCATAGATTTAGATTCATCCAAGTACCTACATGGGTTAGGTAACATGCAAGGTGCAAATATATCCAAGACATGAGATAGTCAACATAAGAGAAATATCAAGGATTAGTCATAGGCTCACACCTTGCATGTATCAAATGGAGTTCCTACTCCAAGTTTGAAGCATAAATGATGTTCAATTCACCTCTTAAACTGCAAAACACTTTCTCATCAAGTGGTTTCGTGAATATATCAGCTAACTGTTTTTCAGTGCGAATATGCTTAAGATTAATGTCCCCTTTGGCAACATGATCTCGAATGAAATGATGACGAACTTCAATATGCTTAGTTCAAGAATGTTGCACGGGATTGTGAGCAATCTTAATAGAACTTTCATTGTCACAAAGTAATGGAACATGTTTCACATATATCCCATAATCTTTAAGAGTTTGGGTCATCCAAAGTAATTGAGCACAACATGATCTAGCGGCAATGTATTCTGCTTCGACGGTGGATAAGGATACCGAGTTTTGTTTCTTGGAAGACCAAGACACAAGAGATCTACCAAGAAATTGACAAGTACCCGAAGTGGACTTTCTATCAACCTTATCACCGGCATAGTCCGAGTCGGAGTAGCCAACAAGATCAAAGGAGGCCCTCTTTGGATACCAAATGCCAAAATTTGGTGTATGGATTAAGTATCTCACTATCCTTTTCACCACCTTAAGATGACATTCTTTAGGAGCATCTTGATATCGTGCACATATGCACACACTTAGCATAATATCGGGACGAGAAGCACATAGATATAACAATGAACCAATCATAGAGCGATAAACCTTTTGATCAACCGGTTCACCATCTTTGGTTAAATCAGGATGTCCACTAGTAGACATGGGTGTAGTCCTACCTTTGCATTCTTGCATATTGAACTTCTTGAATAAGTCCTTGGTGTACTTCGTTTGAGAGACAAAGGTACCTTCCTTAGTTTGCTTGATTTGCAAACCAAGAAAGAATTTGAGTTCACTCATCATTGACATCTCAAACTTCTCCGACATTAGCTTTCCAAACTTTTCACTAAAATGAGGGTTAGTTGATCCAAATATAATAGCATCGACATAAATTTGGCACACAAATAGTTCTCCATTAACCCTTTTAGTAAAAAGAGTAGAATCTATTTTTCCAATTTCAAAGCATTTTTCAATAAGGAACTTGGTCAAGCATTTATACCATGCCCTAGGAGCTTGTTTAAGACCATAAAGAGCTTTGTGAAGTTTGTAAACATGATTAGGTTTCTTAGGATTGACAAATCCGGGAGGTTGCTTAACATAAACTTCCTCCTCTATTTCACCATTTAGAAAAGCACTTTTAATGTCCATTTGGTAGAGGGTGATATCATGATGATTAGCATAGGCAAAAGATGCGAATGGACTCAAGTCTAGCGACGGGGGCATATGTCTCACCATAGTCCATACCTTCGACTTGAGTGTAGCCTTGGGCGACGAGACGTGCTTTGTTGCGAACTACTTGTCCATCTTCATCTTGCTTGTAGCGAAACACCCATTTGGTACGGATGATGTTGTGGTTGTTGTCGGGCTTCCCAACTAATGTCCAAACTTGATTTCTCACAAAGTTGTGTAGCTCTTCATGCATGGCATTTATCCAATCCAGATCTTCCAAAGCTTCTTCAACCTTCACAGCTTCAATGCTAGAGATGAATGAATAGTGTTCACAAAAGTTAGCTAAACAAGTTTTTGAGCGAGTGATTCTCCCGGTTTGGATATCATTGTAGATTTGCTCGATGGGATGGTCTTTAGCAATTCTTGCTCGAACTCGTGAAAGCTTTTGCTTGGATCTTGGTTGAACATCTTCTTCATCTTGTTATTCTTCTTGGCCTTCTTCATTGTTAACGTTGTCGTTATCTTGTCGTGGTGGAGAAGGAGGTTGTTGGCATTCATCTTGGTGTACTTCCTCGTTTTCTTCATCTTGGTGTGTCCCACTTGTGGATGCTTCCGTATCAACTCTTAGTTCACCTTGTCGGGAGGTAGAAGCTTCCACTTGGACGGACGAGGTAGATTGCTTCCGAAGGGTCTTTGTCTCCTACATCAATTGGCAATTGCTCTACTTGCGAGCCGTTAGATTCATCAAACTTCACATCTACCGTCTCTTCAACCTTTCGGGTGAAATTATTGTAGACGCGGTATGTGTGAGAGTTTGAGCCATACCCAAGTAGGAAACCTTCATGAGACTTAGGAGCAAATTTAGAACAACGATACTTATCAAGAATGTAGCACTTTGAGACGAATACTCAAAAGTATCCAACTTGTGGTTTGTTACCGGTGAGGAGCTCGTATGCCGTCTTGCCGGGTAGCTTGTGAAGATACAAGCAATTTGTTGCATGACAAGCTGTCTCAACCGCTTCCGCCCAAAAGTGCTTTGGCGTCTAGTACTCATCAAGCATCGTTCTCGCCATTTCGATGAGTTTCCGGTTCTTCCTCTCAACAACCCCATTTTGTTGAGGTGTGTACGTAGCCGAGAACTCATGTGAAATCCCTTCTTCGTCAAGAAAGGTGTCCACATTTGTGTTCTTGAACTCCGTTCCATTGTCACTGCGAACCTTCTTGATTTTCACTTCAAATTGATTTTGGGCCTTCCTAGCGAAGTTTTTGAAGATCTTTTGGACCTGCGATTTATCATCGAGAAAGAACACCCACGTAAATCTTGAAAAATCATCAACTATAACTAGACTAGAAGAATTTCCACCGAGACTTTTGTAAGCGTTAGGACCAAAAAGATCCATGTGAAGTAGCTCGTGTGGCCTCCTTGTGGTCATGATGTTATTCATGGGATGCCTTCCTCCAACCTGTTTACCTGCTTGACAAGCGCTGCAAAGTCTATCCTTATCAAATATGACATCGTTAACGCCAAGGATATGATTTCCTTTAATAAGCTTGTCAAGGTTCCGCATTCCAACATGACCTAATCGTCTATGCCATAACCAACCTTTAGAAGATTTAGCAATTAAACAAGTTATAGGTTGAGCCTTTTTAGTGAAATCAACAATGTAAAGATCACCTCTACGTATACCGGTAAAGGCCATTTTATGATTGTCTCTTCAAAACACTTGGCAATCTACTTCGATAAATAGGACATTGAAACCGAAATCAGCAAGTCTAGATACTGAAAGTAAATTGTACCCAAGAGATTCAACGAGCATGACATTTTGTATGGAGCTATCATGTGAGATGGCCACCTTACCTAGGCCAACCACCTTACCCTTTGAGTTATCACCAAAGGTGACATACTTTCGAGGGCCGTCGTTTTCAGCAAGCTCACGGATCATATCTTTATCTCTTGTCATATGATCAGTACATCCACTATCAAGAACCCATTCCTTTCCTCCAGCCATGTAGCCGTGAAGATTTGCCATAAGACCAAAGTGTCTCATTGCATCATTAAGATCATAGTCACTGTCATCATAATCCTCATCATACTATCCATGTTCAACATCATCTTGTGATTGGTCAATTCCTAGATAGGGTAATTCATTATATAAATGATCATTTCTATGGTTATCTTTATGAATTCTAATAGCTTTGGAAATGATATTGCTAATGATTCCAACATCTCCTTTGGCACTCGTAAGACTAGTAAGCTCAAATAAGCAGTCACCAAATTTGGGATCATTGGAACTCATCTTAATCAAGGCAATAGACTTATGGAGAATTTCATCTAGATCTTTCAAGGAATAATTTGGAAAGCGTTCCTCAAAAAATCTCCATATAGTGTAGGCACAATCAAGAGTAGGCAAACATTCAATCAAGTTTCTAGGCAAGCCTCTAATGATAAGATTAACAGTTCTAAGGTTGCGGATCATGTCAATAGACTCATCAAGGGTAGGATGCAAAGGATCAACACGAGGTGCACAAGGGCTAGTAATGTACTTGTTCAAATGATATTCGTTGAAAATCTCAAGCATTTCATTTTTCCACTGATGAAAATATTCTCCATCAAGAATAGGCACTCTACGTCTAAGACTCCCCAAAGTAGACTCATCCATCTTCCTCCAATGGTGTTTAAACCAAAGCAATGGAGACCAAAGCATTGATACCAATTGAAAGGATCGAGAAGAGGTGTCTAGAGGGGGGGTGATTAGACACTAAGTTCTAAAAGTTGTAGTTTTTAATTTCTTTAAGTTGAAGTGGAGTTTTGGCACAAGTTTAACAATCACAATACATATCAAGCAAGCATGCAAAGAGTTTATGAGCAGTGGAAAGTAAATCATGCAACTTGCAAGAATGTAAAGGGATGGGATTGGAGTGTGCAAATGCAATTTGGAGACACGGAGATGAGAGTGCAAATGCAATTTGGAGACACGGAGATTTTTGAGATGTGGTTCTGATAGGTGGTGCTATCGTACATCCACGTTGATGGAGACTTCAACCCACGAAGGGTAACGGTTGCACGAGTCCACGGAGGGCTCCACCCACGAAGGGTCCACGAAGAAGCAACCTTGTCTATCCCACCATGGCCATCGCCCATGAAGGACTTGCCTCACTAGTGGTAGATATTCACGAAGTAGGTGATCTCCTTGCCCTTACAAATTCCTTGGTTCAACTCCACAATCTTGTCGGAGGCTCCCAAGTGACACCTAGCCAATCTAGGAGACACCACTCTCCAAGAAGTAACAAATGGTGTGTTGCTGATGAACTCCTTGCTTTTGTGCTTCAAATGATAGTCTCCCCAACACTCAGCTCACTCTCACAGGATATGGATTTGGTGGAAAGAAGATTTGAGTGGAAAGCAACTTGGGGAAGGCTAGAGATAAAGATTCATATGGTAAGTATTGAATATCTTGGCCTCAACACAAGTGCAGGTAGTTCTCTCTCAGAAAAAGTAGGTTGGAAGTGTAGGTTTGTTCTGGTAGCTCTCTCCATGAATGAAGAGGTGGTGGAGGGGTATATATAGCCTCCACACAAAATCTAACCGTTACACACAACCTGCCAATCTTGGTGGGACCGAATTGTTAAACTCGGTCGGACCGATTCAGCAAAGCTAGTGACCGTTAGGGTTTTCGGTGGGACTGACTGGATCAACTTGGTGGGACCGATGTGCTAGGGTTAGGGTAAATCCAAAACTCGGTTCGACCGATTACTCAAACTCGGTGGGACCGATTTGGGTAATAAGTGAAATAGAGAGTTGGCAAAGCAAACTCGGTGGGCCGATTGCTTATCTCGGTGGGACCGAAAATATTGCAATAGGTAACAGAGAGTTTGCAAGCCCATCTCGGTGAGACCGATATCCCATCGGTGAGACCGAACTGATTAGGGTTTCTGGTAGTGGCTATGTCAACTAAACTCGGTGGCTCCGGATAGAAAGAATCAGTGGGGCCGAGTTGGATATTTGGTGTGGACATATTTGGAAGTGAGAAAGAGGTTGAGGGCTTTGGAGCATATCACTAAGCACTTTGAGCAAGCAAGCCATTAAGCAACACCTCATCCCTTCTTAATAGTATTGGATTTTCCTATAGACTCAATGTGATCTTGGATCACTAAAATAGAAAATGTAGAGTCTTGAGCTTGAAGCTTGAGCCAATCCTTTGTCCTTAGCATTTTGAAGGGGTTCCACATCCTCTACTCCATGCCACTTCATTGTTGAACTTATCTGAAACATACTAGGTAAAAGTGTTAGTCCAACAAGAGATATGTTGACATTAATTACCAAAACCACCTAGGGAGCACTTGTGCTTTCAATGGCTCATGCTGATGCGGAGGATCTGGTCAGTAGGTGTGATGGGTGTCAAAAATTCGCACGACGGGCACACGTGTCGGCTCAGGAATTACGGATGATTCCAATTACTTGGCCGTTTGCAAACTAGGGGCTTGATATGGTTGGACCTTTCAAAAGATCTAAAGATAAAAAGACGCACCTTTTGGTGGCAGTGGACTAGTTCACAAAATGGGTTGAGGCAGAGTTGGTTAGTAAGTGAGATGCAGCCACAGCGGTTTAGTTTATGAAAAAGGTGATCTTTCATTTTGGCTTTCCACATAGCATTATTACTGGCAATGGCACCAACCTGTCCCAAGGAGCCATGGAAGAGTTATGTCAACGAGAACATATCCGGCTTG
Organism: Triticum dicoccoides; assembly: GCF_002162155.2. Lineage (NCBI taxonomy): Eukaryota > Viridiplantae > Streptophyta > Magnoliopsida > Poales > Poaceae > Triticum > Triticum dicoccoides. The sequence continues at coordinate 521,694,784 of NC_041386.1, forward strand.
ATGTTTCATTAGTAGCTCAACCCCAATCCAATGGTCAAGCTGAAAGAGCCAATCAGGAAATCCTGAAAGGCCTAAAACCCGGGCTTATGGTCCCTTTACAACGGATGCCGGGTTGTTGGGTGGAAGAGTTTCCCTCTGTGATATGGAGTATCAATACTACCCCTAATATATCCATGGGTTATACACATTTCTTCATGGTCTATGGGGAAGAGGCAGTCGTGCCTAGTGATATCCGTCATGACTCGCCCCGAGTGGCGGCTTACGTTGAAGCTGAGAATGAACAAGCCCGTCAGGATGCGCTTGATTTATTGGATGAAGAGCGTGACTTAGCAGCAGCCCACTCAGCGATTTACCAATAGGACATGCGTCGTTATCATAGCCGCCGGGTTAAGTCCAGAGCATTTCAAGAAGGTGATTTGGTGCTCCGGCTCATCCAGGATCAGTCTGATGCGCACAAGCTATCCCCGCCTTGGGAAGGACCCTTTATGGTCAGCAAGAACTTGAATAATGGGTCATACTACCTTATCGATGTTTGAGAGCACAAAGACTCACGTAAGTCGAAGGAAGAGACCCGCCAGCCGTGGAATATTGCTCAACTTCGGCCATACTACACTTGAGCCACCGGCTCTCATAATGTACATACTTTGACGTTGTATATATTATGATAAATAATAAAGCAGGACCTCCGTCCTTTTTTGCCTTAATGATCAGGTATCTTTGTTATCTTAAGTATAAGACGACCAAGTAGAGGTTGATCATATTCATATCTAGCTTAACCCTCTTGGTCCGGGTCATGATCGTATTCGAATCTAGCCGTTAAAATCTCATGGTCACTAGAGGGCTTCCTGTTCAAACAGAGGTCATATTCGAACCAAAGAGAACATAGCTGTCGTAACCCTCTTGATCGGCACAAAGCCAAACTCACTGGGGGCTTCTTGATCATATCTGAATCATAGCTTAAACCCTTTTGGGTCCGACTTGGATCGTATTCGAATCAGAGCCGTTAAAAACCTCTCAAGGTCATTTGGGGGCTTCCTGTTCAAACATAGGTCGTATTCGCACCAAAGAGAACATAGTTGTCTGTACCCTCTTGATCGGCGCAACGCCAAAGCCACTGGGGGATACATGATCGTATTCGAATCCTAGCTTAACCCCTTTGGTCCGGTTTACTGATCGTATTCGAATCAGAAGCCTCCAATTTTTTTCTTAATGCTTGATTTACATTGTTTGGAAGATACTCTTTTGTTTTACTGGTTTTTTGTTGTATCGAAGTTAACTGTAAGTATGGTTTCAAATCAAACTGGCTCGGTTATTTGAAAATAAGCAGCCAAGGTATAACAGTCATCAGGCATATGGAAGTTTTGACTTCTAAAAATATTGGGTTGTCACCCGTATTGTCCGGATCACCTAAGCCGACAGTCCAGAATCAAAGAACACGGGTATGGCATTGTCGTTCATAAACGGATTTATCTGTGTTTCTTCTTTAATCAAAGGCTTTTCAGCCTTGTTTATCTTTATATCTGGCCCTAATTATTCCATTATGATAATTTCATAGTTATGTATTGGGTGTTTTGACCCGTCCAGCGATAAGCCGCCAGGACAGTTTCTCATCTTTTACATACAGGAATAGGTTTAAACATTGCAAAGGATATAAACATATATTGACATGACAGATAAAATGGCATATGCAGTATGATATGTAGGATGACATGACAGATAAAAGGTCATCATGATTAAAGTCCCAAGTACTTTGCAATGCAACACTACTCGGCACTTGGGGGATAATGTCTGCCAAAGCAATTTTTTAAGTGCAAAATGGCTCTTCTATGATTAAAGTCCCAAGTGTTTTACAAGCAACAACGCTTGGCACTTGGGGGCTAATGCATAATATTAAGAAAAAAATCATCTTGAGCCGGATCACACTATTTGTTTGGACTGATTCAAGACAGTTATGAAGTCAAGTACCGACTCATTCATGATAAGTTAAGCCGGCCCTTGGGGACTACAGATGAAATTTATACTAATCTGCTGGTCTTAGGGGAAGTATAAGACAGAGCATCAACCTATATAACAAGTCTACAGATCATTCAGGTTCATCATAATCCGGAGACTTGGGGGCTGGCAGAGCATATGTAAACTAGTGAAAGCCGGTGAACATACCTCATATTTCAGTTGCAGCTGCTTGACCATCTCAATTTCAGAGTCACGGCTGGAATGCACATGACTGAGATATCCAGACAGCACGTCGCTAACATTTAGGTGAGCATAATGAGAGATGTCAAACCGCACTTTCTGCCTTTCCAAAGCTTCTTGTATGGCAGAGTGCCTGGCTAGTACAGTTGGATTGCCCGGTTCAACGAATCTGCTATCAGTGATTAGGACGTCATTGTTAGAAGGTGCCGGTGGGTTAGCTGAGCTGGACGGCCCGGCGGTGGATGGATTGAGAATGGTCTCATTAGCTGACGGCTTAGGAAGGTCGGATTGAATGTTGACGGCAGGGTCTTCTGGTGCTTCAAATTATTCAGGGGCAGTTGGTATTGTCGGTTCAGGAGCAGGGTCTTTCGGGTCTTCCGCCGGTTTAGCCACCTTGGTTTTCTTGGGCTTTGCTTGACTGCTAAGAAGAATTTCATGAGTCAGTATAATGATACAGATCTAAAGATGCAGAAGAAAGGTAATTTTCTTTACCCAGGGGCAGTCTTGAAAGTCGGAAATTGAGTTTGTAAAGAATCGCCGGACGAACGAGAAACCTCCTGCAATAGTAAAATCAGAGTTAAGGGAGCAAGAAAATGGGTTCATTGAAAAAAGAAAGAGGCAAAGGTGAAAGAAACCTCATGCTGGTGTTTCCGAGGGGTTTTTTGTAACCGGAGGGCAGTTCATTATCGTCACTGGTATGGGCCTGACGGTGGCTCTCATGTTGCTGCTTTTTCAAAATAAAATGAGGATCCCAAGAAGCCAAAGGGTGTGAAAACCTTACTTTCCGGGTTACCAGTCGAGGTTTCTGTCTTGGCAAAGGTTCTGAGTCGGAGGAAATAGTTACCTCTTCTTCCACTGCCTGGCTGTGTTGGGGATCATAGCAGAAATTTAAAATTTTCTACGTATCACCAAGATCAATCTATGGAGTCATCTAGCAACGAGGGAGAGAGGAGTGCATCTACATACCCTTGTAGATCGCGAGGGAAGCATTCAAGAGAACGGGGTTGATGGAGTCGTACTCGTCATGATCCAAATCACCGATGATCCTAGCGCCGAACGGACGGCACCTCCGCGTTCAACACACGTACGGAGCAGAGACGTCTCCTCCTTCTTGATCCAGAAAGGGGGGAGGAGAAGTTGATGGAGATCTAGCAGCACGACGGCGTGGTGGTGGAAGCAGCGGGATTCCAGCATGGCTTCACCAAGCGCTACTGGAGGAGGAAGAGGTGTCACGAGAGGGAGAGGGAGGCGCCAGGGCTTAGGGTACGGCTGCCCTCCCTCCCCTCCACTATATATAGGGGCTAGGGGGTGCATGCCCCCTTGGAGATCCCATCTAGAGGGGGCGGCGGCCCCTCGGGGGGCAACGCCCCCCTTAGGGTTTCCAACCCTAGGCGCCTTGGGCCCTTGGGTGGGGCGCACCAGCCCACCAGGGGCTGGTTCCCACGCCACTTCAGCCCATGGGGCCCTCCGGGATAGGTGACCCCACCCGGTGGACCCTAGGGACCCTTCCGGTGGTCCCGGTACAATGCCGGTGACCCCCGAAACTCTCCCGGTGGCTGAAACTGGACTTCCTATATATAAATCTTTACCTCTGGACCATTCCGGAACTCCTCATGACGTCCAGGATCTCATCCGGGACTCCGAACAACTTTTGGTTAACCGCATACTAATATCTCTACAACTCTAGTGTCACCGTACCTTAAGTGTGTAGACCCTACGGGTTCGGGAGACACATAGACATGACCGAGACAACTCTCCGGTCAATAACCAACAACGGGATCTGCATACCCATGTTGGCTCCCACATGCTCCATGATAATCTCATCGTATGAACCATGATGTCAAGGATTCAATCAATCCCTTATACAATTCCCTTTGTCTATCGGTACGATACTTGCCCGAGATTCGATCGTCGGTATATCGATACCTTGTTCAATCTCGTTACGACAAGTCTCTTTACTGGTTCCCGTAACACATCATCCCGTGAACAACTCCTTGATCACATTGAGCTCATTATAATGATGTCCTACCGAGTGGCCCAAGAGATACCTCTCTGTCATACGGAGTGACAAATCCCAGTCTCGATTCGTGCCAACCCAACAGATACTTTCGGGGATACCCGTAGTGTACCTTTATAGCCACCCAGTTACGTTGTGACATTTGGCACACCCAAAGTACCCTTACAGTATCCGGGAGTTGCACAATCTCATGGTCTAAGGAAAGGATACTTGACATTAGAAAAGCTTTAGCAGACGAACTACACGATCTTGTGCTATGCTTAGGATTGGGTCTTGTCCATCACATCATTCTCCTAATGATGTGATGCCGTTATCAATGACATCCAATGTCCATGGTCAGGAAACCATAACCATCTATTGATCAACGAGCTAGTCAACTAGAGGCTCACTAGGGACATGTTCTGGTCTATGTATTCACACAATTATAGCTTGTCCATCACATCATTCTCCTAATGATGTGATCCCGTTATCAATGACATCCAATGTCCATGGTCAGGAAACCATAACCATCTATTGATCAATGAGCTAGTCAACTAGAGGCTCACTAGGGACATGTTGTGGTCTATGTATTCACACAATTATAGCATGAACAATAGACAAATATCATGAACAAGGAAATATAATAGTAACCATTTTATTATTGCCTCTAGGGCATATTTCCAATAGTCTCCCACTTGCACTAGAGTCAATAACCTAGTTACATTGTGATGAATCGAACACCCATAGAGTTCTGGTGTTGATCATGCTTTGCACGTGGAAGAGGTTTAGTCAACGAATCTGCGACATTCAGGTCCGTATGCACTTTACAAATCTCTATGTCTCCATCTTGAACATTTTCACGAATGGAGTTGAAGCGACGCTTGATATGCCTGGTCTCCTTGTGAAACCTGGGCTCCTTGGCAAGGGCAATAGCTCCAGTGTTGTCACAGAAGAGAGTCATCGGGCCCGACGCATTGGGAATAACTCCTAGGTCGGTAATGAACTCCTTCATCCAGATTGCTTCATGTGCTGCCTCCGAGGCTGCCATGTACTCCGCTTCACATGTAGATCCCGCCACGACGCTTTGCTTGCAACTGCACCATTCAAAATATACACGTATCCGGTTTGTGACTTGGAGTCATCTAGATCTGTGTCGAAGCTAGCATCAACGTAACCCTTTACGATGAGCTCTTCGTCACCTCCATAAACGAGAAACATATCCTTAGTCCTTTTCAGGTACTTCAGGATATTCTTGACCGCTGTCCAGTGTTCCATGCCGGGATTACTTTGGTACCTTCCCACCAAACTTACGGCAAGGTTTACATCAGGTCTAATACATAGCATGACATACATAATAGACCCTATGGCCAAGGCATAGGGGATGACACTCATCTTTTCTCTATCTTCTCCCATGGTCGGGCATTGAGCCATGCTCAATCTCACACCTTGCAATACAGGCAAGAACCCCTTCTTGGACTGATCCATATTGGACTTCTTCAATATCTTGTCAAGGTACGTGCTTTGTGAAAGACCAATGAGGCGTCTCGATCTATCTCTATAGATCTTGATGCCTGATATGTAAGCAGCTTCTCCAAGGTCCTTCATTGAAAAACACTTATTCAAGTAGGCCTTTATGCTTTCTAAGAGTTCTATATCATTTCACATCAATAGTATGTCATCCACATATAATATGAGAAATGCTACAGAGCTCCCAATGACTTTCTTGTAAACATAGGCTTCTCCATAAATCTGTGTAAACCCAAACGCTTTGATCATCTCATCAAAACGAATGTTCCAACTCCGAGATGCTTGCACCAGCCCATAGATCGAGCGTTGGAGCTTGCATACCTTGTCAGCGTTCTTAGGATCGAAAAAACCTTCCGGTTGCATCATATACAATTCTTCCTTAAGGAAACCATTAAGGAATGTCGTTTTGACGTCCATTTGCCATATCTCATAATCATAGAATGCGACAATTGCTAACATTATTCGAACAGACTTCAGCTTCACTACGGGTGAGAAGGACTCATCATAGTCAACCCCTTGAACTTGTCGATAACCCTTAGCGACAAGCTGAGCCTTATAGATGGTTACATTACCATCCGTATATGTCTTCTTCTTAAAGATCCATTTATTTTCTATGGCTCGCCGATCATCGGGCAAGTCAGTCAAAGTCCATACTTTGTTTTCATACATGGATCCTATCTCAGATTTCATGGCTTCAAGCCATTTGTCAGAATCTGCGCCCGCCATCGCTTCTTCATAGTTCGAAGGTTCACCATTGTCTAACAACATGATTTCCAGGACAGGGTTGCCGTACCACTCTGGTGTGGAACGTGTCCTTGTGGACCTACGAAGTTCATTAACTTCCTCTCTAGTCGGTGCAGGCACCACAGAAACATTTTCTTGAGTTGCGCTACTCTCCGGTTCAAGAGGCAATACTTCATCAAGTTCTACTTCCCTCCCACTTACTTCTTCCGAGAGAAACTCTTTCTCTAGAAAGGATCCATTCTTGGCAACAAAGATCTTGCCTTCGGATCTGAGGTAGAAGGTATACCCAATAGTTTCCTTAGGGTATCCTATGAAGACGCATTTTTCCTATTTGGGTTCGAGCTTTTTAGGTTGAAGTTTCTTGACATAAGCATCACATCCCCAAACTTTCAGAAACAACAGCTTAGGTTTCTTCCCAAACCACAATTCATATGGTGTCGTCTCAACGGATTTCGACAAAGCGCTATTTAAAGTGAATGCGGCAGTCTCTATAGCATAACCCCAAAATGATAGCGGTGGATCGATAAGAGACATCATAGATCGCACCATATCCAATAGAGTGCGATTACGATGTTTAGACACACCATTACGCTGAGGTGTTCCAGGCGGCGTGAGTTGTGAAACAATTCCACATTTCCTTAAGTGTGTGCCAAATTCGTGACTCAAATATTCTCCTCCACGATCTGATCGTAAGAACTTTATTTTCCTGTCACGTTGATTCTCAACCTCACTCTGAAATTCCTTGAACTTTTCAAAGGTCTCAGACTTGTGTTTCATCAAGTAGACATACCGATATCTACTTAAGTCATCAGTGAGGGTGAGGACATAACGATAACCACCACGAGCCTCAACACTCATTGGACCACACACATCAGTATGTATGATTTCCAATAAGTGGGTTGCTCGCTCCATTGTTCCGGAGAATGGAGTCTTGGTCATTTTGCCCATGAGGCATGGTTCGCACGTATCAAATGATTCGTAATCAGGAGACTCCAAAAGTCCATCTGCATGGAGTTTCTTCATGCGTTTGACACCAATGTGACCAAGGCGGCAGTGCCACAAGTATGTGGGACTATCATTATCAACCTTGCATCTTTTGGCATTCACACTATGAATATGTGTAACATCACGTTCGAGATTCAATGAGAATAAACCATTGACTAACGGGGCATGACCATAAAACATATCTCTCATATAAATAGAACAACCATTATTCTCAGATTTAAATGAGTAGCCATCTCCCATTAAACGAGATCCAGATACAATGTTCATGCTTAAAGCTGGTACTAAATAACATTATTATTGTTTCAAACTATTCCCGTAGGTAAATGTAGAGGTAGCGTGCCGACGGCGATCACATCGACCTTGGAACCATTCCCGACGCGCATCGTCACCTCGTCCTTCGCCGGTCTCCGCTTATTCCGCAGCTCCTGTTTTGAGTTACAAATATGAGCACCCGCACAGGTATCAAATACCCAGGAGCTACTACGAGCGCTGGTTAGGTACACATCAATAACATGTATATCACATATACCTTTGGTATTGCCGGCCTTCTTATCCGCTAAGTACTTGGGGCAGTTCCGCTTCCAGTGACCGTTTACCTTGCAATAAAAGCACTCAGTCTTAGGCTTGGGTCCATGCTTTGGCTTCTTCCTGGCAACTGGCTTACCGGGCGTGGCAACTCCCTTGCCATCCTTCTTCAAGTTCTTCTTACCCTTGCCTTTCTTGAACTTAGTGGTTTTATTCACCATCAACACTTGATGTTCCTTTTTGATCTCCACCTCCGCTGATTTCAGCATTGAATATACCTCAGGAATGGTCTTTTCCATCCCCTGCATATTGAAGTTCATCACAAAGCTCTTGTAGCTAGGTGGGAGCGACTGAAGGATTCTGTCAACGACCGCATCATCCGGGAGATTAACTCCCAGCTGAGATAAGCGGTTGTGCAACCCAGACATTTTGAGTATGTGCTCGCTGACAGAACTATTCTCCTCCATCTTACAACTGTAGAACTTGTCGGAGACTTCATATCTCTCAACCCGGGCATGAGCTTGGAAAACCATTTTCAGCTCTTGGAACATCTCATATGCTCTGTGCTGCTCAAAACGCTTTTGGAGCCCCGGTTCTAAGCTGTAAAGCATGCCGCACTGAACTAGGGAGTAATCATCACTATGCGACTGCCGGGCGTTCATAACGTCTTGAGTTGTTGGGAAAACATGTGCTTCACCTAGCGGTGCATCAAGGACATATGCTTTCTTGGCAGCTATGAGGATAATCCTCAGGTTACGGACCCAGTACGTGTAGTTGTTGCCATCGTCTTTCAACTTGGTTTTCTCTAGGAACGCGTTGAAGTTGAGGGCAACATTAGCGTGGGCCATTTGATCTACAAGACATATTGCAAAGTTTTAGACTATGTTCATGATAATTAAGTTCATCTAATCAAATTATTTAATGAACTCCCACTCAGATAGACATCCCTCTAGTCCTCTAAGTGATACATGATCCGAGTCAACTAGGACGTGTCCGATCATCACGTGAGACGGACTAGTCATCATCGGTGAACATCTTCATGTTGATCGTATCTTCTATACGACTCATGTTCGACCTTTCGGTCTTCCGTGTTTCGAGGCCATGTCTGTACATGCTAGGCTCGTCAAGTCAACCTAAGTGTATTGCGTGTGTAAATCTGGCTTACACCCATTGTATGCGAACGTCAGAACCTATCACACCCGATCATCACGTGGTGCTTCGGAACAATGGACCTTAGCAGTGGTGCACAGTTAGGGGGAACACTTTCTTGAAATTATTTTGAGGGATCATCTTATTTATGCTACCGTCCTTCTAAGCAAATAAGATGTAAAACATGATAAACATCACATGTAATCAAATAGTGACATGATATGGCAAATATCATTTTGCTCCTTTTTGATCTCCATCTTCGGGGCGCCATGATCATCATCGTCACCGGCTTGACACCATGATCTCCATCATCATGATCCTTGTCATCGTGTCTTCATGAAGTTGTCTTGTCAACTATTACTTCTACTACTATGGATAACGGTTTAGCAATAAAGTAAAGTAATTACATGACGCTTATGTTGACACGCAGGTCATAAATAAATTAAGACAACTCCTATGGCTCCTGTCGGTTGTCATACTCATCGAGATGCAAGTCGTGATTCCTATTACAAGAACATGATCAATCTCATGCATCACATATATCATTCATCACATCCTTTTGGCCATATCACATCACACGACATATGCTGCAAGAACAAGTTAGACGTCCTCTAACTGTTGTTGCAAATTTTTACGTGGCTGCTATAGGTTTCTAGCAAGAACGTTTCTTACCTACGCCAAAACCACAACGTGATATGCCAATTTCTATTTACCCTTCAAAAGGACCCTTTTCATCTAATCCGATCCGACTAAAGTGGGAGAGACAGACACCCGCTAGCAACCTTATGCAAGTAGTGCATGTCAGTCGGTGGAACCTGTCTCACGTAAGTGTACGTATAAGGTCGGTCTGGGCCGCTTCATCCCATGATGCCGCCGAATCAAGATAAGACTAGTAATGGCAAGTAAATTGACAAAATCGACGCCCGCAACAACTTGTGTTCTACTTGTGCATAAAAACTACGCATAGACCTAGCTCATGATGCCACTGTTGGGGATCATAGCAGAAATTTAAAATTTTCTACGCATCACCAAGATCAATCTATGGAGTCATCTAGCAACGAGGGAGAGAGGAGTGCATCTACATACCCTTGTAGATCGCGAGGGGAAGCGTTCAAGAGAACGGGGTTGATGGAGTCGTACTCGTCGTGATCCAAATCACCGATGATCCTAGCGCCGAACGGACGGCACCTCCGCGTTCAACACACGTACGGAGCGGAGACGTCTCCTCCTTCTTGATCCAGCAAGGGGGAGGAGAAGTTGATGGAGATCCAACAGCACGAGGGCGTGGTGGTGGAAGCAGCGGGATTCCAACAGGGCTTCACCAAGCTCTACTAGAGGAGGAAGAGGTGTCACGGGAGGGAGAGGGAGGCGCCAGGGCTTAGGGTGCGGTTGCCCTCCCTCCCCTCCACTATATATAGGGGCTAGGGGGGCACATGCCCCCTTGGAGATCCCATCTAGAGGGGGGTGGAGGCCCTCGGGGGGGCAACGGCCCCCTTAGGGTTTCCAACCAGGGGGGCATGCCCCCTCGGGGGGGCAACGACCCCCTAGGGTTTCCAACCCTAGGTGCCTTGGGCCCTTTGGTGGGGCGCACCAGCCCACCAGGGGCTGGTTCCCATGCCACTTCAGCCCATGGGTCCCTCCGAGATAGGTGGCCCCACCCGGTGGACCGCCGGGACCCTTCCGGTGGTCCTGGTACAATACCGGTGACCCCCGAAACTCTGCTGGTTGCCGAGACTGGACTTCCTATATATAAATCCTTACCTTCGGACCATTCCAGAACTCCTCATGGCATCCGGGATCTCATCCGGGACTCCGAACAACTTTCGGTTAACCGCATACTAATATCTCTACAACTCTAGCGTCATCGAACCTTAAGTGTGTAGACCCTACGCATTCGGGAGACACCTAGACATGACCGAGACAACCCTCTGGTCAATAACCAACAGCGGGATCTGGATACCCATGTTGGCTCCCACATGCTCCACGATAATCTCATCAGATGAACCACGATGTCGAGGATTCAATCAATCTCGTATACAATTCCCTTTGTCTATTGGTACGATACTTGCCCGAGATTCGATCGTCGGTATACCGATATCTTGTTCAATCTCGTTACGACAAGTCTCTTTACTCGGTCCCATAACACATCATCTCGTGAACAACTCCTTGATCACATTTAGCTCATTATAATGATGTCCTGCCGAGTGGCCCCAGAGATACCTCTCCGTCATTACTATGTTTGTCTTGAGGCCGAAAACATTACGGCAAGGGTTGAGCGGGGGAGGGGGAAGACAAAGCAAAAAGATTAAAAAGGGTTGATGCGCCGTTGCTACCCTAACAAAGAAGGTGCAATTCTTCTAGGGAACAAGGTGTGTCGTTGACACCCACACGTCACAAATCCCACAGTAGGCATACTAACAAGTTCACACACAAGTACAACAGAAAAGGTAAACATTCATATCAAACTCGGGTTCACAGGACATGGTCATATTCGTAGCAAACATTCACAATCAACAACTCAAAAGATTCATATATACACAAGTTCAGCATGTCTATGCATCCAAATGATTGATAGATCACACGACAATATTCGTAGATAATTCACAAAAAGATTCAGCTATACACATGTTCAGTATGTTTATGCATCCAAATGATTGAGATCACAGCAAATATCATCCATGGACGAACTTTAATTACCTTGGGTACAGACTGGTAAATGGTGTTCAGTCGGAAGGTTATGGTGCCAATATGGATGACGAGGATTGGAACACAGATCTCCCTTTGTGCAGTTCCATCGAAATGAACCAACTATTCCATTCTGACATTCCAGTTAAACAGCACAAAAGTCACTTCTTTTAGAAGTGTTTGTGCAGTGCACCAAAAGGTCACAACAACAACCAGGTGAAATGGATATCGCTGTTTGCACAAATATCTACAGAGGAAACAGTCAGAGTCTCAAACAATTACAGGCAAAAACATTTGGCTAAACTTGTCATAGCTTATAACAGTTGCATGGCTTCATTTTACCAGGGGCATTAGATTAATAACAGCTAAATATTTGGTATAAGGGCATGGGACAGTGGGTGCACCAGCAGTCCAGCACCATGTACCTAAACCGGGGCATAAAGTGGTGATTCAGAGTTTGTTGCCCCGAGAAACAAACATCCAAGAAAAATATTTGGGTTGGTCCCATTTTTGTTAACTCTAGCCACCTACTCCTATGTTTTTTTGGAAATGGAGGTGTGCCCCCGGCCTCTACATCATAATGATGCATGCAGCCATCTTATGTGTGGATAGTAAATCTAGTCCTGGTCATACCACTATGTACAGCGTTTCCCCTATATTTCCCTTTTCGACCAAGAGACCGGTTGGATGACCAGTTTATACTACTTTCACCCCCTATCCTTCCTTTTTGTACCAAGTCCGATGCACATACTAAATTCCCCCACCCCACTTTATTTCTTGTTTGAACCAAGTACAAGATTTGACTCCATGAACTAGCTTTACCACTAAGAATAGAAGAATAAAATAGGTGACGTTGGACCATCCGATCGAGAGGGGCTGACAGGCAGAAAATGATGCACATGCAGCGAAGTAGCGACCTGGGGAAGTAGAGCTACAGCGGTTTCGAAGGAAGATATACGTGAAGGTCGTCAGGATATGGATAGGTGGGCGGCGGGAGGCCGGATCCGCCCACACTAGGGCAACGATGAAGGGATAGGAGGACCTCCCACGCCGGCGCTCGGCCAAAGATAACGGTGCGGCCGGCAGTGGGTCTCCTCCCTCGCTGTCGACGACGGCCTAAACGCTGTCCCTCCTCCCCTTCACCGGCGGAGGGGGATACGTCCGCATCTATAACCAGCGGTGAGGATAGAAAGACATTGTTTTTGAAGGGAGAAAGACAGTGTTACCACCACTATCTTGTTTAGATCTGGAGAGGATGAGAGTGTGTGAATAGAGCAACCCTAGCAAGCAAGCGCGGAGGCTCCGGCCTATATATATGTAGTGGGGTAGCTTTCCTTTTTCACACCATCAAAACAATCATTTAAAATTGTATATGTGCCAGGTCGCCGTTTTTTTTTGTTGATTGTTTTATGAGATAGCTACCCGCTTATTCCAAGTGGTGTTACGGTGTGCTAGGTCGCGCTTTGTATCATTCAAGTCTGGTACAAGACCCTCCATTAAATGAACAACCACCCCTCGTAAAAATTGTGAACAAGCCCACGGCTAAAATTATTAGAAACGTGGGCTGCCCCAACATGCATTATTATTTATATTTTCTACTCCCTCCGTTCCTAAATATAAGTCTTTTTAGACATTTCAAATGGACTACAACATACGGATGTATGTAGACATATTTTAAAGTATGGACTCATTCATTTTGCTCCATATGTAGTCACTTGTTAGAATCTCTAAAAAGACTTATATTTGGGAACAGATGGAGTATGTGGGAGTATCCTCAAAACAAAAGATGAGAGTACAATATTTATTGGGCCCCTTTGTAATTGGTGCTAAATTTTAACCAAAGATTTATCTGACAAAATGTTAGTGCATGTTAACAAAAATTATATCATTTGATTCGTATTTAAACGTAGTTTTCAATGATGTAGGGGTTGTTTGGTTTCCAGCCACACTTTGCCAGACCTCACCTTAGACAAATTTGACCAAGTTAGGTGGGTGTTTGGTTCTAGCCACACCTAAGACATGAATTTTTTATTAGCAGTGAACCCCACATGTCATAGACACAAAAAGTGTGGCAAGATTCCATTAGGCAAGCCAAAGTGGGTCTAACAATTTGAGAAACTCAAGTTAGGCAAGTGTGGCAAAAATAATGTGGCAACATAAGACAAACATAGTTACAATCCAAACAGCCCTGTCGGGGAAACTGATCCACAAACACCTATGGGGCCGGCAGACCGGGCCCCTTTCGGTTCGGCGGGGGGGCGGAGATCGCACGAAGAGCAGATCGAGGCGAAGCACACGAGCAGTTTACCCAGCTTCGGAGCTCTCCGGAGAGATAACACTCCTACTGCTGCTTGTCTGGTTGTATATGTTTTTGCTCGCCAGAGCTAAGTGTTCTCTGGCTTACAAATGAATTGAACCGAACCCCCTCTACGTTGCGCATGGGCCTCCTTTTATACGCTAAAGGGGTCACCGACAGGTGGCAACGCAGAGAAGGGTACAAATGTAAAAAGTGGGGTGGTTGGTACAGTTACTTGTACAGTACACCCTACCTAACCCTGACGGCAGGGGACAAGGGCATTAAATGCCCATCTGGGTCGCCCAAACAGTGCAGAAAAGGACCGTTAGGGGCGCCACCGTTCGCCACGATGGCGATCTTGTCAGCTTCGCATGCCACTGCGCACCGCTGGCTGCACGGCCTCCCGCCACGCACGCCTGCAGAGGCCCCCAGGGCGACACGTTGGTGGATGCGCTGGAGCGTGGGCACAGAGTGGCCGCCTGCCACGGCAAGCGCCTTGCCGCTGTTGTTATCTTGTCGGGTCCGGAAGCTTGTCGCTCACCGGGCCTCGAGGTACCTTGGTTGGTCTTCCCGGCAAGCTCCTCTTGCCGGGGCCTTGTTGCCTTGCCGGAGCGCGTGGCGCGTCGCGGCATGTTCCTTGGAGTGCCTTGGTTGGCCTTCCCGGCAAGCTCCTCTTGCCGGGGCCTTGTCTCCTGAGCTTAAATACTTTGTTCTTGAATGGCCCCAAGGGAACCATGGAGGATCTTGGCGTTCGCCCGGCAAGCCTTGCCGCGGGGTGCTGCAACTGCCCGTGCACAGGTTCGGGGTACTAGGGTACCCCTACTCTAGTACACCGACAGGAGCCCCCGGGCCTGGGCCAAACACGGTGCTGAGCGCTGTTGGGCCAGGCCCAAGACAGGGCACGGGCACACGCGGACTGGGCCACGCCGAATCTCGCTCCGTATCCACCACGCTCTCCCCTAATGGCACGCGTTGAATGCGGCGTCGTGGGAGAGATCGTGGGTGGTTATTTATTCAGAAGGGCGAAACGTCCGCCCCGTCCCTCTTTATAAGTAGAGGAAACAGGGGCAGTTCGTTCCCCCTCGCTGGTTGCTACTACTCCATCTTCACGAATCTCTGCCGCTCCCCCCCCCCTTCTTCTCGAAGCCGAGAGAGCAGTGCTCCGCCCCCCATTGCCACCAGCATCACCAACGCCGTCGACCTCCCCCACCACCTCCGCCATGGCTTCGAAAGCCGACAAGGGAAAGGGCGTGAAGTCGGCCGAGGTGCAGCGGCTCGCGGCGCTGCGAAAGGAGCGGGCGATCTTCTCCCCCCAACTCGGCGTGCAGGAGCTGAGGGAGTACTTCTACCTCTTTTGGGCGACGGAGACGCGGGCGCATCCGCGCACAAGGGTACTCCCGGCCGCTGCTTCGGAACTGGCTCCAAACGGGTACCCATTCTTCGCGCTGTTCTTCTATTGCGGGCTCTGCCCGCCCTTCTCGGAGTTCTTCTGCGATATCATGAACACCTACGGCTTCCACCTCCTTGATTTCACCCCCAACACCGTTCTGACCATGGCGGTTTTCGCACATTTGTGTGAAAACTTTGTCGGAGTCCACCCCAGTGTTGCCCTTTTCCGCCACTTCTTCATACCTCGGGTAGAGAGAGGAGAGCCGCTTGCTGGAGGGATTGCCTGGATCTCGAGAGTCGGCAAGAAGGAGGCGTACTTGGAGGGCGAGCTCCGCAGCAAGTGGGAGGAGTGGAGAGCGGAGTGGTGCTGGATCCTCGAGGAGAATCTGCAGCCCTTCACCGCCGTGCGCCAAGCCCCAATAGTGCGCGGCAATGACTGGAGCAACGTGGCCCCGGAAGACGAGAGGCTGAAGATCGCCATTACTAGGATCCTTCGCCTCAGGCTTGCTGGGCTCACTGTAGGCGCTGTAGGCGCAGATTTCCTCCGCCGCCGCATCGCCCCCTGCAGGAGAGGGGGAGGCCCGCCTGGGAATTCAAGAACTCGGCGGACATCATGAGGCTACGGCCGGGCCTCAACTACAACTTCACCGTCTTGGAGCTGGATGCAATGCTCCTGGAGTTGTTCAAACGCGACCCCCAGCACCCATTCATGCTGCCGAGGGGCGTCGTTCCATTGTGCAACAATTCTTCGCTTGACCGGATCCGCGCCATGATGCCGTTGTGCGATTCACACGGAATCGTTCCAACTTGGCAAGAGCCTGCGGATGATGTCGTGCAAGCATTCTTCGACAACTTGGAAGAAGTGCCGGTCCATGCTGACGAGCAGAAGAGCCTCACCCGTGACACCACCGACAAGGAGCTGCAGCGCATCGCCACTAGGGCGGAAGAGGTTGCGGCCGCAGCTGCCGCGGGTGTGTTCGGGTTCACTGTGGAGGAGGCGGAGGCGGCAGAAGCGGCAAACCTTGCCGAGCGCGCGGAGTTCATTGGCGAGGAAGAGCCTGCCGGTTCTAAAGCTGAGCCGAGCGAGGCCGGCGAGGAAGAGCCCGAGCCTTCAGAAAACTTGCCGCAGGCGGAGCCCCCGGCCCCGCCAAGAAGGCGCCCTTCGCAGGGCCGGGGACGCAGCGGGGCGGCAGCCGGTTCAACAGCCGCCGAGCCGTGCGATGCGCTCTACTGCGGCAAGCAATGTTGCCGCGGGAGCGCCTCACGCAATAGCGGCAATTGGGGCGGGATCTTCCCGGGCCACCGCCACCGCCCCCGCCAAGCGGGCAAGGGATCCTACTCCTCCGCCTCGCCGCACCGGAGGAGGGCCGGACTTTGATCTTTCCGCGCTCAGCTCCGACGAGGAGGAAGAAGAGTAAGTTTCTTTGGTGCTCTTGTAGTTCTTCAATTTTGCTGTTTTTATCTCGTATCTGACTTGCTTCAATCTGGACTCCTTTCTTTTCAGGACGCTGGCCCAGAGAGTGGAGAAGAGGGCCAAGGCCGCGGTGATTGTCATCGAGGATGACCCCACCGTGTCAGCAGGAGGTGGGTCCGAGACCACCTTGACGGACCCGGCAACCACTCCTCAAAGCAGCCCCCAGCGTAAGTTCATAGTTAGCTTTCTGCTGTTGGGCGCGCATGAGTGCTTTTTTCTTTGTTGATATCTTGCTTGTTGATTTGTGTAGGAGCAGAGCAGCCACATCAGGAGCGCCCGGAAGCTGGTCCTGAAGTGCCATCTGCTTCGACTACGCCGCCAAGGGAGGGGTTCCCGGTAAGGGAGCGCTCTCCGGCAAGGGAGGACTCTCCGGCAAGGGGCAGCACCGTCGATCCTGCCGCGGCCGAGACCGCAACTGCAGATCTTGGCACAGGTAATTCACTTGTCCCAAAACTTTCCCTTGGGTTCTTCTTCTTCTGATTTTCTTCTCTTGGATTTTTGATTGATTTTTCTCCCTTCCTCGTTCTTCAGACCCATCTGCTGCTGAGCCAATGGAGACAGAGGGCGCCGGCGAGGAAGGGGCTGGTGCTGATGAGACCGCCGGCGAGGAGGCCGCCAAGGCTACCGCCGCAGAGGGCGGCGAGGGGTCGGGCGATCGCACTGACGACCCTGAGGCCGCAGGAGCGCCTGGCGCTGCGCCGACCGCCGATCCCTCTGCCGCTGCTGCGGGGCCGGGCTCCGAGGAGCCCCAGCCCGGCGCCTACTTGAAGGCCGGTGACGACATCTTCATCAAGCTACCCTGGGCGTCGAGCTCCAGGGCGCCGGTCGAGGGGGAAACTTTCGATGGGGAGGTGCTCGCCTCTGCTGGACTTTCGTTGGTCGACGCGCCCAGCAGCAGCAGTGGCGAGCCTAAGGAGGAGCAGCTGCTGCGGAAGCTGCTGTCACTCTACCGCGTCCGGCAAGCCAAGCTGGCTTCCCGGGAAGCGCTTGTCGCGAAGGCGGGAGTTGACATGGAGAAGCGCGCGGAGGAGCTCCGGGGCCACAATCAAGAGGCTCTCCGGTCCCTGGCACAGGAGCGGGAGCGACTCGACGAGGAGCGCACGGCCTTCCTTCTCGAGAAGGCCGAAGCTGAGGAGGAGCAAAGGCTGGCCGCCGAGAAGCAGTCCACGCGAGAAGGCGAATTGGTGCAGCGGAAGGCCAACCTCGACAGCTACGAGGAGGAGCTCGCCGAGCGCGAGCAAGCACTTGGCGGGGCGCTCAAGGAGGCAAAGGACGCTGCCGCAATCGCAGAGGCTGCCAAGAAAGAGCTGGAGGAGAAGGTGGCAAAGCTGGAGGCCAACACTGGGAAGAGCGGCGAGGAGCTTGCCGCGCTCAAGCGTGAGCGTGAGAAGGATGCTGCCGCCCACGGTGAGCTGCAAGGTCTTCTCGCTGAGAGGGGCAAGGAGCTCAGCGCCGCCAAGGATTCCAATGCAGACCTGGAGCTGAAGCTGGCCACGCTGATGCAGATGCTGGAGGCCGCCAAGGAGCGGGAGAGGACCTTGTCGGAGAAGGTCAAAGCTGACAAGGCGCTGCTGGAGAGCATCACAGTTACCCAGAACTCGTTCAGAGATACTGTGGAGCACTGGACCGAGGGTCTGGTGAATATTGCCGCAGTCATCAACAAGGAGCTGGCGCAGCTGGGGATGGAGGACTTTGGGTATCCCTCCGACGAGAATCTCCAACCCAGCGCCAAGCTCAGCCTGTTCTTCAAGGGCGTGGCGACGGCACTCCAGCAGCTCCGGGAAAGGATCCCAAAGCAGATAGCCGATGAGTCGCGTAAAATCTGCGCCGGGGTTCTCCAGAAGGTGCTGATGAAGGTGGCCTTCCGCAATCCAGGCCTCAGCTTCACCAACGTCCTCAAGTCCTTGCCGCCAGACGCCGATCGGGACGCACTCAAGGCCCTTGTCGCACCCATTGTGGACAAGGTGAGCGAGATCAAGAGGGTCGAGGGCGGACGCGTAGACTAGGCCGCCCATTTCTTCTTTTCCCTTGTCGCTGCTAATCATGTTATGAAAACAGTCTGTTAGAGCTACGACAAGTTATCTTGTAATATAACTTTATTTCTGTTATCAATTGCTATGTTATTTCCTCTACTAGATTTCTTCCTTTGTATGTTTTCACCCTACGCTTCTAGGGAACTTGTCGGCGCAGGCACCCGAGCCGCGAGCGCTGAGTGCGGAACTTCAGCAGCCTGCTGGCGGCGCCGCTTCCGACAAGAAACCTTGTCGCGACTAGATGCAGCACACTTAAGTTGTTGAGCGGACTCGAAACAAAGTAAGGGCGCAACTAGCCACGAGTTGGTTCCTCCACGCACAGGTTTTCCATACAAAGCAGGGTCGTTCGAGGAAGATAACTCAAAAAATTTAAAAACTGATTGCTCAAACTTTGGCAACTTAGCTTTTCTGTCGTTTGCTTCCCGGCAAGGCAAAACTTTGCTTGAACGACGCCTGGTCCATACCACAATCTTCTCC